>NC_142095.1:805000-1125219 GCF_054644295.1 Miniopterus natalensis | reverse complement strand
ACGCACTCTCTACCGTGGAGACGTGTGCAATGCAGACTGGCAGACCATGCGATCTAAGAGGCACTCATACTTACTAGGTAGCATGCTGGGCGACCCAGAGCACTTTGGATGGACTTTTATTCATTCTCACACCTGTGTCAGGCCTGTACTATTCCGATCTTCATTTCAGAATGAAGACAATTATTTGCACAGTGTGGTATTTACTCCTTAAAACTAGCATAGCCCTGGCCAGTGTGGCTCAGTGGTTTTGTTAGTCCATGTACCGAAGGGTCTCAGGTTTGATCCTGGTCAAGAGCACAAGGTATACAGGGCACAAGGTATGAATATAAACGTGCTGTCTGGGGATAAGTGAGTATCCCCCGCACCCCCATTAAATATAGGGTGTAAGGGTTATAGCTGGAGGAGAGGTCAGAGAAGGGGGAGATAAGGGTGGAGAAGCTGGGATAAGATCACACATGGGCTTGGACCTGACTCTGATGCAGTCAGTGGGGATGGGAAGAAAGGAGCGTGGACACTGGGCTGGCAGACTGACAACAGAGTACACAGCAGTAGCAGACAGGCCTAAAGCTCGCCTTCAATGGCTAATCCAAATTTCTGTGAGAGACCTTGGAAAGCACCATTTGAGTTAAAACTGCTGGGTGCCCATGTCTAGATAGTCTGAGAATTCTGCTTCGAATGCTTTTGCTTTTATCAGAGAAGTACCCTTCATCGACCAAGAGGAGGCATTTCCATGGGAATATTGTTATCAATCCAACACCAGACCTGAAAGGAGTAATTAAAGCATCGCCGAGGACTGCCCGGTTAGGACGGGAGTGTGAGGCATGCTCACACACATCGTCAGGAAGCTGGGCTGCTGTATCACTTAATTGATGCTAATGGATTTCATTCTCAGAGCCTTCCCTTCACAGTGCCTCAGGGGAGCCCAAGCGTCACCAGGACAGGGCTGGGAGTAATGACGGTGTCGAGTCCTTTCTCTGATGAACAAGTCATTTAGGAGGAATTCCAGAGGGTGTGACAATCGGGACTGGCAGTGGGACGGGAGTCCCAGGTGGTGGTCCCACTGGACCTGTTTCTAGCTGCTTGGCAGAACAGGAAAGACAGCCAGCTGCACTAACTTTCTTCCCCCTCTCGCCCTCGGAACATTCTGAACTCCCTATCTCATCAGACAGACATTCTGCTCAGGGTCTCTCCCTTGTTCTGGCCATGACAGCAGGAATGGCAGGTAACCTTCTGGGAAACATGGGCACCCTGACTGCACGTTCACCTGCGCTGCCCAGTGACCACCTGCATGCTTTTCTGCTCCAGCCTTGTGGTTCCACACTTTCAGACGACAGGGCCTGGCAGTGCTGTTTCTTCCTGGCTTTCTTACAAAATGTGTTCCTTATCCTTGTTGTAATATGCAAACACTCAAAGATACTTATCATAATTGTAATTATATTAATTTTTGCTATATTTAAACTACAAAAAAAATAAGCTAGTTTTAACAATTCAAAAGTAGAGAGGCATAGAAAAAAAATAATTTCTCCCTACTCTCAAATTCCTTCCTATTTTTGGAAATCATGTTAGATATATCCTTCAAGATATTTAAAAAATTAACAAAAATTTCAAAAATACAAAAAAAAATAAATTAACTGATTCACTGAGTTAATATACATTATGTGTCCAAATCAGTGTCTGGTAAGTGCTATTAAACTTTGTGAAAACAAATATGGCAATTTATTCACTGGCCAGACTTAATCTTAGTAGATGCTGACCCAGCCTGTTACTCTAACCTGATTTTTTCCTCTCTTAAAACTAGACCTTGCAGGTCAGAAGTTCCTTTAGTATATTTTACAGGGATCTGCAGTTTCAGTTCTTGTGTGAACCTAAGAAGTAGCCTGACCTCAAGATCCCAGGGATTCAGCTGACAAACCAGGTGGCCGACTCAAGGATGCTGACCAAGGATCCATATCAAGGCCTACAGGAAGACGTCCTGCACATTCTACACAAAATCTTAGGCCAACCACAAAAATAACCTTCTGTATTAAACATGTAATGGAGAGTTCTCCTGGATCAGGAAACAAGATGGAGGCCTATAAACAAAGGCCTGGTCAGTCATGCCTGCCATAAATTGCTAACAGCCTTTTTGAGCATACTGCAGAAACTAGCTGTTCTGGATCCTGCCTGGGCCTGGGGCAGCTTGATGGCAAGTCTTTGGTGGATGTGGGTCACCCAACGGCAGGAATCTGGCTGAGGGTGACCAGTCCCAGCATGCTGACATTAAAGACCTGTGTCAGGCCAGTAAAGACATGGCCTGTAGGCACACAGCCCTTACCACTTACCTTCTGCTTTCCTGACAGAAAGCCTCGCCTGCACTGAGATGTTATGATGGTTTTTGAGGACAAGGGTCTGTCATCTTCTCAGGTTGCCTGCACTTCACTGAACTACTTTCCTTCTCACCAGCACCTGTCCCAGGAGTTTGGCTTTCGTTGTGGTAGGTGGGTGAACCTGCCTTTGGTTTCAATAGTATGACTAAGTGCTACTTTACTTACTCATCTCTGTGGACAGGCTTTCAGGATGTGTAAATCACGCTATCACAAAGGAGGCTGAAATGAACATCCTTGTTCACTTTGTCTCAAACTCTTAAGCAAGAGTTGTTTTTAGGGAAAAGATTGAAACATACTTTCTCAGTTGCAGTACAAATTTTAGGGAAATAAGATATGCCACCTTTCAACATGTCTCCTTGGCATAAGTATTATTTTAGGCTGTTATTTTTTTAGAAACAGCAGACCTGGGAGAAGCTCTGAAAACCAAGCAGAAATTAATCTTTGTAAAGGGACATTTACATTTGTAAAGGAAACCTCCATTTGTTGGGTATCTCTTCCCTCGCCCACCCCAGGAAGAGGGAGATGACCTACCTATAGAAACTCTTATCAATGGAGAAGGCTAGGACTTAAAGACTTAAATCTGCATAACAACCTTGTTCTTGCTGACTGTGCTTTTCCCGGTAGCCTCTCATAATTGATTCTTCCCACCCCCAACCTCATCTTGTGTCTTTAGCTGAAAATGATATTTAAGGTGGTAGCTTCAGCCTCCTTGGGGAGTTAAGTGTTCCTGGGTCTCTCCTATTATCCAGAAGGTATGTATCTTATTAAATTTTAATTTGCTTTTCTCCTGATAATCTACCTCATATCATTTGATTATTAAATGAGTCAGAAGAACTTAAAAGGGTAGAGGGATACTCTCCAACAAAATATACCTTCAAATTTACTAGGTGTTATCCAATTATTTTCTAAATTAGCCATCAGTTGATACTCTCACTGATAAGGCTTGAAAGTTTCCCTCTTTCCTTCATACTCAGTAACAGTGATGTAACCAGACATTTGAATTTTTGCCAATCTGGGCATGAAATGGTATCTCATTATAATTACATAAATATTACTGAGGACATCCATTTTTTTACTTTTTCATGAAATATCCTTTGTTTAATTTTCTATTGGTTCATTTTTTATTTTATTTTTTTTCCGTTTTTTCACTACTGATGCTTGATATAAATTATTTCTTGGTTATTAACATAAATATCTCAAGTATGTAGCTTGTAATTCTTACTCTTTATGGTACCTTTAATTTTAATGTAGTCAAATTTCTCATGTTTCTCTCCTTTTGCCTGTTGTAAGTATGTTTTTGATATTCTCTTTGGAAAGTTTTTAAGCTTTGCCTTTTGACTTTTAAGCCTGTAATCTGTCCAGAGTTTATATTTTTGTATTGGGTAACAGAGGGATGTAATTTTTTCTTTTCCATATGAAGAGCCAATTGTTCCAGCATCATTTATTCTACTGCAACTTGTGTGTGTGTGTGTGTGTTTATTGATTTCAGAGAGAGGGGGGGAGAGAGATAAAAACATCAATGATAAGAGAGTCACTGACAGGCTTCTTTCTGCATGCCCCCTACTGGGGATTGAGTCCACAACACAGGCTTGCACCCTGACTAGGAATACAACTGTGATCTCCTGGATCATAGGTGGATGCTCAACTGCTGAGTAACACCAGCCCGGCTACTGCAACTTTTTTTTTAATGTTAGATTTAAGCTATCCCAAATTCCCACATATTTACCGCATTTACTTGGCTCCCTATTGGATTCATCTGGTCTGTTTTTATATCCCTTCTTTCTATTTCACTTTTCTCAACTATGCCCACAATCTTTTAATCATTAGGTGTTATTTTAAGAATTATTAGCTAGTTTGCATAATACCAAGACTTCTCTGTTAAAAATGTTTTTGTTTTCTGTGTCTAGCACGTCTACTTGTTTGTAGTAGGATAAACTTCTGGCAGAATCAGATATTGTCCTCTATGTTTCCATACATGATTTGTCCACTTGTTCCTCACTCTACAGGTAGCTAATGTGTCACTTTTGTTGTCTGAGAGAAGAAATGACCAAGCAGATTCTACAAACAGCAGGACCACAGACTCGGTCTAGATCCAGGGGGAAGAGAAGGGATAAGGAACATTTTTGAAACAATAAATTATCAGTAAGAACCTCCCATTTCTTCCAAACACCCCCCATTAGATTATGTATATTCCTGGAGCTGGAATTAGAGGATTCAATATGAAGTTGTGAACAAAAATGGGAGGATTGGGAGGCTGCGTGGAGGGATTAAGCAAATAAACAAACAAAACTCACAGACAGACGTCAGCATGGTAATTGCCAGAGAAAGTGGGGGTAAGGGAGTCGGGTAAAGGGGGGTAAATGGTGATGGAAGAAGACTCAGTTTGGGGTGATGAACACACAGCACGATATACAGATGATGTGTTATTATATTATACCCCTAACACCTATATCGTGTTATTAACCAATGTCACCCAATAAATTCAATTTTTTTTTTTTTTTCAAAGGGCTTCTATGGAAAGTAACCTCTCAAGGTGGTCTGATCACAAATGTCTTACTGGGTAGGTCCTGATGGGTAGTCCTGCCCCAGGCAGGTAACATTTTAGTAACAGGTTACCTCTGCCTTAGGCAAGCCCTGCCCATTCTCTCTGTGCATATATAGTTCACACCTTGAAAAGTTCCCTTTCAGGCCCTCAAGGAAAACATCCTGGAGAGAGCTCAGAGTCCTGTCACCACCCTGTAATCTAACCCTCACTTTGCTTTCTCCCACCTCAGTCAACCTTTCCTACCCTAACTCCAAATGCATAAAAGAAACTGCAAACTGTCATTCTAAGAAGCCTTTTTCTCATGTCTCCTGAGATCTTGTTTCCCAGGATGTCATCAGTTTGGCTCAAATACATTTTTCTAAAAATCTTCTACAGGTTTGGACATTCTTATGTCAATCATGTTAAGGTTGTTTAGTGGTGGGACCCCAGAGAAGGGCGACTACACCCCAATTTCTCTTAGCCATCTTCCTGGGTGAGGGTGCAGTGAGTGTAGGAGATGAAACATCAGATAAACCTGAAGTTTGCAAAGGACGCCAAGCAGACCTCGTGGCAGCATGGTGTTCCGAATCTCCTCCTTCCCCAGGGCACACGGGGGAGGGAAAGCAGAAATGGCTGTGTGCTGTGCCTCTAGGACAGTAGGCCCTCGACCCTCACAAGTTTCCCATTTGCCCAAGAACAGCAGGGAAGCGTTGAAGGACTCGGAAAGCTCAACCAATCCCTGTGAACTCTTGGGGACACTGGAACTGCAGGGCTTTGTGCCCGGCAGTCACAGGGTCTGCAGCAGAGGCCTGCACTGGGCTTTTGTTCAACAAAACAAAAACCCAAATGTGGTTTTTTTTCGGGGGGGGGGGTATTGTTAAACTACCCAGCATTCCCCTGCACTACAAACAGGAGACTTCTGCATTCTGCTACACTTGGGTGGCCTAGAGGCCCCACCCGCATGCCCTGGTTATCTTGTTTAATGGTTGTGAGGGAGGTGATTGACTTCAGGATGCCATGACCCTGAGTCTCCCGCTGCTACTTTCCTTCTCGTGAGTTTAATTAAGTTATTTTATGTGTGAATATGTAATTTTTAATGACTCAGTCCCCAAAAGCTTAAAGGCACCTTGAGAGGAGAGATTATGGCTACCCTCTCCCTAACCAAACCCAGTGCCTCGCGCGCAGTGAACTGTTGAAGGAATGAATAAAGCATCATAACCACACACACATACAAGGCTTGCCCCTAATTAAGACAAGAAGAGCCCTAGCGTGGGACTTAGGTGTTCTGGGGACAATCCTGATCTACTTGATCATCATGTGTGACCTTGACAAGTCATAACCTTTCAGGGCCTCAGGTGCTTTTTCTGCAAAATGAAAGGATTAGATGAAATCAGTGATTTATGAACTATGCTCTGGGGGATAGCAGAAAGTGTGCAGTGATGGATTAGTACCTCTTTCTTCTAATTCAATAAGAACAAGGCTAATTTACTAATTCAAATATTGGGCATAACATCTGAAGAGTGCATCTGTGATTTATACACACGTGCACATGCACATGCACACACAATCGGGGAGACTTGGTCATTTCCTCACACCTTCATGAGACAGACTCGCCCGTCTAGAACCACAAAAGACGACACGGTGTTTCTCTCCATTGTAACTGTGTAGTAGGTGGTTGAGAATCTGCAGGCACTTTTAAGAATCTAGATTGTTTAGATTCCTGCCAAGAAATGGCAGGAAAAGAGTCATATCTGAGGAACTGCAACAGTAAGTTGGCTCTCTCTAGAAATCTCACGTATGCATTCCACTAACCAGAAAAAATACACAGGTACTCTCCTAAGTGTTCCGTGTGTGTGGCGTGCTGAGATTTTTACAAATACTTATCATGTCCAGATGTTTTCCTAAGAAGTTAAAAACGAATAAAACACAGCAACACCATGAAGGAGGCCATTGTTGTTCTCACATTTCTTCCAAGTGTTTATCGAGCACCTGCTACCTAACAACAGCTCAATGGCCTGAGAAACAGGCAGCGAAGTGAAGATGGGCCGGGTCCCTGTTCTCGTGGCGCACACGTGAGGAGGGTTAAGGACAGAAAATGTGAGATAAACAAATTCTAATGCACTTTGAGACAGTGCCCCATCTCATCACTCTTACTACAGATTCTCAGACATCTCTGAAGGAAACAAGAGGACCGTGGACTGGAGCACGACAAGGGTGGGGTGAGAAGAGGAGCCACAGCTGAGGGAATTCTCTGGCACAGACAACATCTGAGCTGAGAGCTATGGAACTAAGAGGAACCGTGCTGGAGGGAATGGGAAAGAACTTGGCATTTCAGGGAATAGAGAGAATGAGAAACTGGGACACATGGCTAGATGTATCCCTCAGCAATGGGCCTGGCAGGGGCACAGACAATCCCCACAAAACGGACCAGGGAGCTTCCCTGGATAAAGAGCCGACTGGTTCGGGTCTCTCTGTGAAAGTATTTAACACCTGAGCTGAGGCACACTTGGGACATCCCAGCAGTGTGATCTAGTATCGCTCACTCCCCTTTCATATTTATATTGAGAAAAGTCCTGCAATATCCCATTCCTACCAACCCCTGGCTTCTGGTGAGAAGAGGTACCTTCAGGCAAAAACGCAGCCAGGTAACTGGACCTGCACCTCCATCACAGTGAGATCTCTGTGACTGTAACTGACAATGGAGTGGCTGTCATTGAGCCTGTGATGTAAGGAGAAGGCAGGGGAGGGGAGGAGAAAGGCTCAGACTGTTTGCCAGCATAATGACAATTAGCAATATTATGTTAATCTAGAAAACAGCATTATAAAATTAATCATAAGCCACAAACTTGTATGTGTCATGACGATAAACACCCGGCGACTGGGAATGTGCATCAGGAAGGGCCCTGTGGGGCAGCACAAATTGACCCCTGCTTTGAAGAGGCCTCAGAACCACCTAATTTTAAGACAGAAAATTTCCACAAAATTGAGACTCAAGCCACAGTTTTCCTGCATTTGTTCCCACAGCTCTTTTCCATTTCAGGCCCTTAGGGCTTCCTGGGTCCAAGGCCGCTACGAGATTTTGTCATTACCCAAACCTGAGAAGTGCCAGGCAGAGGGGCCGTGGGATTCACTCTCTGTCCCAGAGCCATGGGCATGTGTTGACTGCCATGACTGCTGAGTGCTCACATTGACTAGGCCGATTCATAGAAATTTAAAATACACATAGAAAACTTCTCTATGAAATTAAACTTTTCATACATACTTGATTTTAATTATACAAACATGTCTACATAAGTAAAAATAGGTAAACTAATTTGTCAATTTATTAACACATGCATCAGGAAAACCTACTTTATTACATAATAGACTTTTGGCTTTAATGGACACCCCCCTCACCCAAAGTAGCCCGTTACACTGAGGTCTTACTGTATCTTTATGTCCATTTTTCACTGAGGAGCGCAGGTAACAGAGAAGGTAAAAGGGTCGTCTTCATCGCCTCGGCCATCACTGACTGAGGGTCACAGATGACTGTCATTTTACTCCCCTTCCTAGACCTATCAAGCTTTGGAACTAAAACTCTGATGTAAACAAAACTTTCAGGCCCTGGAAATGAACTAACTTCCTGTCTTAGAGTTTTAAAAATTGAGTATTAATCATTTTCAAGGTCTTCAAAATGTTTTAGTCAAAAGTTGATAGATGATTCATAAGAATAAGGAAGTCGAATAATTTTAACTTGGTCCCCTCATTACTTTTATCTGTTAAAAATGCATTTGTATAAATAGAATCAATTTGGGATAAAGCAGAGAGTTAACTTAGAGAAAAAAGAAGAGAGAGAATTTTAATGTTAAAGGAAGCCCGCTTTCCCTTCTGAACTGAGCCACTCGTTCCTTAGGTGTATGTTTGCACTCCGCACAGTGGAGTGACAGTGTTGCGCAGGGACTGTCAGAGACGCAGGAGTGCGCCCCGTACGTGAAGGCTGCACTGGGGTGCATATCTTAAAATAAATCAAGCTAAGACTTAACTTTTGTTATGAGTTTGTAGTTGTGTAGTAGTAAATTGCAGTGAATGGTGCTGGATTTACTTCTACTTTTAAGGGATTTATTGTTGTTTTCTTCATGGCTTGATATATGAGCAATCATTTTAAATGCTCCATTGGCTCTTGAAAAGCAGGAACAGTGCCTATAAAGGACTTAGGACTTGAAATACAGTTACACATAAACTATCGCCTGTTAATATGATACCCAGACCCTTTTCTGTTTACCTGCTGTATCCAAGACTATATAAAAAAAAATTCAATTACATTTGTGTTTCTGGCTATTTCTCTTTATATAGTTGAGTGTGTGTTTTAAGTATTTAAATCCTAGGTTAAATGCTTAAAGGTTTACTAGTATCTCTACTTTCTGTATCTGTGGCTTGTGTTTTATTTTCTATATCTGTATCTATAGCTGTATATACGTGTGTGTGTGCATGTGCGTGTATGAAAAATATTCAATTCATCCAAAGAAGGCAAGAAGTGAGGAGCAAAAAACAATGAGGAACAAGAGAGAAACTTGCTATTTTTTGTAATTGCATCTAATATAAATCCTCCTGCAGCTCTGAAATATCATGACTCTCTAAATCCATTTCTCCAATCATCAATATTTCTTCTGGATAGTAAGGTAGCTCTGTGCAGAAATTCAACAAAAATTTAAGTCTCTCAAGGAAACAAAACTCTAACAATATAGCTTGTTATATAAGACACACGCTAAATCTCATGTGTACTCCAAACAACCCAACCGTGTAAAGTTATTACCCTCATTTTATTTATTTATCTTTTATTGATTGATTTTTAGAGAAAGAGAGGGAGGTTGAGAGAGGGAGAGAGAAACACTGATTTGTTGTTCCAATCAGTCACGCACGCATTCCTGGTTGATTCTTGTATGTGCCTTGACCTGAGATCTAACCTACAACCTTGGCGCATCAGGACGACACTCTGACCACCTGAGCTACCCAGCCAGGGCCCTTTACCCTCATTTTAGAGATAAGCAAACTGAGAGAGACAGAGGTTAAGTAATATGCCCAAGTTCACACATTCCCTGTAAGTGACGAAGCTGGTATTTAAAACTGGGTAGCCTGGCTCTTGCATCCTGTGCTCTTTTCTCCATGTCACGCTGCCCCTCCTGTTTTAGAGCTGTAATCCCACTAAACACGGATCTTATTTTCCAATAAAGGCCACTCTTGCTTGCTCACAGTAGGTGCTCACTGTATGTACATTTACGAAATTAACGCATAAACCTTCGTAGTTGCCCTGACCGAGGTGCTGAGGTGTCAGGCACACCAGGAAGCTCTCTAACTGTAACAGAGACTACCTAACTGGCTTCCTGAACTTTCCTGTGTGCGGTGAATACTAAAATGAAATGCAATTAAGATCTTCGTAAAGCACCAAAAGCAGAATTTAGGAAGGATAAAGATTTACAAACTGAAATGTGTTCCAAGTTCTTGCATTCGAGCTCCACAGTGCCTCAACTAAGAGCGTTATTTATAAAATACAGTGGTAATAATGCTCCCTGCAGATCAGCATGGAGAATGTGTTTCGGCAATAAAATTGCAAATGTACTAGGCAGGTATTATACCCCACCTGTGTTCAATGCTATCGGGATCTAGCAGTGTTCAGATCTGAACAGGAATTTAGATGGTGGGATAATCTTTACCATACGGCTTTCCATTTTTAAAAATAGGATTTTTAAAATCTTATAATGGTGGGTATAACTCTTTTGAAATCTTGATATGTATAGTTTAAGATTAAAGGTACCACACATTCACTATGTAAATTATAGAACATACTGGCAGCGGAAGAATGGAAACCTGTAATCCCACCACTCAAAAGTAACTACCGGCAGCACCTGGGTTTATCTCCTTGTCTTGTGTAGGTAGGAGTGTGAGTGTGTGTGCGTGCGTGCATATGTATGTGTGTGTGTGCGCATGTGCGTGTGTAGTGTGTGCATGTGTGTAGTGTGTGTGCATATGCGTGCGTGCCTGCGTGTGTGTGTGATTAAGACAGAGAGAACTTGAGTGTATTCCAATATGGAGCTGAGGATGTGGGGCAATGACAGGACAAATCCAAATCCAAATGCACCATCTCCCACTGCACCTTACAGATAAGAATTTTTATTCCCCAAAATGCAACTCCTTTGACTAGCTTAGTTCAGGCGTCGACATCACCTAGGGACAAGTAGAATTCCTGGGGGCATTCTTTCTCAAACGATGTGTGATAAAGGACCACTAAAAAATTCAGTCCATTGTGCACTGGTCATTTTACAAATTTCAAAAAAATTATGTGAAAGAAAAAGATACATAAAATAAAAATTCCAATTATTTGTGATTAAATTCAACAGGCATACAATGAATGTATCATATTGCTATAGAAGTTTCTAAAACCTTCCTCCCCAGTTCTGTACTGATTTCCCTGGACTTTGGTATTAACCTTTCTGTGACCAGCACTGGACTGCACTCTGAGCGGCACTGGACGAGGGAACACACCCACAGCCCACAGCAGGATTGCCAGACTCCCTGAGACCAGCCCTGCTTACCCAACACCGCTCCACACATCGCTCTCGCTCCCCGCACCCACACTACCCAGGCTGTATGGTGCTGCTCTCTGTCTTTCCTGCGTGTGTGTTTTTTGTATTAATTTTAATTTTTCTCTACTTAATTAAAAAGTCTGTAGTATATATAATGTTTATCAGACTATTTATGATTTCCTTTTCCTAGGAAATAGTTTTATATTTATTATTTTAATATTAATTTATATATCATATTGTATATGTTTATTGATACATGGTATTGTACATGTGAATAATTTTTGTATGGGAATATTTTATATTACTTTCTCATATTTATTTTCATATATGATATATATATATACACACACATATACTGCTACTTACGTATCTGTCATCACCCCAACATGTGTTTTCATAAGCACTGGGAAATATAATGGAATCATTGCCTTGTGTTGATGCATGATCATTTCTCAGCCTAATTAAATTATTGGTGGTATTACAGACGTCAGAGCTTAATAGTTAAGGGAATGACTTCACCTTCCTTCTGATTTATTCACTCTGAAAGTGAGAGCAATCATTTGTATCCTAAAGATAACAGTGTGGAAGTGATACAACAGTATAGGGCAGGTAGTCAACTGAAACAGAAAATAACTGTTTGAGGTGTGATCCAAAATGCAATTGTGCTGTTTTTATTTTCAACAGCACAGTTGCAAAAAACTAATAACAAACGTTCCCTCTGAATGATATTGAAAATCATGAGATTTATATACTCATAAGAAGATTCTGAGTGTGAGGCTGCATCTTGGTAACACTGAGTAAATGCAGACAACTGAACGTCAGCAGTAATACCATTTTCCTAAGAACACTGCACACCCAGAAAACAAGTTTTATGAAGCTCTGCACAGTCCTACACTCAGGAAAAGTAAAAACTATGAATTATAAACAGAAGGGTGTTAACTGCAAGATGAAATTGGTGACCAGTATTTGAAATAAGTGTGAAATTTTGCAGCCTTAAATATGGTCGACGTGGCCATAATGTCCCTTTCCTAGATGGACAATGGAACCTGGACCCAGGTGAAGCCCAGATGAAGCTAGGAAAGAGGTGGTTTGTACCCTCACCAGGGAAGATCCTATGGTAGACAGAAGAGGAGTCAGAACTCAGTTGTCATTGTTATGCGAGCTGTCGAGACGTCCACGGCTACGCAGGTGGACCAACTCTGAAACCACGTGCATGCAAAGGGTGCAACGTTCACACGCCACCTCGTGGAATTCTCACGCTGAACGCATCTTTCCAAAATTTTAATAGACTTGTTGTTGAAACCTAGGAAAACTTCTGCTCTGCTAAAGGATTTTATATTTTACCAAATTCCTGCATATTTTTCTCACTAGATTATTCTAACAAGCCAGGGAGTGGAAGGCATGAGATAATTATCCATTTATATGTACTTAGGAGCAGCATGATCCACCCAACATGATAACCAGCTCAAATCAGTGGCGGGATTCAACACTCCATAATGGAGTTTTGTTATTTCTGTTGGAATTTAATTTGGTCAAACAATGCAAAACAAAGAAAGTCTATATTCATATCCTAGAGTCTCATCTGCATTCAAACTGCCTTTTCCGGATCACAGATACCAGCGGGGATAATGTGTAGGAACGTTCCAGGAGTAATGGGATGACACCATGCTGCTTGCCACTGTCGGCAGCTCCGTCAGGGCTCAGGCTCCGGGCAAGAGGATGGAGCTGTGTCACACGGCAGAACAATGGTCATCGGGAAGGGGGTTTCATCACTTTCCACCGACACTGACGTCGGGGTTTCTCACGTGAACAACGAGCCTGCTTGCACGCCATGTGGCGTCTGTCTCTGACCCAGTTATTGTGAGCCAGGATCATGGAAGACTTCGGCAGGCCCAGGAGGGTGGGGGACTGAAAGACAGGTTTTCTTTTCCAGCTACACCATTCAGACCATGTGTGCCCATCTTCTACTCTGAGTTAATCATTTATTAACTCATTAGCCTGGCCTTCTGGACCTTGCACCAGCCTTTGGCCCTGACCTAGTCTGGAGTCCACACTTGAGCAGTTTCTTAGTTTGCAACGATTGCCACACATTCGACATTTACACAGAGGCAGCCACAGGGAGGTTGCCACGCGCAGGGCTAGGTGGGGAGAACTGCAGGCATGCCATGGATGGAGGTGGCTGTTGAAGAAAAGGCAGCTTTGGTTCTGAAAACAGCTGCAAGACAGCGACCCGGGCGCCAGTCCCAGGAGCTCTGGGGCTGAGCCAAGTGTGGCAGCCACGGGCCCCACTGAACCACGCTCTCCAGCTCAGCACCCTGCAAAGAATGTTAGGCCCAAGTGCAGGCCCCTGTGCTTACCCTGCTGGGTTTCACATTTCACACTGAGGTCCTAAGGGTGACCTCGGAGACCCAGCAGATCCTGCACCTACAAATCCGCCATCTGGCATCCATGTGTGCCGTGTATCCTGACAGATGTCACAAGCCCTGTCTCTAAAGAATTGAGTCATAGAGAGAGAGAGGGCCAAAGGAAAAAGCATTAGAACTGCTACTTAACAAAGAACCCCGTTCATGTCCCCCTTAGGGGTTTTCCTTTGCTATGCCCTCCAACTCTAATGATCTCCTGATCCCCTCTTGTCAGCTACAATTCTGTTTTTACGGCCCACAATAGCCAGCTCTTTCAAAAGCCTAACCAGGCCTCACATCTGACAGTCCTCTGCTGAGGAGAAAGCCTGGCCGTGGGTCTCTCAGGAGGCTTGTCTCTGCCTTATTTTAGATACACGCACCCTGTCCTTACCTGACTACCTCTGTGAGGTGGGGGGTCATCTTATCTACCATCTCACCCCCCGCACATCCTCAACAGAGGTTTGGGGTTTTGTTTTGTTTTATATTCAGCGGGCATCTGGGAATCATCTCTAACGAGAACCTACTGTCAGAGAACCCTGGTCAGGTCTATTAAAATCAAGAAGCAGGACTGAAAAATTAAAGGGCTTTGTCTCCTTACAAGGACCTCTCTTCAGTGCGTTTACAGAACACAGACTGTTTCAGCCAAACCAGCCCTTACAGTCAGTTTTCTCCTCAGCTGAAGTCAGAAGAAGAAGCAGTCCATGCTGCTATCCCCTCCTCTCCTGTATCATCTCCTCTGTCAGATTTAACAGAGCTGCTGGGACTTAACGGCCTAGGAGTTGGCTTCTTTTCGCAGCTTAAATCACTAAGCAGATCAAAATACGGGAGGTCCATATCTATGTGTCCTCCGCTCCAAGTAGGAAAGAATTGGAGGCGACTAAAATAAATCCTGAACACCCACTTGGAGGTGAGTCCCTCAGGCAAAGCCTGGCCAGCTACGCCATAAAGACTACAGGTGCCAAATACAACCAAGCAAGCAGGTAAGACAGAACCCCATCTAGTGTAAGGTCTAGCCTATTCCATTGCACAGTGTGGCTATCTATGATTTATAACCCTCCGTTTCTCATCCAGAGAAAGGTGCATGTATTCCAAGAAGTGATAAACCTTGATTTTATGATGCACAGTTCAATGAGCATTATTTACGACAGAAAATAACACCTGTGGGACACGTACTTTTTGCTTTTTCTCCAGTGCATAGAAAGTGATTTATCAAGAATACACGATGAAGGGGCGGGAGGCACCCTAGCTATCTACAGCTGTTTGAATATTAATTTGGTTTATGCTAACCTGTGTATAAACCTGGGTTGGCCAAGACACTGGGACACCGTGCTGATTTCATATGGGAGAACTGCCTCCCCCCTTCAGTGCTAGGAGTGAGCACACTGTCAGCCACTGACTCATAGCAACAATATTCTGATGGCTTTGGCTCCACCCCTCGCCACTCAACCCAACAGGTCTTGATAATGCAGGACCACTACTTGGAAATGTCAGCTGCTAGGATCTGAGACCCACCTAACTTCACTCCTCCACTGTGTCCAAGGGAGGAAGGAATGGAACTTTGGGCTTAAGGTGACAATTCTCCAAGGTTGTGACATCTCATACATTGATATGACATAGAACTTGAGTTGTTTTGTCTATTTCACCAGTGAAGTTATTACATCTTACAGAGCTTGAGGATTAGGTATCCTGCTTCAGCCAGCACAGTCAGCATGTAAATTCAGGCTGAGGGTTGGGTCTCGGTCTGTTCCAGGCCAGAGCCCAGGCTCTTCCCAGCATATGTATAAATGACTGAGGCTGTACCCACTCAAGCAGGACCAGCCACTGTGACTAAAGGGACTGTTCTTCATTAAATCCAACCAAACATTTACCTTCCCTGATGATGTTTTGGATGCTTTGAATTAAAAAATACAAGTAGCCAGTTATCTTAGTAGAGTTTTTGCAAAACAAAACAGTTGTTTTCAATACAATGTTGTTTTTGTTTTTTTAATGGCGGTGAAAACTGCTAGAATAAGTACTGGTGCCTTTTGCTCTTTGTGACATCAATACTCAATACTGCTCATTTAACACATCGCAACTGACAAATCCAACAGGGGCCACAGGCATGGAAAGACAGGGCAGGGATTTTAAAATGTATGAACGTATAACATTTGAAAAAAAAGCATGTTGAAGTTACATTTAGAAGTCACCTGGTTTTTCCTTCAACAGACTTATCCACAGGAACAAGATTCAGAGTTTTCCTTTGCACAAGCAGGTATGACCCCGTCATCTTCATGGGGATCAGGAACCCTTTCTAAGTTTGTACCATTGTATTACTGTGACTGCTTGTCTGGCTTCTCTGATCTGTTGTTATGGGAATGACTAAGGCGTCAAGAAACTGTTCCCCGGGGTCCCACAGGGAAAGGAGGGTGTTAGGAAGAACACTCTGGAAAGGTTTAGCGGCAAAGTAAAAGCAAATTTGGACTTGGCACTTAAAAATCAAAGCGCATTTTTGCTTGGCTGCACTTTGATTTTCAATGTGCTTCTCCCCTGTGGACTATTATTTCTCTAGTTTGTGAAGGTTTGTGGGGCCCGTTTCAGGTGTTTACTGCACACCTGTGAAGGAGGTAAGTCAATGACATCATTTCTTGCTGGCTCACCAGGAAGAGTACAACCTTCTTGCTTGAACTGACAGGCCTAACAGAAATGAAGGCAGCCAGGTACCTGAACAATGGGCAGGCTCACTGGTTGCCTAAAACACCTGCAATCTATACAGAGTTCCACTCTCCTGTGAGGACAGACACGCTACAAAGGTCAGCTCTTCACCTGGGAAATCCTGTTGTCCTGAGATGTTTATTTAGAGGTCAAGCAGACTGCTTCCATTCTCATATGTGCTCCAAAGTGAAAGCGTGGGCTTCTGCACAGCCTGGGGAAGGCTCCTGTGTACTCAAGTAAGAGCATTCACCCTTTCTCACCTTAAGGTCTGAGCACAACTTTCACCTTGCCGCTGCCTGGCTTTTGGTCAGTCATTTGTAGGTGATAAATGCTAACCACTGGTATGACCGGCAGGGTGTGAGTGGGGAGAAGGAAGATTAGGGGCGCAGAGGCATGAGGTGAGACTTCCTGGGACACAGTCCTTAATTTGCCAGATGCGCTCCAGAAGGCAAATCCTGACTCACCCATGTCTTTGTAGCTGATCCCTGCCCCCCGCCTGTGGAGCCCACATCACAGGTGTGGTTGTCTCTAACCTGGCAGGTCGAGATCCGCCAGGGTGTCTACAAAATCACACAAACAGAGACGCATAGCGTGGAGATTTCCTTCTCAGACAAGCCTCTAACCCTCTGTGCACCTTCCTCCTGACCCCAGGGACTCATGAACTCCACCCTGGTGGGCACCAACCAGGATGAGCTGGCAATGCATGCCTGGCTCCCGGCACTGGCGTGTGATGGGCTCACAATAAATGTTCCTATAATCAGATTTGGTGAAATCCTAACTTTTCTCAGGAGAACGGGAATGGGGCTGAATATGATGTGGAATGTGGATGTCGAGAAGACACTGAGGTTTCATATATGGATGGATTTGTAAATTAAAGATGTAGTTTTAAAATGTGTCACGTTACACATATTTTTCCTCCCATGTTCTGGCAGCCACTATGAAACACACCCATTCTTCAAGACCTGGAGAGGCCAAGGTAGGGCAGGTGCTGAAAATTAGCATTAAATACAGGTGATTTTAACAATCTTGGATTTTCCATGCAAATTTGATGGTTATTTCTTTAAGTGGAATTATTTCTGCCTTACTGTGAGCTTCTGGCAGTGCTGCCTTGGGCACTATGAAATTATTTCTAGATAATTAAGGTCTCCTATCATTTACCTGCATCCTGTCACTGCTCCCTTTGCCAAAACAGCGTTCCGTGGTCCTGTTCTCCGGAATTCTCTAGGTAATGCTTAAATCTACATCTCTGCATACTTTACGTGGTTCTCTGATTGAACTTCTCACTGTTAAGTAGTGGGCCCTGATATAACTCCTACTTCTCTTTCTTAGCACCAGTCAACTCCAAACAGGTCCATAGATGTTGCTGCTCAGTCCCCTACAAAGGAAACTGGTCATAGGATTAATGCTGACGGCATAATCTGAGAGGTCGTACATGAGTGATTCAATGAGCAGTTCATCCTGAGCTATAGACAGGGACAGACTGCATGTGGTCCCTGCAGGGACTGTTGTTAGTGTGGTATCCCAGGAGTCTCCAAAGCCATTTTTAAATTAGTAGTCCACAGTATTAATATTCTAGTTGAGATAATAGATTTTCTTTAGAATACAGAGGAAAATCACTCCTTTAAAAAGAGGAAGCAGATGTCTTTTGAAATGTATGACAGGTGGGGAAAAGGAAAAGACCTGATGTTTGCTAATACCTACTATGGGCTGAGCGCTGTGATAGGGGGTTTACATACAGAATCCTCAACAGCAGGCCTGGGATTATTCTCTCATTTACAAAATAAGAAATGATTCTCAGACAGTGAAGTAATGTGACTGACACCACACAGCTCGTAAGTGAAGAGCACGGAGTTTTAAAAATAAGCCCCTGATGTTAGAGCAGTGTGATGTTTACAGAAAATCTGTGAGAATCTCGAGTCCCCCTGCATCCCATACCCAGGCCCCCCGCTGCTAACGTCTGACCTCAGAACCCGTCCCCTTGTTGCAACTACTGAACCAGCATCTTCATCACCACCATCCGAGGGTCACAGTTCAGATGTTCTCAGTTTCAGCCTGATGTCCTCCATCTAGTCCCGAACCCCTTAGAAGACACCACACCACACGGAACTGCTATGTACTCTTAGGCTTCTCCTGGCTGTAACAGCTTCCTACATGTCCTTCTTGATGATCCTGATGGTTTGAGAACTGCAAGCTCCCGTTCCAGCCCAAGGATCCCATTTTCCTCTAAAGGGTCCTAGCCTCTATTATTGAAGGATGGACTGGAAACCAAGACCTGAGCACCAGGTAGGTTCACTTTGGCTTCTAGGCCCTCTAAGCCCACAGAGCATGTGTGTACATTCATCTCTCTCTCCCACTCTCTATACTCTGTATGTTTATATCTGTGTTTTCATCTCTCTCTACGGACATATCTACAAATATCTGCATATGTTTCCATCTGTACCTATAGTAAGTTACTGTGAGTTCACACTGACGTCTCATACTCTGCATGGTGGAGGCAGGCTGTTCACTATTGGAGTGGGGGTCACAGGTAAGCAAGGTGGGGAGGCTGGGATGATCCTCGAATCCACTCTAACAATGGAAAACTCGCCCACCTTTCACCATCAATGTACTTAATTACTCAGTTCCAGTACACAGGTGAGGGGCTGCAGAACTGCCAACTGCCCAAGGAGACGATTTTCCCTGAGAGCACAGCTCTTATGCACAGCACTCTGATTTTAGCCCTAGTTTCCACCTGCTAATGCAGAGACTTGGCCACACCTCTTCTCATGCCCCTTCACTGAGGTCACTCCACACATTTTTAACACAGTTAGGTTGTTTATTTGGTCACCATTCCATTCCACCTTGGAGTCCTCTGAGCTAAATATTTTTTCTTTATATTTCACTCTTTCTGCTGGAAAGATCCATTGATTTTTGATAAATGAATAGGTCATGTGTCTACCCTTACAGCATCACACAGAGTAAATGAACTGCCCTAAAAGTACCATCTGTGTTTAACCTATTCTCCGTTACTGCTGCCAACCCGTCTGTTCACTCTGTCTACAGCTCTTCCTCCAGAAGTCCCATAAATTGAACCATACAGTGTGCAGCCTTCTGAGTTTCCACCTCACAGTGCACTCAACTGCTCTTGTGTGTGCCTCGTGAGCTAACCCCATCGTACGGCAC
Source organism: Miniopterus natalensis (assembly GCF_054644295.1). Lineage (NCBI taxonomy): Eukaryota > Metazoa > Chordata > Mammalia > Chiroptera > Miniopteridae > Miniopterus > Miniopterus natalensis. The sequence continues at coordinate 1,105,514 of NC_142095.1, read as the reverse complement.
ACTAGAGTTTGCTTACTCATTCTCCCATTCAAAGAAATCTTTTTTTTTTTCTAGTTTTGGGTGCCTATGAATAAAGCTGCTATAAATGCTGCATGCAGGTTTTTGTGTGGGCATCATTTTTCTGATTGGTGGGGTGAACACCTAGGAGTGAGAGCTGGACTGTAGCTCTGTGAGAAACTGGGGGCACCATTTCCATCCCCACCAGTAATGAGGGAAAGTTCTGACTGCTCTGCAAGACTGCCGGCAATTGCTGTTGTCAGTTTTTTTATTTTGGCCATTCTAACAAGTGTGTAGTAGTACATCATTGTTTTCATTTCATGTCCCCAAGGACAAAGGATGTTAGGCATGTTTTCCTTTTAAAAAGACTTTTTCAAAGAGCAGTTTTAGGTTCAGAGCAAAATGGAGTGAAAAGAACAGAGTCCCACAGCCCCTGCCAACCCTGTGCACAGCCTCCCCACTACCCACGCCCCACCCCAGATACACCTGCTGCTAAGAACTCACACTGACATGGTATCATCCACTGACACGGGCTGGATGCTCCGCCACCCCTGCCTCCCCAACCCCCATGGGACAGTATTAGGGGATGGGGCCTTGGCAGGTGATTAATTCTGTGTGAGGTCGTGAGGGTGGAGCCCCATGAAGGGGGAGCACGGCATCCTCATCACCAGAGGGAGACCAGAGCTCCCTCTCTCCTCTAGTAATCAGCAGAGACTGTCTTTCTGCTACAGATGTAGCTGTGCTCATACCATCCTGCCACTGACTTGCTCATCAAACCTGGTTGACTTGTATCATTTCTTACCATAGAATTAAGAGTTAAGTTTAGATAAACTACTGTGTCCCTTTTGGTTCCACCCATCCTGATCAAAGTGAGCAGAGTTGTCCTGATCAGGGATTCGTCTGTCCCTGGGAGAAGCCTGCACCTGCCCACAGGTTTGCAGGATGAGTGTTGCCAAGTGACTGGTTGTGGTCTAGGTAACAGAAAGTTAGAAGACAGACACCATTAGCTCTGTGTTGGTGGAGGATTCTGGGTTGCTGGGGTGGGTGGCAGTTTTTGGCTGAGCATGTACCATGCATTGAGGGTAAAGCATGGGTACTTTTCAGAAGTCAGGATCTGGAGGTAAGTGGTGGGAAGAGAGGAGTATGAACATACAATAACATGGGAGCATGTAAGGCCACAACAGTGGGACTCATGATACAGGTCAGACAATATTCACAGGCAGGAGGTTCTAGGGATAGAGAACCATTGGAGACCACAGAGTTAGATTAGTCCAAGGTCTTCCCTCATCTGCTCACAGGCAGGAGACAACCACCCTGCCTTGTCACATGACAACAAACATCAAAAAAACAGTCACCTACTGTTGAGTGCTGTGCTAAGAATTCTAAATCATATTTTGAACACGTTAATTCTCACACTCACCCATGACGCAGCTGCTAGTATTCTCATCTTACAGTGGATGACACTGAAGTTCAGAGGTGTTGAGTGACCTGCTAAATGACCCGCAGATAGGAATGGGCGGAGCCAGATTCCCGAGGACAGCACTTTAACAACCTTGCTCCGGAGGCTAATACGACCTCGCCTCACTGTCTTAACAACGTCTAACGTCCAGATGACAGAGCCTGATCCTCAAGAACCAATTCCTGCTGAATCCCAGGTACCACGTCTGACACAGCATGATGAGCAGGGAGAACAGGACCAAACAAAACAGAAATAAACATGCGGGTCCCAGAATCTGATGAACCTCATCTCTGATAAAGGAAACCTGACCAAATAGATATCGGAAAGGACCGCACCTTCAGGCAGAATCACCAGAATTCTCAGAGCTCACCACACTTTGGTAGATTAGTTTCCTGCTGCTTGTGTAATAAATCACAGCACAGTCACGGCTGAAAGTAGCACAATGTTGTATATAACACTGTATCCTGCAGGTTGTGTGTCTGATGCAGATCTCACTGAGTTAAAGTCAGGGTGTCTCAGGGTTGGTTCCCCTCTGGAGCCTCTGTAAGACAATCTACCTTTTGGACATTCCTTGTCTCGTGGCCCCTAAACCCCATAATCAAGGTCAGCAACCTTGCATGTCTGACCATTTTGACAGTCCCATCTCCTTCGGACCACAGCAGGAAGGGTTCTATGATATCAAGGACGCTGTGATTTTACTGGGCCCAGTGGGTACCCTGGATAGTCTCCCATGTCAAGGTCCTTAATTTAAATACATCTGCAAAGTCCTTTTGGCCCCACAGCAGAACATTCACAGCCTCCGGCATTACAACGTGGACATCTTTGGGGAGCCATTTTCTGCCTTACTCAGTGTATAAAGCTTGTGACCCCATAAATACAGACTGAGATGAGCACAAACTAAATTATAAATTCAGGAAACACTGCAAAGACCAACCTCAGAATAAGATGATTTTCTAAACAGCAAAGAGAGCGATTTTCAATTCTGTCCACATTTCTCATCTTACAGCTGCGAAACAGTCCCCTTACCTGGGCCTGACCAAGTCTTCTTTTCCATTTTTCCCTGCGAGGTGCAGGCAATGTCAGAAGACACCGTGGTCTCATCTTTCCAGGTCCTGTATGACTCTCCCTTTAGCCTGTGAAGCCGGCCTCTCCTGGAGGGAAGAAAATCTGCATCAGCTGGTCTTTCTTGGGAATAAACAGTCTTTCAGAATTTAGAAGGAGCAAGATTTCCTATGGACACCTTTACCTGGTTCAGATAAAAAATAAACCCCATATTGTTCCTCAAAGGGCCCCTTTTCTCAGCATTCACCCCTGCACGCCCACGCAAAACATTAAATACAGGGTGTCCCAAAACTGTGCACACACTCTGAATAATCAATTCCAATGGGTTAAATCCGAAAAGAAACATCAACTGAGCTATCAAGAAATGTACATGTATACACTGTTTTGGGGCACCCTGTAATTGCGTACATACATATACATGTATGTATTCTCTACTCATTTACATCTGTCACCCACCTGTCCTCTACCTGTCATCTGTCCACCTACCTACCTACATGTAGCCTTGAAAAAGGAGAGTGGGGCTGTCACTGGAAATGGCTAGCAGGACCTATATGAATCCCACTTAAGTTATGAGTAAAAATAACAACAAAAACCCCTCAACAAGTTCACTGGGTAAACAGTGGTGTTCAGTTCAGAAAGTCCTCTGAGGGAGCCTAAAGTACCAGACACCCTTAAAAACACGTACATGCATTCTCACCAAGCCACCCTCTATTAAAAAAAATGAATTGCCAACATTTAGGGAATCTGTGTGCAGTAGGAGCGAACCACTCAATTTATCATCCCAAATACACCTGTCGTGCTGTCACAGGAGCAGGGAAGAGCCAACTGTTAATATCAAAAGCTGAAAAAAGGTCCAACTTAGCATCCCAGGGAGTGGCCCACTTTTTGCAGCTGAGTGCAAGCAGGCAGCGTAAGTTACAACAGTATCGGTGTTTAATCCAAAAATCCTACTTGGACAAAGGAGAGAAAGATTCATGCAAGCACATCAACTGAAATATCCTAATATTGCCAGGACATTCAGAGCCATTGGTTAGGATCCAGACAGGTTTCCTCCCGAGCGTAACATTACTCCACTTGATCAGGTGGAGAGCCTGGGAAAGGGTTTGAATAATATAAAAGAAAAATTATGTTCTATCAAGGTGGACTGTTCTCAAAATCCCACCCAGTTACATCTTAGGGGCCTATCATTATGCGGTAGGTATAAGAGAACAGGCATAGTAAGGAAGGGGCCCAGGGGAATCGGGGCACTGGCACAGCAGCCCACCCCTCTCAGCATCTGCTGTGGGTCTGAGTGGGCCCAGCCCGCTGTGCTCCACGCGGCACGAAGTTCCTGGCCTGCGGTACCTCTTGTCTGCATAGGCTCCCACACTCTGCTGTGGCAGGAGAGACCCTGGAGAGACGCACTGGCTGCCATTCACATCTATTGCCCTTTACATGTACTGGCAGTTCCCAGCCAGTTTTCCAGAATGAGCCACCTTGGGTTGCAGGGCGAGTGTCCTTTCAATGAGGGAGAGCTGAGAACAGTGGAGGGAACTAGTGTTGTCTACACAAGGGGCACATGTGTGACTGTCAGACTGTGGGGAATGTTATGTGAGGATGCAGCCGTAGGACGACACCAAGAGCTCACCCAGGACTACCAGCGTCCAGTAGTACAGACACTATCCTTTCTGCACAGTTGAAATCTTCCAATACAGGCGAGAGGAAGTAAGAGAAATGGAGTGTGACAACCTCGGTCCTCAGCACACTGTTGGGGAGACACTGACCCACCTAATCGTTGCACAATCTGTGGATCAGCATCCCCTCTGCAAAAGGATGTCAGATACACTGCAGTCCACAGGACAAGAATCTGCAGTGAATACTCCCCTTCTCTCTTTATCCACCTGGGTATCTGTTGATTAACTTACTTGCTAATGATAAATTCCCTCAGCCTAACAACACTGAACTGTCTTCTCTCATGATTAGTTACATAATTGATTCCCTTTATTTCCGGTTATTCTAAGTGTGGGGTTCATCTGAGTAGTCTTAGTCTGTTCACCCTGCCATCGAGCAGAAAGGACCCACGTGCAAATCCCTCTGGAGACTCCCTCGGCCTCAAGTCAACACTCTGTGCGACCCTAATGCCAAGAACACATCAGAGAAGATGGACCACTGGGGAGACCTTCAGGACCAAAGTCCCTCACTCAGAGGGAAGTTACGTTTGGGGCCCAGCTGGTTCTGTCCCCGCAATCATGCCTGGCTGACGGGGCAGGAGCAGGTGGAGGGTCCCGTGGCAGCACCTAAGGACACTGGGCAACGAGCTGAGAGCATCTCTGCCCTATGTCAATCTCTGTAACTTTGGTCCTTTGAGTGCTTGGACCTATTTCATTCGTGGTTCTTGAAGATGAGGTCTCTGAGCCTCCTGTGATCAGTCTTCCTGCAGCTCTGCAGGCCAGTCTGGTCTCTGTAGACAGAGTCTGCGTTAACTGAGCGACAGGGAGTGGGTGTGGGAAGCTGGGCGGTGCTCCCGCTTTGCAGCAACACTCATGTTTGTTGACACCAGTTAAAGCCCTTCTGTCCTCATTCGCTTCTTTCTTCCTTCCCTTCCTGCAACAACTACTTAAGTATTTATTATGTACCATTTCCTAAGCTAGGTGCAATGGGGCTTAACAGAGTTGGGTCAGATGTGCCCAAATGTAGACTTAAATGGGGACCTTGTTTCACAGGGACAGTCACCTTCTGCTGCAATGCCCCACAGCGACATCACAGATAAGCCCTTGGAATTACTTACCCAATACCTTCTCTTCACAGCTGGAGTCCCTGGCAATAGAAAAGGGACATGTGTGTTTCTTCATGGACACTTTTGCTTTGGCAGCTCAAAGTAGGGTTTGAAAGGCTTCCGATTTCTAGGCCTGTGTCTCCTCAAAAAATCCATGGTGCCTACATTCCCCAACCATACTGAGACGATACGACGCTTCACTTATTAGCAAGTCAGAAACAGCTTCACCTGCCGCCCACCTCAGGCCTTTGTCTTTTTCTTTCCTCTGTGAATACTTCTAAGCAACCTCGGCTTTTATTCTTACCCGAAAACTTGTGCACTTGAAACAGAGTGATTGACAACACAAATGGTCACTAGGCATCCCACGGCCGTCCCTGGGCCAGGGCCGCTCAGCCCACTTTCCCTCCTTTCCTCACTTGGGAAGATGGACGCACTGTGAGTGCGTCGTACACAGTTGCCGGCATTTCCGAGAGCCAATTATAATTTACCTTCTCATGTAGAACTACTTAAAAGGAGAGGGAGAGATTAATGGGGTTTGAGTAATTAAGATGAGAATTTCTTTCTGAAAAGAACTGACACTAGGAAGTGAACCTGCTGATCAAAGAATGTTGCAGATTCCAACCTCCCACTCTAAGTTTTCACTGAAAATTAAGAGAGTGGCACCTGGTCAACATCACAGTCGTACCTGATGTGGAACATGGGAGGGACTCACTCTGGGGCACTGAGCAGGCTGTTATGAGTCTGAGATGTTGGTGACTGACGGGTGATCCCAGATCAAAATGGCTACAAAGTTCATCTGGAAAGAAACTCTAGCACAGGCAAGGGATTTTCTTTTAAAAAGGGGAGGTGAGAAGATCTGCCCTATCAGATATTAAAATGTATTATAAATATACAACAAGCAGCATTTCAGTATCTATGTCACTACCAGCAACATAGCTCAGTGTACAGAAAGTTAGCAAAAAATATTTGTAAAAAATCAACCGATAAAATGTGGTATTTAAAACCAGCCAGAGAAAGACTGGGTAAGTGCAGTCATGCGGGACAATGGGCCAATCATTTGGAAAGAAACACAACTACCCCACGATGCTTTCCAAAATGAGTACCATGTGGGTTCAGCAAGGAAACCACGAAAGTAACAGAAGGAAACACGGGTGAACTCTCACGGAACCGGCTACCAGGCAGGTCTAAGGGTGGCATTAATGGCAAAACCATCAAGGACGAGAACTGCTTTAGAAACAGGGCACTTAGGCGGCAGCACGCCTACCTATGCCTCTGCCCTAGGCACTCCGCGCCACGCGACACGCACGGCCCAGGTGAATTAGCAGGCTCCGTGAAGAGCATCTCCTGTGGAAAGCGACCTGGGCAAGCCACAGGCAGTGATCGGAAACAAATTCCTGAAGCGGCCAGTGAACACTGTGCTCGCTGTCAGATGACAAGATTGCTGTTGAACGATTTGAGGGAAAAACGATGAAATCTCTTAAAGAGGTGCCTAAGTGTTCATGCCACCTTCTCCTCACATACTCTTCCAAACCCGCTAAACGTATCATACTTTTAATGCAGCTTTTAGTCCTGTGGAGTAGACACAGATTATTTTAAACCTCAATGTAACAGGCTCCCTAGGAGTTTAAGACGACACAACCTGTGAGTGGGAAAACGACGAACATCTAGCGGGAGGACATGGTTTAACCTAGAGGAGGGCGGGCCACGTCCACGGAGGGGCAGCGACAGCAGCCCCCGGCACGCGTCACAAGGGCACTCACTCGGGAACGGGAACACAGGGCTCCCGAGCGGATCGGGGGACAGGCCCACGTCCCCAGGCTGGGGGAAGAGCCAGGAGAGGCCGTCACCCAGGCTTCACTGCATGGCCAGGTGTTGATCTGCAGGTGACAAGCAGCTGAACTCTGGAGGAAGTCTGACACGGCGCCCACAGCTGCCAGGCAGTGCCGAGGAACGGGCGGGCTCAGGAAAGGAACATCTTTAGACAGGAAAGCCACTCCGGAAATTCTGCATTAATCAAGATGAAACTGAGGCTAGAGAATGACAATGGAGTCTCCAGGTGTTGCCTGCGTAGGACCAAAACCACGTCAGATGACTGGACACGGCAGCCGAGACTGACCTCTCTCCAACAGCATCTGGAAAGACCCCTGATGGAAACTGGGACCAGGCCAAGTTCAGTTTGGGTCTGCCGAGTTGTGGATGTGCTGATGTACCCAGAAGTGGAGCTGCTGAGGGGTGCAGACTGTGTAGGGATGATGGCAGGTAGATTATTTCTGGGTGTCTGCAGCAAACAGGCAAACTGGAGTCATAGAGAAGGGACAGACGTGGTAAATTGGTGGACAGGTCTGAGCAAAAAGGCCAAGGACAGAACCTGAGAAAGGTAAGTTCATTTAGATGGTGTGAGGAGCAGTAGTGACGGGGTAACAAGGACAGTGCCTGTCATCTTCAGTCCTGCGTCACCCATACCTAGAAGAGTGCCTGACCTATAGACTATCTTGAGAAATGTTATCAGATGAATGTATAAAAGGGGGTGTTTAGAGAGAAAGATGACTGTGAACAGTGTGGATACTGCCCAGGAAGAAGAGAGTGACATCTGGGGAGGGCAGTAGGTTTGTGCTCAGGTTGGCATTGATTCATAAGAAACCAGAAGGGGCAGAAATCAGACCGCTTGGTAACCCATCCTTTGTTGCCGCTCTGAGTCTGAGTATTTATTCTATCTTTTCAAACCAGAATTCTGTCTTTAGTTGCCAGGATCTGGGATATCCGTGAGTTTTTCAGAGACTATTACCCTTGGAGCTTTATACTTTACTGAAAAAATAAAACAAAAATCCCCTTTTAATTAACTAAATCCAAGAACCACAGTCTCAGTTAAGCTGCATGACTCAAAATTCTAATCCAGTCCTTGGATAAAGTGGCTTCGTCCCAGGTGCTTAAACACTGATTTCACAAAGAACAATACAGTCGCCATGAGTGATATATACAGTCTATTATTTTCAGTTAGTTTCCCGAGCATTAGATTGAGGACTGTGAACATGTGTGTGTGGTGGGTGGGCACATGTGTCGTATTTGGTGTGTGTGTGTGCACCGTGTCTAAAATGCCTAACTCTGGGGAAGGGAACTCCATTTAGCGTAAGGTTTCATGGGACCCTCAGGAGTGTGCTCTGCACGGTTGTTCATGTGTACATTTTGGGTAGCACGTCACTGCATTAAAGTGTGACCTCTAGGTTCACCACCAAAAAGTTACAGAGGCACAGTGTTAACAAAGCATCGATTTACTCTGCAAGGCCTCTGTGTGTTTACTTCATGTCCTAAAATGAGTGGTTATGCAGCACGTACTTTAAAGAATGTTTTATTACAAGGCCATGGGGTAGATTCTGTTAGACTGGACGCTTTGTCAATGCAGAGAGGTGAAGAATGTGTGTAGATCGTGCAGACGTTCATTCAGTTAAAGATGCCTTTGGCAGATGACTCTGCAATTACATAACTTTACAACAGGATACTGCAGCACAGGAGAAAACGGCTCAGACCTATGGTCCGCTCCCTCTGTTTCTTACCCGTGTCCACAGACGAACAGCACAGTCTCTCTGATCTGTTCTTTTACATAAGCAGCCAATACGGCAGAGACACCATTACAAGTGGACTCCCAGCAGGTGCGGGTGTTTGGGAAGATAACAGAAACAGTTTCAGGAAGAGGTTGAGCTTGTGCGGAAGAGCTGGTGAATTCAAGGGCTAATGCAGCCAAGGAGAGGCAGAGTTTTGGGTGGAGACTCTGGGAATTGTGAAGTTCAAAGAAACATTTCAATGGAATGTTTTCAGCACACACAATCCATGCAGGAGTTACACTGAGCATTTCTTCATTTACCTTCATAAGGAAAGCAGGATTATAAGCCAGATTCTCCGTAGGGGAAAACGGAGGTTCCTTGAGACTGAATGACCCTGGATAAAGGTCCTGGAGGTAATGGAAGGAGCGTGTAAACCAAGGCCGTCAGGCTGGGCTCTCCCCAGGCCGCACCCCTGCTTCTGGAATGTGACAATGCTGTGGTGCGTTCCTTAAAGGACACGGCCCAACCGCACTTCCACCAGCGCCAGCTGCGGTTCCCTCGCAGGAGGTCTCTGCAGCAGTGGACAACAGAGATTTGTCTGTGGGGAGAACTGTCCTGACAAACCAAGTGTCCTCATCTCACCCGAGGAAGGGCGAGCGTGTGCAGCCGAGTCCCCATGGGATGGAGTGTTCTCGCCCTGGCAGGCTAAGTCGTTCCCTCTCTTTGGTTTGGTCTCATTCTAAGTTGGCTGAGTGCTCACCAGCAGAAATAGGTCTCATGAGAAACCAGCACATTCTAGACACACAAGCAGCAGGGGACGTGCCTGGCACCTGGCCACCTCTCTGCACTTTAAGCTTAAGGAGCCCACGGCAAACAGGAAGTGGCCTCATGTCCACACTGGTGACTCTCTGTGGTCATTACTCCACCCCACCCCCCTTCTTAGCAAGTGGAAAAAAATGCAGACCCCCTACTGGGAACATCAACCACAGGGTTGGGTGTTGTGGAAAACCTCAGGAACAGTGCACATTTTAAAAATTACAAGGAGGTGTTTCTTGGTCTCTCAGCATGGAACTTACTAAGATTTTAAATGAAGTATCTCTCTGGCTCAGGTCACATTCATGTGTTCACGCTGTCACTCAAGACCATGTGTTAAATTTAGCCCTTACTATGTGCCATGCGCTCAGCTGGTCACTAGAATATTAAAATAAATGAGTCGTTTCCTCTGAAGTCTTATTTTGCTCATTTAAAAATGTTTTTGCTTCTGTTTTCCTATTTGATATTTTAAATGCTATTATCACTTGATAGCTGGCAATTTATGTATCTCTGTATCTGTGCATATATATCTTCTACATGTATTTCCCCCTTACATCTTCCAGCCATACTTTGGACTAAGCAGGCGGTGCCACTGGGTAAGGCTTGGATTTCCAGAAGAGTTTAGGTCCTTCCTCCCTCAACTGCAGCCTCTGTTAAACTGTTCTTGCTTTCTCTCACTCTTATTTCCTTTTGTTTTAATAGATGACAGTCCGATGGGTTTGTAAACTGGACATCTGTCCCCGAGGACATAAAAGGACAGCACCTTCCTTAGCAGGCTTAGTCCACCCCCCCCACCCCCCCCACCCCCCCCCGGTGATTACAGACAAGGAACCCGTGAAATTTATTAGGCAGAAAAGACTCCAAAACCTGAAACCCACCACATGCCGCCCCCTTAAGGTGACGAGATTTTGGTTTGTTTTATTGAATCAGTGCAGGATTTTGAGCAGCCTGTGGAGCCCGCAGTGAGTCCACCAGGGGCTGTGAGAATCCGCCCCTGGATCCCAGGCAGGGAGGGCGTTCAGACCTCTGACACGTGAGCCCAGCACTGTTTCCACCTGAGTGCCCGGTGCTGTAAAACCCATAACTTCCAGCTGATTCTGAGAGCGCTGAGCGAGGAGCATCTGCAGTCTGCCATGATTTACAGAGCATTTAGAGCTAATGTTTCACAGACTAATCACGCAGAGGTGCACGCTTCCCGGCCCTAGCACACACTCATCATAAGGATTCTGCATTTCCTTGCCTCTCACTCTCTGCTCCTTTCTCAGCACGGGGAAGAAAAATGGGCCGTGATGCACTAATGTACCTGGTGACCCAATTCTGTTCTTCAGGTGGATGCTTCTTGTAAATGGCCAATAGATGCAATGTTTGCCAAACTAATTTATACATTAACCTGACCTGTGAGACAACTGTCTCCAGCAGCAGTGGGGAAATGAAGAGGATGCTGCAGCTCCTTTAATGCTGGTTTGCCTGAAACATTAAGAAAGGCAAATGGGGCAATTAGAAGAGAGAGAGGGCTGTTTTCTGAAGGGAGGGTGAATGAAAGATGTTAGCAAAGGCTTCCATGGCACAGAAATAGCCCACAGATCTAAAAAACCACAGGACAACATGTACAATAGTTTTTAAATCCCTGGCTGCCTTATAGAAACGGGGTTAGACATGAGGGGTCTTTGGGACACTGAGAACACAGGTAGAAGGGGAAGGAGCCTGCGTGTTGAGGAGCGGCCCCCCTCACAGCAGCCAAACAGGAAGCACTCACTTCTTGCCACGCAGACGTTCCTGGTTCCAAGGTTCAGAATCCACAACTAACATTCAGCACATGTCAGAAAGAGCCTACTTGGGCTGTTTATAAAATGATACTCATGTCTGCCTCTTGGGTGGAAATACGGTTATGAAGGGACAGGCATCACACATCGCTAACCTTAGGGATGGGTAAGAAAGGGCTTTCTGGTCACCAGTGGCTGTCACACACGCACTGGAACTACGGCCCCATCAGACAGCCTGAAAGTGAAGACGGGACCCCTCATGCCACCTGGGTTCTGCAGCCCACGGCAGCCTCCACCTGCTGCTGAGTGTGGGCCTCCTGCCTGGTCATGGATGGCCTTCTCTCTGTAACTCCTATGGGACATGTCTGGATTCCCGGAGTGGGCACAGTGCCCCAGACTGTATTAAATTATTTTCCGTGTGCTGTTAACATGAGGAAAGATAGCCACAATTAGGTTAACCTAGCTCAGCCCACAGTGGGCCTGCTATAATGAACTCTCTGACCTAGCCGGAATTACTAAATTCAATAGCAGGAGCTTGACATTCAAGAGAAAATGTATTTTCCCCCTGGACCTGGAGAAATGAATATTTCACTAAGGAAACCAGTGGAATTCTGGCCCGAATTTCAAACACAAATCAGAATGTTGGGCATCGAGTCTTGTACGTAAGTTTGTGTGTGAATTTCCATGTGTACCTTGTGAAATTCTGGGAGGTGTAACACCATACGTAGCCCACTCTACCTGCCACAATGTACACAGCAAACACTGTTTAGGGGTGAAAAATTACCTGTCCCATATGTAAAACAACCCAAATGGGTATGTGACTGAGGACTTGGTTTAGAAACAATGACAAGTGGGTGATAAGTACCACATGAGGAGGAGGGAAGGCGTAAGGCAGTAGAGAGGAAGGCGTGAGATGAAGACAACCAACCAGGCAAGGGTGCAAGTCAACGTGGATCACGCGAATGAACCTACAGCCCCTGAATCAGGTCCATTTTCTTCAGTTCCTGCAAACCTAACATCTGTCCAAAGCCTTTCTGTGCTGTCAATTCTAAGTAACTACACTGTGTACTAATCTAGAGGGACTAATCATTTCCAAATTAATAAAACTCAAGTAAAATTTGTGTAAACTGGAGATCATTGCAAACTCATACTCATCTGTTTTACAAATTTTGTGTTATTGAGGACACTCTTTTGGATCTTTACCTTCTATGAGAGTATGTTTCCAGGTGGCCGAGACCACTTTTTAAAAATCTCATCTATATATATGACATTTGCTAACATTAAAATTGGGCTGAATTGGTCCGACATCTCTCTTAAAGCAAGATTATGTTTCTTAGAATTTCATGTGTAATTAAGACCTAAGAGATTACTGACAAAATTCAGCTTTGATGTTTTTCTGATAAAATGATCTTTTAATTAATGTTGCTTCATAAATACTTAAGCTCTGAAGTGGAAACTCAATGAAGAGGAGAGTAAAATAGTACTTAAAGGAAATACACACACATCTAAGCACCCCAGTCCAGTGCTAAGTGTCGCGATACATCACAGCACCCACACTGCTGGGACGTACATCAAATCTGACCCTGCCTTGCTAACTTGCTGACTGGCTGTTTCGAGTCAGAACTCACCTATGCAGCCAGAGGCTACTTTGGTCAGCAAGGTGTTTAAAATTACTTAAATTAACGTAAGTGCAGACACGAGTTATCTCCCCAAGGCAGTGCCTGAGGACTGATGGCTTTTCTGTTTGTCCCCAGTGTTTAAATTATAAGCTTTTATGTACTGACTGTGACTGATTAATACAGACACACCGGCATGCAGGAGTAAATTAGCACTCATTCACAGTGGTCGGTTTGCGTGTATCTCATGGCATTTCGTTTTACTCTGTGGCACTGGCTGGTTTCAACTCTTACTTCCTGGCTTGACTGCATCATGGAAGTTAAATTTTTACTCATAATCTACCTTGTGGGAATTAAGCAAGTCCCTGTGTGATTCTCAGGACGGTCTTTCTCCCTGAAGCGAGGCCCTAGCACCACAGCCGTGCTGCAGCCAGCAGGCATCGGTGTCAGACGCCCGGGCAGAGCGCGTGGGAGCGGATGCCCGCTCCTGGTGATCGTGCCTCCGTGCTGCACCCGGACGGAAAGGCGGTTTGGAAAATACACAGGGACAGGTCGAAGCTGCCGTGTTCTACGCAGAGAAAGCACATGCACTGAAAGGTAGTGGAAGATGAAGTCCATGTGAGGAACAAGTTCTTTCTCATGTCACAGCTCCCAGTCAGCGACTGTCACGAGGCCAAACCGCTCCTTCCATGTTCTCACTGACTGAGCGGTTATGAAACATGGAGCCGCCTACTCCTCAGTCCGCAGTAGAGCTCAGATGTAACAGGATTTGTATAGGGTTAGACAAAACGTAACAAATACGTATTATCAGTCCCCAGTCCCCTCCGTAGAGGTGCTATAACCAAATACAGAACCCAGGGGGCTTGAGCAACAAAAAGTTCTCTCTCAGTCTGGTGGCTGGACGTCCGAGGGCAAGCTGTCGGCCGGCTGTCTCCCGCGGCTCTCTGCTGGACTCACGGTGGCAAGTTTCTCCCTCTGTCCCACTGCCTCTCCTCAGTGCCTGCCACCCTGGTGTCTCTACCTCTCCTTCTAAGAACACCCATGGACCTGGGTCACGGTCCCACCCTGATGATCTCATTTAAGCTTAGATGCCCTTTTAAAGGGCCCGTCTCCAATACAGTCCCACTGGAGGCTATGGCTTCCATCCATGACTTTTTGGGGAGGAGAGACAAAACCCAGTCCATGCTACCAAACATTCCTGCTGCTCATGTTCTCCAGTGTGCCCCTCACATGCAGGCATATAGCACCCATGTTTCCCCAGGAACTGAACCTCCAAACCCATGTGCTGCTAAATGAAGGCGGGTAGCAGGCCTGCTCTCCTTTCTCCATCTGAGGCAGACGCAGGGGTGGTGGGGGTGCTGAGGCGGGGTGCTACCTAAGGGGGGCAGGATCTGAGGTGGGGGTGCTCTCTGAGGGGGGTGCTCTCTGGGGCAGACCTGCAGTGGAGTTACAGCTGCTCACTTAGCCCGTCAGAGCAAAAACACGAGGACACGTTCTCCTGATCTCTGAGAAACAAGGCAGGTGCATTACAATTCAATATCTGAAAAAAGACGCACGCACCCAGGAAGAACAGCGCAGCGAGAGAGGGCTGACGCCGGAGCCGCTCTCCTTCCCCAGGTTCAGCAGCTGCAGGTCTGGAACAGACCAACAGGAGGGTCTACACTTAGGAATGGCGCACGCAGCCCAGTGTAACAAATGCAGAATTGTTCCTTTTGATCGAAGGTAGTTTCAGTAAAGTAGCACATTATAATTACAGACAACCTGTAGTGTTTTTAGATTTTGAAACCTGTTCTTATTTTTTTTTAAAGACAACATATAATTGTAGAGTTTTATTTTAGAATGGGAACATTTCCCTCTCCTTTATCCAAAGACTGTGTACAGGTACGAGAGCCTGATGTGGGCTCCCCACGATCCCTCTGTCCACCTTGGCTTCCACACGTGACCACACACAGGCCTGAGGAGCCACAAGCTACGTGCATCTAGGGCACACAGAGGGTCCGGTAAGAGGGAGACTGGGCACAGGTTTGCAACTGGCACTGGATGGGGCAGAGAAGGTGGTCATCTCCGAGTGACTGACACACAGAAACAACTTTATTCCAGAAGACGACTGAGGGTGGCGTACACGGATACATAAAACACGAGATGTATAGAAAGGCAGGGGCGGAGGGGAAATAAGCACAAACAACAGAGCAGACAATGAAATGAGACTAAGCAGGTGGCTCATACGCTGATTTCTGCAGCCACCTTGGCGGGGAAATTGGGGCTCAGCTCCCTGGCAGCCTCACGGGGAGAGAGGGACAGTTGTCACAAAGCAGTTCACTGTCTCCAGAAGACGAACTGAGCCAATTCACGGCTCAGGAGAAGTGCACTTACTCTTGGTGCTAAGCTTAGAATTTCGCTTTAGGGTCCTCGGGAGGAGGCGATGCAGGACCACAGCTTCCTGTTAGTAACTTAGTCACCCACTCCAGCCAGAAAAGGTGCAAGAATCGCCGCTGGGGAGAACTGCTTGCTTTACCAGGGAGCCCGACACACACTGTAGGTGCATGGCTTGTTTTACACGTACTGCCCCACCACAAGTATTAATGCTACCAAAAAGCTCTCAAAAATGCCCCCTCTAGGGTAATAGATCATATGCTTACTCTAGTTAAAAATGAAGTGTCCTTTTTATGGCAAGATTTATGTGACATGGGCCTAGTTACTTAAATTTTGAGACTTGGAGCTCTTCATATGCAATATGGAAAGTATACAGAATAACTGTCATTTAAGTCTTTTCTCAGTGTGTTAGTTTTCTAGGGCTGAGTGGTTCAAATGCCATAAATTTACTTTCTCCCAGTTCTGGGGGCTGGAAGCCTGACATCAGGTGTGGGCAGGACTGGTTTCTTTAGAGGCCGCGCTCCGCGTGTGTAGATGGCTGTGTCCCCACCGTGTCTGCACATGGTCTGCCCTCTGCGTGTGTCTATGGTCAAATCCCCTCTTCCATTACAGGCACCTGTCAAATGGCACTAGGGCCGCCCATGCGACGTCAGTGTACCTGGGTCACCCTGACAGACCTGTCTCGAAATGCAGTCACATTCTGAGGTCTGGCTCCCAGCAGAGGAATGTGGGAAACAGTTCAGTCCAGAATGCCCAGCATACATGCTGAGTGGTTCACATCAACTTTCAGGCGGAGTGGTCAGAGGGAAGCTCTGGGTACTGGGTCCTCACCATGCTGACAGAGCTTGTGGCTTCTGCCCGCATCTAAACAGAGTTCCGAGGCGGTGGGACAGCCCCATCCTCCCCGGGACGTGGGTTCTGGTGTCGCAGGGCCAGGTGCTGTGGGTCCTGCGTGCACCCACCATCGTGGATGACCCCACACACCTGACTGCATGTTCCTGATCCACAGTACTCTCCTTTAGTCCCACCTGCCTCCTCACCGGCATCTCCAGGCATGAGCTTCCCTTTGATGTTGAACTTCCCACAACTACAGCAGGCCTCCACCTGCTTCAGGTACAAGATGAAAGCTCCCCGGACTCAGCCCTTCACAATGAGCCAGCCTCACCTCTGCCTTGTACGATGATCAGCTGTGTCTTACGAGGTCCTTACCAGCAGCAGTTCTCCGGAGAGAAGAGAAACATCATGTCTCTTATTCTTACACCTACCTCCTCCGATCCAGCCCTGTCCCCCAGCTTTCTCCTTAACCCCAGATGAGTATCACCGTGTTTAGTGCTCAGGATCACGCCCCGTTTATGGGTGTTGTGGGTATTAAATAAGTCGAATGACGGACAGCAGGCGTTTGCCTCCTACACACCGTGTGCAGCATGCCCTCACTGTGAGATGAGCGCTGAGTTCTCCGCACGACCCTGGCCTTTCCCATCACTGGAGAACTCAGTGACTTCCTCAGCCTGGCATGCTTCTTCCAGCATTTCCTCCCTACTTCTAGTCTCAGTGCAGCTCTCACGTGACCAGCAGCCCCGCCCAGATCACCTGGGTTAAACAGTGTCTGCTAAGTCACTAGCCTGCTGTATTTTTCCATAGTCTTATCACTACTGGGACTTACTTCTTTACATTTATACACTAAAAGTGAGCTTAATGGGGGCAGGAAACTATCTGTGCATTGGTATGTCTCTATCGTCTAAAACAGCACAGTATACAGATAGTCGAAAACATTTGCTAAAGGAATGAGTGAAGCTTACATTTCATGTTATATACCCCAGAAAAGATGACATGTGTTTTTCTATCTTCATTTTGATGAAAAACAGCTAATGAAAGTAGCAGTGATATATATAAGGTGTCCCAAAAACATGTACACACTTTGAGAGTTGGTAACTCACTTAACTTCCACTCCTTTTCAGGTTTAACTGATATAAAATAATGGGTAAAGCCAGACTAAATTTTGAACAAAGAAAACTTATCCTAGACTTTTTAATGGGGACACATAAAAGATGAAGTTTACGGTACAAAACCGGCAACAGTCAATGCATTGAGGGCGCACAAAGACCACATGAAATGATTCCTGATGTTGGTGATTCCACTGCTTCATATTATCAGCAATGCCTGGACCAGAACGGTCACCTATTTGAAAAAAGGCGCTGACAAAAAAATTACTCATTTCTGTAGATTCTTTTAAATTTTGAAAATGAGCTATATGTTAATAAACACTGACTTTATAGTCATTCAGAGTATGTACACATTTTTTGGAACACCCTGTGTATGAATGGTTATGTACAAATGCATGCCACTTACATCCTGCGCCACTGCTTACTTCCAGCTCTCTCTCTACCTGTCTTTACAGAATGAAGACATTCTTTCCAGGCTGAGAGGTTTCCTACATTACACAGATTTCCCAATTTAATTTCTTATCTCAACCTCCAGTAACCACAGCATTCCCTTTTGGACAATATTCAAAAGTCATAATAGACACATTAGGATATTCAACATGATTTTCTTGATCAGTAAGTATTCAAATGAGGCATTTACGAATAATTACTGAATTCCTCCTACTAGGTTTCTTTGGGTCATTAGAGAAAGGATCCTGTTGGCAGTCCCGGGGTTTTCTGTAGAGACCACAGGAGCCTGTGCACACCCAGAGGGATGTCACCCCAGGGCAGAGCCCTGGAGGGCGGATTCAGCTTGGAACCGGGGGCTGTGGCCCCGGGCTTCTGAGCCACGGCCGGTCACCATGCCTGTTCTAGGAGAGTGAGGAGCTGTCAGCAGCACAGTCACTGCTGGACCTGTGGTCTCCGTAGGGAAAGCTTCAATGAACACGACACGCTCCGCATGAACTATTCCTAAAGGGTTGAAGAGTTGAACTGCGTCCCCTTCACAATTCATATGTTTAAGTCCTGACTCTCAGTACCTCATGTGTGACCTTGTTTGGAGACAGAGTCTTTGTAGGGGTGACAGAATTACAGTGAGGTCCTCAGGGTGGACCCTAACCCAGTATAACTTGTATGTGTGTTGAAAGGGGAAAATCTGACGCAGAGTTAAGTACAGAGGGAAGACAGTGTGCGGAGATGTACATAAAGATGGCGAGGTAGTCAGGATGGGGGCCTGGGACAGACCCTCCCCCACCGTCCTCAGAGGGAACCAACCCTGCAGACACACTGATCTGGGGCCTTGAGCCTCTGCACCGTGAGACAATAAATCTGTTTCTCTAGACACCCAGTGTGGTACGTTGATCTCACAGCCCCAGCAAACTGAGACAACCCAACCCTTTCTCTCCCTAGAGGGACTGGCACATTACTTTTGAAAATCAGAACAAAATAATTAATGTTATATAGAAAAGTAGAGCAATGTTTATATTTTATGAATGGGGGAAACCGCAATCACTAATTTTTTAGTTTTATTGTATCAGATATAGGGATTTTCTTAAATATATCATTAAAATGTTTCCCATCACGTTAAGAGTTTATATTCAGTTAAAGATTGCATCTTTCCCCACTCACATTTTGATGTTTTTTAAATGAGTATTTCATTACCATGGCAACAAATGACATGGGAATGCAGAGATTAAATTGGAAAGGAATCAAACACCAGATAAATTTAGAATCCATGCAACACCTTCATTTTAAACAAGTACTTTTTCTAACCCACCATCTACGTAAATGATAGTTGATCCAAACAATCTGTCCTAAAATTAAAAAATGATCCTAAAATATTCATTTCTGGCAACTGGAATCCAACACAGTCACTGCAAAAAAGTTCTGGTGAGATTTTTGTGTGCATCTCTTAACTATGGTGTTTTTTTTGACAAGGGGATAAACAGTTATCAGAATTCTATGGACACGGACAACTCATCCTTTAGATTTTCTGACTAAAACAAGGAAAATGTGAGTAACTGTACCTGAATTAAATTCAGAGAGAGAAATAGTTAATATTTGGAAACCGCAGCTCCTCGGTGACGGGAGGTCATCCGGATCTCCTGCTCCTGGCAGGGCCGACGCCTGTGCGTCACACGCTCTGCAACAGGCGGCACATGTACATGTGCACGCACACGTGGATGTATACGGATGACTGTTTATTATGAAAATCTACTTCAAGGATCAACGCAAAGCCTTGGGACATTATCTTGTCCCCGTGGCCACGTGGACGATAATGGCTTGCTGGCCACTCTGTAACCTTTGTGCAGTCACTAGTGTGACTGATGCACACGACCCATGTAAGATCCAAACACATCGCTGACAAGTGAGCTCCTCAGGCTCTCCTGGGAAGAGATGGAACCTTGTATTTTTAAATTCTATATTATAGAGACAAGTAGAGTGTTGAGCATTCACCATGAGTTATTATGAATTGACAATAGTCTAAAAGGCCTACAAACAGCCTCATTTTACTTATAAACCTCACGTTTCTCGGATTACCCTTCAGAGGGAGAAAAACTATGTAGCTTTGGGTAAAAAACCAACCAATTTCCTCCCTTTTTTTCTCACCACATTAAGTATTTTTGTTACACATGTAGACAGTGAGAGGTTTGGGAAAGGTAATGAATTTATGAGCTCCCTGAACTGTTTCACCAGAACTGAAATCTACTGGAATTGATGGCAATCATTTTTTACATTACACATTTTTCATCTGTGGACAGCTACTGAAAAGTCTTCTGAAGCAATTTAAAGCTCGATGGTTGACTAAATGATGATGGGGGTGTTTGCACTCTCTTAACAAGACTACAAGACACTGTTGAAAGTTCACCTCCCCAGGTGGTTGCCCACAAGCACGTGTTTCCAGAGAATAGCTGAGACCCCAGTGCTTTGACTGGTTGATCTCCTACTCCTCTTTTGCCACAAGCCACGGGGTATTGCAAACATTTCTCAGCACCAAAAAAAAAAAAAAAAAAGGTAATAATCTATTTCAGAATGTCTCTCCACAACTAAGCCTGCAGGGTCCTGAGAAGCACAAAGTGATTGTGAGCACAGGTTTTTGGGTTAATAGCTGGGAACGAAGTGCATTAGGAAGTCCAGCAGGAAGGGAGTGATAAGAAAAGTCCTTTGTTCCTCTGGTTACAGCAACACTTAAGATAAAACTCGAGCACATTTTCGTGTGTGCCCAAGTCTAACTTGAGAATGAAACACAGAGTGAATATTGAAAAGAACAGCAGGAAAGCACTTACAATTTTTTCTAAGCTAAATATTCACAGCGCAAAAATAAATTATTTTCTAGTCAATTTTAAGGACTCTCCAGTCTGGAAACTCCATTCACAGAGAAGAGCAACTGTCAGATGTCTCCTAAAATACTCACATGGGCCACTCAATGTAATAAATATTTTCATATAGGTGAAATACACCATTATATTAAATATCACCATGAGAATTGTCTGCCATATAAAATAAGTTCTCTGGGTGAATGGGTGGGTTATTGTGACGTGTTAACTTTTTAGTCACCTAAGTTATAACACTAATTCATGCCATCCCATATCCCTGATGCAATCACTTTAATAAATTCACGTGTGTAGCCTTGTTGCTTGTTTAAACGTACGCAATCACTTATGTACTATATAATTTACTTTTACAAATACTGTACTTCATACACGTAGGAATAAGCAAAGACTCAGAACAGGCAAACTAGTCATCCAGAACTTGCTGTGGCAGAGACTTGGCCACCCTCACTGGTGTTTGGCATGGAGAGGAGGGAAAGCTTCATGGTGAGACAGAGGAAGGCATCAGGTGTGCCTTGGCTGCAGGCTGCTGGCTGGGGAAAGTGCAGGTAGCTGGGCCAACTAGAAGTGTGGCTCCTATGTGATTGGTTGGGGTACATATTTGATGTTCTCTGGTTGGTCCTAGTTGGAAGTGAAGACATAAATTAGGGGAGCTGTCAGTTACTAATCAGATCCTGGCCATTTAGGGACAAATTTCAACTGTAGTAAGGGTTACTGTGTGGCTTCCTGGACAGGTAATGAGAGCTAGCAGTCTGATTTCCTTCTAGTCTGACTTATAAACAGCAGGTGAGCAATCTAAGGTGTTGGTTCCTTGGGCTGGTAGTTACAGGTCAATTTCTGTCTTTACATATATATACACACACACGCACATGCATACATTATATATGTACTATATATATATATATATATATATATATATATAATGTATATACATGTACACAGTGTGTGTGTCTGGCCGCTCTCCATTCATCTATTTTGTCTCTTATATACTACTCAGGAACTTGATACTTTGATTTAATGGTAACCCACTGCTAGACCTGGAAGTCAGTATGTATGGTTTCCTAATTTTTTTTACAGTAGCTGTATACTATAGCAACAACAGACTACATGTAGGCGGCTGTTTTCGAAGGACATCCAGACAGCTTTCAATATTCTGCTATTTCAGATACTGCTGCAGGAAATGTCCTTAACTAAGCAACCTAACTTGATGGTATCATTAACAACGTTGGTCAAATTCCCAGAACTTAAACTGCTCTGTCAAAGGTGCTTATTTGAAGTTTTAATACATTTAACAAGCCCCTGAAACGGCCATCCTGTTGAAGCTGAGACTTCTGATGTCGAGCTCCGATCACTAGACATCAGTGGAGATGAGATAGAGAGCCGTGTCACGATGGCAAAACAAGCCACCCGTCTAGTCCACAGCACCCGTTCCTAAAACTCAGAGTCATAAAAGATAAACAGAGCTGGGAAATTTTCAGCAAACCCTGGTAGTTGTGAGCCATCGCTGGCAGACAGAAGTTGAAGAAGGAAACTGCAGCCCCAAAGATGGAGGGATGTAGCTATTTTGGAAGGGATACTGATGCGTATGCAAAAGTGAGGGGTGCAGGAGTCGGTTCCTGGGTCACTACTGGAGCAACCTGCCAGGTCAGCCTCTGCTGCACACCTCCCAGGACAGGCAGTCGCCAAGATCTGCGTGCCTGTGGAGCATGGAGCAGCAAGGAACCGAGTTTACCCAGATGCCGGCAGGGCCTCACTGAGACGGATGGAAGCACTGTGATAACAAGCTGCTCAGTCAGTGTCCAGTTTCCTATTTATCCATTCTCACTGGGAAGTGGCAGAAGCTCAGGCTGGAGCTGCTAAGTTGTGCAAAAAATAGAATAAATGGTCTAACATGAAATCTCAACTCCCAAGATGACTATGCGATTCTTTCCCAACACTTACAGAAAGTCAAACAAGAGAACATTTTGAAAAATTAAAAACAATACTTTAGAGTGATATATTTTATTCATTAATGAGACTAGGTAGATATAAAGAACAACCAACTAGGACAATAAAAATAAAAAACTAAAATTGTTGAAAGAGGCTAACATGTGACATGCACATGGGAATGGGAAAGCTGGGAATTAAAGGGAGACAGCATGAAATCCAAAATAGCTGGTTGCAAATATCTATGTATGTCTGAAATATCAGAACATTAAGGCCAGACCAAAATTCCAATAGTTTCCAGAGAAAGTGAACTGTATAAATCAGGACTAATGATGATGGCTGGTTTGCTGGGAGGCTGCAATCAATGTGCCGTACCCAGGATGGCACGTCTGTAGGTCACCCGGCAGGGGCTCCTGTCCTGTCCCTGTCTGTCTCTGCTCTATACCATGTGGTTCCAGACCCAGGGCAACCTGTCACTTTCACTCATTCTGAAGCTTCTGCAGATCTGCTCTGCTGACCTTTGACTCACTGCCCTATTTTTTTTGTCTTATCTTCTTACAAGCAGATTCTTCATGCAAAGACTTACTTACTGTCCACTAACATAACTATTCTGAGTTGGCCTTATGAACTATGCTGTGGCAACCCCTTCAGGCACAGCAGGCCCTCCCTGAAAATGACCTATGCCCACAGCCCCTGGCAATCTGCTGTCAGACAATTGTATCCTGAAAACAGAGATTTTAAAATAGAAGCTCAGCCCTGGCCAGGTTCTCAGCTGGTTCCAGTGTCATCCTGATACACCAAGGTTGCAGATGTGACCCTCAGTCAGGGGCATAAACAAGAGTCAACCAATGAATACATAAGTGAGGGGAACAACAAGTAAATGTTTCTCTTTCTCTCTCCCTCCCTTCCTCTCTCTCCATTCCTCTCTAAAAGAAATCAATAATTAAAAAAAATTAAAATATTAGCTCCTATTTTAGACCTTAATGATGGTTTGTAGCTCTTTAAAACTGGTATGTCTGAGCACATGTAAACACCACCTGTGTTGTGTTTGAACACATTTAAAAATGCACAAGTTATACACTTAATACATTCTCTTTGAATCAATGAGAATATTACAGAAGAGGCAACAAGCTATTAGCCAACACCCTCAGTCCTGGGTCCTTTGTCCAACCTCCACATTAGCAAACATCTCACTTTGGGGCATGTCATTCCCGACGTTTTCTCTATGAATTATCTGCATACACAGCAGAAGAAATATTTCTGATGTGTTTTAAAGTATAAACCGTATATTGCTGTAGGTTTTGTCCCTCCACTTGCTTTGCTCTCCCCAGTGCTTTCCTATGAGTGTGGACAGGTCTCCGTCACCAACATTCAGGTCCAGCAGGGGGTCGGGGGGACTCTTTGGTAAAGGTACAGGGAGCGTAACATGTCACCAAACGCTACCCCTTTCTTTCCTGCCTACACATTTATTTTCCTATTGGGGAGCTCAGGTGAGGAAAGACTGATGCTGTTTATCTAGAGGAACAGTGTGGTGTGCCCTCCGCCCCCACCTCCTATACAGGCTATGCTTCCTTAAGTGAGCAACGAGCCCTCCACCTTATATGTGGCTCCAATCCTAGGCAGGCAAGGGAGTTTCTAGTCTGTAATTCTAAATCTTTCCACAATGCCTTTATGGATGCTGTCAAAACAAAGACAAATTTCAAAATAAGCCACCACGCTCTCTTAACATAGGGCTTCAGACGAGCGCCAGCAGGCAGGAATACACCACACATTCCAACACACCTTCCTGTCACTAGGGCGAGCGAACCACCCCTCAGACTAGGCCCACCTCATGCGCTAATTGAAACCTAAGATGCAAGAGGCTTCCTCTCTGGTGATACTTGTTCTCCAGAATCTGTACTCATGCCAGTGGTTTTCACCTGGGTGAGAATCTGCCCTACTTGGGACATCTGGCACTGTCTAGAGACATTTTTGGTCTCCACAGGTTGGGCATGGTGGTGCTCTTGTCATCTCAGGGATGGGGAGCCAGAGACATTGCTAAGCATCCTCCATTGCCCATGCCAGCCCCTTATGACAAATGACCGGCCTGATGCCACCACTGCTGAGACTCAGAACACTGGTTTGCATCATCTTCTGCATTTGCTCACACATTCGTTGGCAACTTCTGCCCAGCGTGGCCAAGTGTTCACCATAACCATGAACATGAACATTGGTTTAGATAGGTATCCTGTTGTGCACACGATTTCACAACATATGAAGATCATGTGCTTTATCACATTCAACTGAAATATGTTTCCCCTTTATCTTAATTTTAATCTAACAGCTGTTGCTTAAACAAGCACTGCCTTGTAGTGTATTCTCTTTGGACCATATCCACAAGTTATTTTAATTTCCAAGAATCACAATGTTTGTCAGTAGAGGTACAGGTGTCAACCACCTTCAGTATAAATCTGATTCTGAATGTATCCCTATGAACTTAGTGTTTCACAGTGGGCACTGTACTTGGAATTCACAGTCCCCGGCTTCTTGAGCTGCATAAATACAATATAGAGCTATATCCCACTAGAATATCAAAGTTTCAAAGCAGATCATTTCCAAGAAAACCAACCAAAGGAAAGTAATTGAGCAGTAGCCCTGATCAGACATTTCTTAGGTCCCCTGCCTCAATTCATTTAGACCACATTTAATTTCCTTCAGGCTGAGGCAATGAGGAAATGTTCACTTGCGTGGGCGCTTTAGCAGTAATATTAATTAAGACTATTATAGTTCATTGCAATGTCAAAGGAAACTTTTTTCTTTTACCAACTGAAAAGTATTAATGAGAAGCTGACGGACTCCTTTTCCTGTGTGGCTCTCTCAGGTAACAGCGGCATTTCCAGTCCTGCTACCTGTCAAGCCAGCCCACACTGACGGAGCCTTCCTGCCAGCATGCGGGTTAGGAGAGGTCTCCACACAAGGTAAGATGTGGGCGGCGACCGTCAGCCCCCAGCGAGTTTAACCACCATGCCGTTTACCTGGCATGTTCCCTCATCCACTCCAAAGAGGCACGTGCTTTAAAGTCAAGTCTACATGCCCACAGAACTGGAGGGTCGCGGCACTGCAGGGAAGCCTTGGCATCACTCACTCTCAGTCCTGCCCTTCACAGGTAGAAACCGAGGCAGGGGGTGAACCAGGTGTGAACTAAAGAGCTTGGCTGACAGGTATAGGCTCTTTGTGCTACAACTGGCCCCCATATGTGGCTTCAAACTTAAATCCAGGCCTGATTCCATAGCAGGACTGTTCTCTTCTTACCAGGAACTTTCCAACAGCCATTTCATAACACAGAGTAGCGCCGGTCATTACTTATTCCCACAAGAAAGAAAGAATTTAAGCGAAAGACTTTTCAAAACAATGGAGTATTTTATACAAGTCACTCTTCAGAGTGTCAAGTGTACCTTAGGAGTAAGCGCAGCCTCTCACTTTAAAACTGGTCTATCTGCTATCTGGCTGGTACAAGAGTGATGAACACAGTGTGGAATTTTTTTATTCTACTAATTACTAGTTTGCAACTTTGGGCAAGTCACTAAGCTTTAGTATTTTTACCTTAAAATAATTTAAAAAATGGATTATCCCTGTACTTTACAGATAGCATTAAAAAATGTAAAATAAATGAGTCACCTTTATAAACCAGACACCAGATTTATGTAAGTTCATGTTACATATTTGTAAAATTTTTTGCTCAGACCCAAAACCAATGTCTTCACAGCGGCGTTATTCTACTTCCTTTCCTATTTTTCAGTTTTGCTATGTGACCAACTACAACTGATATATCCTAACATGTAAATACATTAAACATTAATAGCAGTAGATTAAACATTACATTCAAGGGAAGTTTTAGGTTCACAGAAAGTTTAAGTAGTGGCTTTCTTCTATCTACACCCCTCATTCCTGAGCCTGAAAGTGGGGTTTATGTCTTTCCTGATCCTCACTGGAACTTTCCAGGCGATTTCCCTTCTTTCATCCCTAAACTCTCTGAATCTGAATTCCCACCCCCAGACTCAGCCATGAGTCCCCACAGGGACCTCAGGTGCCCATGGCACCTGCACTTCTACTGGCACCTCTTTCCGCCCACTGAGTCACATGACCTGCTCCCAAAGCCCCTCAGGGCCGTGCTCAGAGCCCTCTTCTCGGGAAGGCCCTTCCAGGCCCCGTTTAAATGACTGCACTGGACACACTTTTCCCCTCTGCCTGATTTCCTTTTCCTCCTCAACACTTTACCACCAATATGTTATAAGACATATTTTACGTATTTATTTTCTCTATCAACTAACTAGGACACATCCTTCCTAAAGGCAGAGTTTCTGTAAACCTTTTAAATCCCAGTTCCTAGAATACTGACAGGTGCACAGCAGACAGTAAACACAGGTGACTGTGTGACTGAGCGAAAGCAGGGTGTTTGTCCAGAGAGGGGGAGACGGGAGCCAACCTTGAGGGGTTTTCCTCCTTTTCCTTGAATTGTCTCATCATCAGCTTATATCCTAGTCTCTCGAGCTGCAGGGCTTCCATGCCAGAGACTGCATCTGCTTCCTTTCCACTTCTGTGTCTAGGCCCAATCAGTACAACACCTGCCTGCCTCCACTCATTTATCCTAGCAAACCTCAAAGGAAAAAAGATTTTTAAAATCCCCACAATTCTTCCTCTGCTACAGACAGACCAGGAGGCCCTCCCTCCTGAGTCTCAGGTGTATGACTATCTAGGACTCCACCCTCAAATGGATACGTCAGAGATAAAAGCAGGACACTTGTGTTTTCCTTTTGCCCCTGAGAAACAGAGCAGGACCAGCCAAGGTGAACTGCCTTTAGGTGCAAATTGTTGACAAAATTAACTGTACTATTAGCATTTCAAAATCTAATATTTATATTGAATTTGACTCTTCGATAAAGTTCTGTGGTCTGGTAAGTGGTAGACAAATTCCACATTTAGAAGAGATATAATTAAAATAATTTGCATAAGATTGTTAAAAAGATACTTCTTCAAGATATTCACAGTAAACGCAGAGCTGCTTTTAGAGATATTTCTTCTCTCTGCCCCTTCCACAAACAGCTCTGGTAATGCAGACTAATGTTCTAACATTACTTCTCCTAGCAGAAATATTTTTGGTCAGATTAAGTCCCAACTGCTGTATTTCTGCTGCTGAAATTAAATGGCTTCTTGAGCTATTTCCAGGCCAAAATAGTTTCATATGTTGGAAAGAAAACATTTGAGACTGGACATTTGATGCTGGGAATTATAACTTAAGAGAAGCCCTACAGGATGTGTTCTATCAGTATAGCATGTGGTTCAATGAGCAGCTTCTGCAGTCTATGGACCTGCACTCAAGTTGCTAATCCATCACGCTGTGATAATTAGGGGGAAGCATATGTAAATGAGTGTAAGCACACACCTAGCACTCTGCCCAATAAATGTTACTGACGGCCTTTGCTATCATCTTTTCTGGATGGTGAGGAGGTGTGAAGCTACACCATGAGTGATTCAAGTGACTAATATCCACAAAGATTCAGAGGACCTGACAGCTGTTCCCACGCACTCCAAAGGCTCTCACAGAAGATGAATCAGAACTATTCTGTGCAGGTCCAGGGTATAACGGCAGTGGATGGATGAAATTTGGAGGAATATTGGATTTAACATCTGGAATACTGCAGCAGGTAGAATTATGACTGTCACCTGTAAAGATGTGTATGACATGGACAAGTATTTAGGTTGCAGGTAGAACTAAGGTTGATAATCCGCCAATGTTAAGATCAAGCCGTTATCCTGGATTCTCAGGCAGTTGGGTACAATCGCAAAGGCCCTTACACATGAAGAGGGAAGAGGAAGGATGTGTGTGTGTGCGTGACGTGAAAGAGCAGCAGCTGCTGGCTCTGCAGCTGCAATAGAATCGTGAGCCAAGAAAAGCAGGTAGCCTCTAGCAGCTGGGAAGCAAGAAACCAGATTTCACTCTAGAACCTCCAGGACAGAAGGTGGTCCAGACAGCACCTTGATTTTATCCCAGGGAGACCCACTGTGGACTTCCAGAGCTATAAGATAATCTGTCATGTTAAGCCACTAAGTTTGTGGTGGCTTGTTACAGCAGCTACAGGAAACTAAAAAAGAGAGCAAACTAGAATGTGAGCTATACCAAAGAGAAGAGAAAGATGCCCCAAACTGGAGTCCCAGGGAGTGGGGAGCGTTTCAAGGGAAGTGCTCTGAAAAGGGTGCCTGCATGGCAGAGACAGGTTCCATGGAGCTGAGATCTGTTTGCAGGAGGCATAGTAAGAAAATCACAGAGGTTCAGTCTTTGATATGTGGATTCAGTACCTATGTTTTCTTGGTCCTTCACCTGAAGCAACTACTACTACGCTGAGTGGAACAGTCATCTTCAGTGACTCCCACGACCTCACGTCCACCTTTAACCTTCTGAATTGAGCAAATGCATGGCTCTCAAGGTGGAGAGCTTAATTTTCAGTGACTGGTTAAAATCCCTCCTCTCTCCTATCCTTCTCCTACTACCTTGAATCCTCAGTGTGCCTCTTATACGACATACAGATCTTAAAGGTGCTGGTCTATGTGACCCTGCACCTGTTTCCTGAACAAATGACTAAGCCAGCAGGGCCGTTTTCTCTCATCTTCCTGCATGTGCAGGCCCTTTCCTCTACACAGTGGAGAGCATGCTTTTTTTTTTTTTTTTTTTTTAAGAGGAAGCAGCAAAGTTCTGACTTACTGTGTAGAAGCCTCTCACCCAAGTAAGAGCACTTTTTATGCTGACTGTCATGAGACAGATACATAAAGATAAAGCTAGGCACATCCCGCTGAGAGTATATGTACGATTCACTGCAGAAGCGGGAATAATAAGGTACCCTCAGTACGCAGAGGCCATCAAATGCCGGTGCCCTGGTGCACTATTCCATCATCTCACTGTTTACAAGTCTAAAGCCCTGGTGAAGAGAACTGTAATCTCCAGGAGGCCAGGGGTGGCTGGAATTCCTGACCTGAGTGTCCCCAAGAACCTCTTGCTCAACAATTCTAAGGCCTGTACTGCACAGACCATCCTTTCCCCCCAGATAATCCTGCTCTACAGGTCCTCAAGTCAGAGATTTACACCACAGAACCTCCACCTTTATTCCAGAATCTGGTTCTCTCCTCTCTTTTTATTTTGATCTTGCTCGTATTGCTTTTGCTCCCTTGTTAGCATACAGAGCAGCCTAAACTCTGTTTTGCAGAACTGAACACACAGAGAATATGCCTGTCAATATGACCGGCTGGAAAATCTATGATTAAAAGTTATGTTACTCATTACCATGGAAAATCAAAGTGGGAGCAATGCTTACTGACCATTTTTAGAAACAATTACTTGCTCATTGCTTTCTGTGATCTTCCTTAAAAACAAAGCTGTAAATTGCCACATTTCCCTGAGATGGCGATACACAGGCCAATTTGTATTTATGCAAAAAGACCCCTTACTCTTTTTTCTTTCAAATTCATTTCTAAGAGTTTCTACCTGAAGGGCTGCTAACACTAGAGATTTTTTAAGATGTGTTAGCTGGTATTTTACAGATTAAACCTCCATGTTCTTGGGTTGACAGATAACTATCAGTGTGGTTCATTTTCCCAAGGATAATAGTTGGGACACACGAGCCACAAAATCAATAACATGAATGATTATTTGTGAGTGAAATCAATGGATCTAACTCCTATTAAATGTGTCCATCATGAATCAAAAGCATTACGATAATGGAGGAGAGTGAAGCACTGAGAGCCCCCGGCTTCTCTTCCAGCAGCTCATCTCTGGTTCTAGTGACAAAGACAGTCTCAAATGACACAACAAAGCTGGAGACACAAGCAAAACAGGCTCAAACATGAACAGGTCTTTGAGGGGTCAGAAAGTTGTCACAAAGCCCATGGAAAGCTTTTTACTCCCCACCCTCCCCAACCCCCTAAAAAATATGACATATGGACAGTAGAGCACATCATCGCCGTAGGGTGATGAGTGATATTAAATGTCAGTGGGTTGAATCCTCCATCTGATGCTTGTGTTTCTTCTACAATCACTTCACCTAGTATTGTAGAATGCCTTCAGGGACGGGGAGCTCACTATCTTTCTGGGCACCCCACAAAAGAGACAGAGGAACTGGATAAATCAGTATGGAGTCCATAGGGATAGTCCTTAAAAGGTCCCCAACAGATGCTTTGGAAACAAGTCATTATAATTTAAGAAGGAACTTATTTATGAGCTGTATTTTAAAACGGTATCTGTTAAAAATTGTTGACATTTTAAATCATGTTTTAGGGAAGAAAGCATTGGTGTTCTAGATTTTAGTATATACTTGATGAGGTAAACTGAAGCCAAACCCAGGCTCATCACAGCAAAGATATGCTCAGTGGTTGTCAGGTGACTGAAGGAAACAGGTTTATGAATGAGTAAAATGGTACTAGGCCTTCCAGGTAGTCAGAGGACAACAAATGTCACATGACCTCACTCCTATGTGGAATCTAATGAACAAAATAAACTGATCAACAAAATAGGTCCACAGGCATTGATGCATGGAACAGACTGACAGACCTCCAAGGGGAGGTGGTGTGGGGACAGGAAGAGATTAACCAATGAATGTATATACACAGCCCAAGGACAGACAATACTGTGGTGAAGGCCTGGGGTGGGGCAGGGGCTGGGTGAAGAGGGGAAAAGGGGGGAAAACGGGGGACATCTGTAATACGGTCAACAATAGAAAAAGAGGGTAGGAAAAGAATGTGAAAAATATCCCTTTTAACTATATTGTCACGATCTGGGTGGAACTACGAACATTTTAGCCCTGATGTCACTGGTATCAAAAGCCATGTCGCACACAGAGGACAAGGTGGGCCTGCCCTATGGAGGATGAGGGGTGCAGCTGAATTATGTGAACAGCCTACTTCTCAAACAACCTGCCCTGCGTCCAGGGAAGTCTGGGAACACTGCTGACATCATTTACCATGCAGTGTCTGACGTAGGAATCTCACAGCCCAAGGGCAAACATTTCATAGCCCAGGCCACCAAAGGGTAGACATCTGCTCCATCTTCAGAGACCTAAACTCCAGTCTAAAGATAAGTAAGCTATTTTATGATATGGATTTGTGGTTCCTGGACATATTAAAAAATAAGACTCAGTGACCACTGTTGCCTGATTCTTAGATAATCTCTGGTGAACCTACCTTCCATCTCTGCAACTCCAGTCATTCATGTACCAAAATTTGATTCTCTGGTTATGACACAAAATGATATTCATATTGGCTCCATTATATTTTTAATCTGAATTAACTAGATATTGTGAAAATCTGGAAGAAGCAAGGAAGTGCAATATATGAAAGTATTCAGTTTCATTTTCCAATGTGCAGAATCTCGTAACAATCTGTTCATTCAATCGACCAGCAAAAAGGGTATCAGATAGTGTATTGTATTGATGAGCAGCAATTCAAGATTTTGTTCATGTATTGGGGACTTGGTAAAAGATCAAAATCGTGTTTGTGCATTGATATTTTTAAATAACTGGTCTACACAACATCTTCCTGACTGTCGGCCCATCATGGTTTATAGGCCCATATAAGTATTTAACGTTGAATACTAATTTTCAAAATAAATATGTTTTTTTATAGAGATGGTAAATATCTTTGCTAGTTATCTGTCTGGTTATCTATTTTAGGTACTGCATTATGAAAACCAAAAGCAGCCAATGGACCTTTCTGATGATCCATTGTATCAATTCAGCAATACAGCTTAGAAAGGGGCAAAGTATGTATCATTACGAACATAGAAAAATAAACTTTCTTATGCACAGCAGCCAATTGTGCATAGGAAGTGAATTTCTGAAGATTTTAGAAGAAATTTTGTTACATGCTAAAAAGCTAAATATAAATCCATAAGTCCCAAAATATTTTATCTAACATTTAAAGTAGCATTGTCTCTCACTCAACAGTTTGCCCCAAATGAGGAAAATAATATTTTTCTAATTTACTTCACATTTGAAAAAGCAGTATTTGCAAATACAAAGGATATTCAGGCAGCATTTGTCTTCTTATTGGGAAACGAGGGCAGGGTGGTGTAACAGGAATAGTGCTGGGAGACAGGGGTCTTGGATTGAAACAGCACTTCAACCAATATGTATCTTTGTAATCCTGAGCTAACTATTATTAACGGAACTACACTTGGTTTCACCTACAAATGAAATGCTATGTAAATTTAATTCATAGGATCAATTATTGTGCTCAGAAAGATAGAGTAGAATTTACGTCCCTGGCATCTCTAAGAAGTCACTAGAATGATGCAAGAAACCAGAAGAATCAACTTTAACAAAATAGCAGAAAGTTGAACCAATACATTAAGTAATGTTAGAGCTTCAAGGATCCCTGACACATTCATATCTTACCCCTTCATTGCAGATATCAGGAGACTGAGTTCCAAAGAGGTTAAATGGCATAATTTTTTTTTTTTTTTAATATATCTTTATTGACTTTAGAGAGAGGAAAGGAGAGGGAGATAGAAACATCAATGATGAGAGAGTCATTGATCAAGCCCACAACCCGGGCATGTGCCCCGACCAGGAATCGAACCCCGATTGCCTGGATCCTAGGTCGATGCTCAACTGCTGAGCCCCGACCAGGAATCGAACCCCGATTGCCTGGATCCTAGGTCGATGCTCAACTGCTGAGCCACGCCCGACCGGCCGGCATAAATCCTTACAGCTGTACAGGAAGACACCAGTAACTAACAGAGGGAACACCTAGGTCTTCAACAGTCATCCCAGGACTACTTTCACTCCTCTCTTCTACCTCTTTCCTCCCTCCCTCCCTCATCCCTTCTTTTCTTTTAATAAACGTTCCATTCTCTAGCTCTGTGATTTTCAACCTTTTCATCTCATGGCACATAATTACTAAAAATTCTGCAGCACACCAAAAATATATAATTTCTGCCAATCTGACAAAAAAAGTAGGAATATTTTTGATGCCCTCACACCAAATGATTGTTGTGTTGCCTGTTGTCTTTTTTTTTCTTCTCTCAATCTAAGAGAAAAGAGGTCAGTGCCCCTCACTACATAATGAGGTATTGCATGTTTTAAAAAGTCTTGCAGCACACCGGTTGAAGATCGCTGCTCTAGCTGATCATTAAACAATGTGTTCTCCTTTTTAATTAAGTAAACACAGCAGTGAATTTCGAAAATCTAGAAAATCAGGAAGAAACATTTTTCATGACAGTGTCATTCAGGAAGACTCAGTTCTTCCCCACAAGGGGACCTGCTCAGCTCTAAATGATCAGTGCTACCCTTTATTAACCACAGAATCACAACTGCAGGATGCAGAATAAAAATTGCAACAGACCATCATCACAGTGAAAACAGTCGATCCTTGCCTCTCCCACTCCAGGAAGTGTACATCAGTGTAGCATTTTGAGGCTCTTCAGAGAAATAAAGACCAGCCTGCCTCCTGTGCTACTCCATTAACTGAAGACCAGCTTTTCAATTTGTGTAGTGTTTACCTTTGGGCTTCCTGGTTCTTATCAGCTGGCCTGACCAACAGACACATGGAAGACTTAACAGCTGTCAACTTCCTTAGTTTCCTTAAAACTGCTATAAAATATGCCAGTGTCCACGAATTTGGACAAGGCTCCAATGGTCATTAAATCAACAAAGTGCTTTACTCTTTTTTCTTTTCAAATGTTTTTTTGGATGGGGAAAGGTCATATCAGGGACCAAGCCTGAATTAGTTTAGCATCACATAGATACAGGCTGTGTGGCATCAGGTGAAGACCCTATTCAATCCCAAGCAAGCTCATGTCAAATGCAAGCATGAAGACATTTAAATATTAATAAACATCCATCTCTTCCATAAATAACAACAGATAGGAAATGCACATTGGGCAGGGCTGTGTGCATGCAGATAAGCTCCTCGTTAAAACCAAATTCACCAAGGGTAGCATTGTCAGTTAAGATTCAACGACACATACACAATAAAGTCATATATAATTTAAGCTGTTCCCACTTTACAAAACAGACAATTGAACAAATGTAATTGATTCATGCATTGCAATTTCCATTCCATTAGTTAGAATGTGTATCCAAAAATTGGGGCTGTCAATCAGGACATGAATGCATGTTTTGTATTTCACAGTATTAACTGAAGGAGAGAAAAGCATGCTCTGTACTTAGCTTCAACAGGACTCGGCACATTTTAGGTTACACAGCAATAAACAGGCACAGTTCCTCCAGCCACATAATTAGTCTGAGTAACTATATAAAAACAGGTTAATGTGGAGCCTGTGAAATAACAGAAGTGGCTTTCATTCCATTTACACCCACTTCATCAATGGTATTACTCCTCAGCACTCATTTTGACTCCTCCGTTTACTTTCGTATTTTGAATGACCGTTTGTACTCAGTCTATAAAACTGTACTGAGTTACTAACCCAGTCACCTCACGTCTCTGAGGACCAGCGGACTGATGGATTTTGTTAATGAAATCTGGGACAGAAACACAGCTACACAAAGGTAAATATGTATGTTACTGAACTCAAAGATATGAACTATTCTTTTGTTCTCCACATTGACTTTCTCCAAAGAATACCCTTTCCTGGGTGTTTTTAATTGCTGAAATTGGCTATGAGACTTTATTCAATTCTATGTATTTTATTTTCAGGTCCTTCCAATAATCAGCTTTGAGCATCATTTCAAGAATGCCCATAAGTACACCAGGTATTGGCCAGTATGCACCTCAAAGGAGTGATGACTAAGCACAAGTTTGGGGAGGTTCCAAATCTAACTGATTGTATAATGAATCCTAAATATGATGAAATAAATCTTGTCATATTCTTACTTTCATGATATTTGTGATTTCTATTTATTCTTTTTATTAAAATAAAGATGTAGAATTTTTAAATTTTTTATTTTTATATGTCTTTATTAATTTCAGAGAGAGGAAGAGAGAGAGAGAGAGAAACATCAATGATGAGAGTGAGTCATGGATCGGCTCCCTCCTGCATGCCCTCTACTGGGGATCTAGCCTGCAACTCGGACATGTGCCCTGACCAGAAATCAAACTGTGATCTCCTGGATCATAGGTCAATGCTCAACCACTGAGCCACACAGGCCGGGCAAAATGCAGAATTTTTAAATCGCCATCTATGAATATGAGAAGTATAAATGACTTATTAAAGGTCCAATTTTTATTAGTTGAACCACATGAAATTGCTCAAATCTGACCATATTTTTACCTATAAAAATGGTAATTTCACATAGTTCAGCCACATACATCATTAAACAAGCTACAGGGAAACAAGGTGGGTGAGGCATGTGGTAATAGCACATGGATTCCCAGCCCTGCCTACGAATTTCAGTTCTAGACTTAACATGCACTTGTTCAGAGCATTCAATCTCTGAGCTTTAGAACCCTCATCTGAACATGAGGAGCTCCTTACTATCCCTGCTTTACCACCAAGCAAGATGATACCAAGTTTTGTGAAACTTATGATTGAAGCAGAATGTCAATCGTCTTGGGACAGACACGAGACGTTGCCATACCTCAGGGTCTCACAGCTTACTCTATGTTAGCGGCCTCTCCACGCCTTCCCCATGCAGGTGCAGCTCCTTTTGGTCCCAGAAAACCTTAGAGACAAAAACCCAGTTTTAATATGTGCCTCAGAAGAATAAAACTCAGTAAGATTTTCTAAACTGCGCAGACCCCAGTGGCCTTGACCTCTGCAGTTACCTGGACTCCAGCCACCAGGCAAGAGGGCAGAGGACAGTCTCCCTGCATCTGTCTGCCCTCGTCCTTGTCTCTCCAGGACTTACTTCTCCCACCTAACAAATCTTTTGCTCACCAGCTCTCTGCTCACCATTCATTTGGTCTATTGGTTCATTGCTCAAATGTTTACTGAATTCACAGGGTGAAGCATACAATGTGCTAAATACTTGGGACACATGGCAAGCTAAAGAGATAAAGTCTTTCTTTGCCCCTGAAATCTTTTAGGAACGGAATGTCTATCTTGTGCCTATTCCACAATTGTATTTGGAAGCAGATAATTATTTCATTTCACTGGTTCACCAACATAGGAGGTTTCTGACCCAGAAGGGATCATACTCATACCTTATTGAGATGTAGATGAGATCTGGGACCTTTGAGCTGATTCTATTTAGATGAGATTTTGGTGATGCCTTCGTGGGCTGAGACTTGAGGATGTCTGGATGGGGTGAATGTGTTTTGTAGACAGAATGGATGTGAATACTGGGGGGCCAGAGAAGAGCAGACTATATTCAAATGAATGATACTCCCCCCAAAATATGTCCATGTCCTAATTCCTTGTACCTGTGAATGTTACCTCATTGGAATAAGGGGTCTTTGTCGATGTAATTAAGCTAAGAATCGAGATGATCATCCTGGACTATCTGAGATGAGTGGGCCTTAAATCCAAGATAGTGAGAGATCAGGAACAGAAGAGAAGACTACCCCAACAGAAGGGGAGGAAACCAAGTGACCAGAGAGGCAGAGACTGGAGCAGAAAGCATGCCGAGTCAGCCACTGGAGCAGAAAGAGGTGAAGAACAACATCGTCCCTAGAGGCCACAGAAGGAGCATGGTCCTGCACACATCATGATTTAAGGTTTCTCGTTGCCTGAATTATGAGACAATAAATTTATGTTGTTTTAAGCCACCAAGTTTGTGATAATTTTGTTTTGTCAGCCAAAGGGAAGTAATATGACCCTCTCTCCTAACACCATATTTCAATTCTAATATTCATAAAGTATACTATTCCCTCCCCAAGTCAGAAACTGTTGTCATAGAATTCATACTTGTATTTAAAATAGTCATGAAAATTAGGACTATAAACAAGCACATACACACAGATAACACCCTTTAGGGAATGACTGGAACCAGCCAACCGCTATGGGACTGAGGGACCTTCTCCCCCTCTGCAGACACCAAGTCTGGGGCAGACAGTAAGATGCCCTTTGTGACAGGAGCCATGATGTATACCAGGCTGCCATGAATGTTATTTGTGGACAGAAATGAATGCTCTGTCATGGGAAAATCTTTACCAGTTAAATCCATGTCATTTACTTATGTAAGGAGCTGACTTCTTCAAAAAGAACTGTGGAGCAATTAGCAGAACAAAACACTATGTGTTTTTTTCATGTTCCCCCAAATCTGAAATTCTTGACTCCATATCATTTGAGATTTAAGTTAGGGAAGTATGGATAGCATGTGAGGAATAGAGGGACTAAGTAATTTGGGACACCTAACCTAGACCTGATAAATGCAGACGAGCGGTTTGTAAAAAATGCTCTCTGGACGCCTTGAGGCTCCACTTTTTGGGGCGGGGTTGGGTGAGGGATGGAGTGGTGTGCAAAACAGGCCAGATTCCCCTCCTCCCTGCTCTGCCCACAGCACATCTATTGTTGTACATACTGGCTTTCTGTTGTACATACTGGCTTCTGCATCACATTTCTTTTGGGTAACAGGACTCCAGCTCTGTACCACATTTGAACGAAACTAGCCTAAATATGTTTACTTGGCTCTAAGTGTTCATCTGCTAGAGCAGAACTGAGTGGTGTGGAGCTGAGTCAGCTTTCCAGCTCTGAGTTTTAGATCACTGTGAATGAGGAGAGTGGAAACCACAGGCTTTCTTATGTGGAATTATTAATGGAGGGAAAATAACATTTCACTAGGTTAGCTTGTTTCTCTGTTTCTGGTCAAATTTTAGGAGGAAGACTAGAACACAGTGTCTCTAGTTTTCTGGTTAAAGATGTTCTTGACCCTGAAGGAATGTCTAAGGCTTCTTGCCATCAAAATTGAAATTAGGGTGGAGAAAACCCATATTTGGTTTGCTTAGTATCCCTTGTTATGTCAAATAAACATCCTGATGACTCCCCTTCCCCCAAATAAAAGGCCCATTTTTCCTCATCTAGGCAAGCTCTCCCTCGTCCAGCACTTCAGAAGAGCCAGAGAGCCAACCTTGGAATTCCCCAAGTGGATTTTCAGCTTTCAGTCTCTGGATTGGAGCTCATCAGATAAGGGCCGTCTCCAGGTAAGCCTGCAGCTACGCCCTGCCCTCACCTCTCCTGGTGAGATGTCCTGTGGATGCTGGCCTTCCTGACCACGTGGACCACTTCCTTAGCTGCATCAGGCCTTTGGCACACCTGGAACACGAGGCATGCTAGTTCAAGGGAGAAGTTCCCTCCCACCTTCACTGATTCACACTAATGTTTTTTTTCCTGATTTTTAAAAACTCTATCTGGGATTTTCTACATTATGTAATTTTAGTGTTTCAGTGGATAGTGGAATCCGTACACCAGACCGTCGCAGTTCCTGACCTATGCCACATCATCGTGTTAATCGATCAACTTGTGGAGGCCTTCAAAGTAAATCCTGGCAGCCACAAAGATGCCAGAGAAGGTCAAAGGATGGAGGAGACATCCTAGACAACACAAATCAAGGGTTTAGAAAGCAACAAACTTCTGGAGGTCACCAGGGGTGTTACATGACAGATCTCCGATATGTGATGTTTTACAAAACTACATTTCCTCCTGCACCCATGTTAGCACAAGGTACCTAGTTTACCTTGCACTGGAAATATAAAATAACGATAAATTAGGGTGGTAAAGAAAACCACCAAATTGGTACCATTATGAGAATGGATGGGATTGCTTCAGTTCTGTCTTTTCACTCACCAGTTCGGCACATTACTTGGAATTATAAATCACTTGGTAAGAACAGGAAGATGCACAGGTTTGCCATTTGAACATCTGAGGGAACTGTAGCAATTCAAAAAGTAAAATATAAAATCATTTGCTTCCTCTATTTCAACTTTTTAAAGGAACTTCAGGACCTGCTCTAGGAGCTCCATTAGGGACCACTTTCATTAGAAACAGCAGGGCACCGTTTAATGATCAGAGAGCAAACAGAGGTCAGCATGGAGGTCACTAAGAGCCAGTTTTTCTCACCAGCTAAACAGAGAAACTCTTTACCAACAAGGACGAAGAAGTGAAGGTTGTTTTACTGCAATTTTTATCAAGGGGACACCGAGTAACCCAACAAACAACGGTAGACTGATGCTTTGAAACGGTACTTATAGGTGTGCTCCTTAAAGATGTTGTAAAACATTGTATTAACCACAGGTACTCAAAAGTTTGTAAGAAACCATAACCATCATCTCTGCAATATTAGTTTTTCTCTTTATTTGGAAAATTACTGCCTCTTCATCCGTCCTCCTCATCTGCACACAGGTGGTCACTGCAAGGTGTTCAGTACATGATCTGAGACCTGTATGTTCCTTAAAACATGTAA
This sequence comes from Miniopterus natalensis, assembly GCF_054644295.1. Taxonomy (NCBI): domain Eukaryota; kingdom Metazoa; phylum Chordata; class Mammalia; order Chiroptera; family Miniopteridae; genus Miniopterus; species Miniopterus natalensis. Next base: position 1,065,633 of record NC_142095.1, on the reverse strand, counting down.
CATACTGTGGCAGTTTTCCTGTGCAGAGCTAATTCACTGAGCTAGTATTTGTGTTTTTCTACATTAAACACTGGCTTTTTGGTCTATTCTTTCCGCTACGCGTAAAGCTCACTCAGTTTCTACTGCACTGTGTTCCACAGAAAGACCCACTGTATTTGTTTCCTTTGTCATCTTCACAGGGCCATGTAGGAAGCTTTCTATTCTCTGCTTGTGCATAATGGCTGCAGAGCCATCCTATATTTGCCATCACATGGCCTTCTGCCTGAGGTTCCCTTCAGGCTGGTAGGTTGGGGGTGGGCAGTGGTTCCAGGAGGGCATTGGGTTAATGCACACTTGAACTCATTATTTTTGACGAGTGCCTCCAGAATCTGTGCCCATGTGCGTCTCACCAGCCCAGCCCCACGTGGCCCCACTGTCACCGTCTCCAGCAGTTGAAATGACCTAACTTTCTAATTTTTGTCAACATGATGCTGATATAAAGCAATACCTATGGCTGTTTCAATACTTATTTTTTTCTGATTACAAGAAACACGGACTCTCTCTTCATATAGTTTCCTGTTAGTAAGTTACTTTTTATACTTTTCTATCAAGTTTGAGGCCTTTTGCTCTTGTTACTGTTGTTGGTGACTGGAAGGCATGGCTTACATATTCCACACAGTAATACTTTGGTTTCCAATACTGAAAATATATTCTTCACACTGCTCATGTTGTCCATGGTATCCTATGTAGAAAATAAACCCACTATTTTTCCTGGTCAAATTCATAAGATTTTTTCATTCTGCAGGCTGTCACTCTCTTCTCTTTAAAACAACGTCCCCATTTGACTTCTTTTGGGCTAATTTCTGATGAGTCAGGCTAACCCTCAGACTCCTTTTTCCTTCTTAATCTCCTCAGTTCTCCTTCTCAGCTTCACCCACGCTCCTTCCATCTCCAGCGTTTTGTTTTAATCTTCATTCACTGCACAGGTCATCTCATGCAATATATCTTGTATCAGACTATGAAGAACAGCTACATGCTCAGAAGTCCCAAGTCTCTACCTACAACCAGCACTCTTCAACTTGTGTATCCAAGTCCCCGTTGAATAAGCATCAGGAGGCTCTCCTGGAGCAGCAGAACCGGGGGCATGTGTGAGGAAGTTGTTACAGCCAGCTGACTTGTGGGACGGTGGGCCTTAGTAAAGAAATCAGAATCTGCCGAGGGGGCTGTGGGATGGGCCAGAGTTGCTCTCTGCCTTTCAGCTGATAGAGGGAGGTCCACCAGGTTATGCAGGAAATCTCCCTGACTTGAAATAACTGATAATGGACTTGAATCATATCTACCAAGTAACTTCATGACAATACCCGGGTTCCTGTTTGACCAGCTAGCAGGAGACCACAGCCTCATCAAATTGGTACATGAAAGCACCCCTCTCACTGACCTAACAAACTCCTGCCTCCTTCCTCCCCAACTCTCAAGCCTTCCCACTCACCCACCCCCAGCTGGTTTATGACAGCTCCGTCATGCCAGCTCCAGCCACCAGAAACTGGAGCACACTCCGCCATCATCTTGTCCTTTTACACCCTGCACCCAGTACACAGGCAAAACCTGTCAGTTCTATCTTCAGAATACATCCATAATATGACCGATTCCCAGGCACTACTGAAACAGGGTCCAAGCCATGATCACTTATTTCCAGGTTTACTGCAACAGCCTTTCAACAGCTCTCTGTGCCTTAGGCCTGCTCTCTGCTTTCCTGTCCACAGAGCAGGTCACCCAGAGACCTGTCAGGTCCAGTCATATCAATGCTCTCTTTAAAATGCCTAATTACTTCCTATCACGGGAAGTGAAAGGAAATAAATGTATGTTCAATGAATGGATGGATGTCTATTTTCTTTTTCTGATGCATCATTCCACAAATTATTTTTTTTTAAATGCATTAAGGCAGATTTTATTTTTCCCCTCCAACCCACATACAACCCACCCCCAGGCCTTCCCCATACCGATGTCTGTGTCCATGGGTTATGGTTATAAACATATAAGTTTTTTGATTAATCTCTCTCTACCCACTCCCCCAACCCCTGAAATCCTCAGTCTGTTCCATGTTTCTACGTCCCTGGATCTATTTTGTTCATCTTTTTTTTTTTTTTTTTTTTTTTTTTTTTTATATTCCACATATGAGTGAGATCATGCGGTACTTGTCTTTCTCTGACTGGCTTATTTCACTCAGCATAATACTCTCCAGGACCCTCCACGCTGTCCCAAGGGTAATATACCCTTCTTTTTTACACATGTATAGTATTCCATGGTGTAAATGTCCCACAGCTTTTTTATCCACTTATCTACTGACGAGCACTTGGGCTGTTACAGATCTTGGCTATTATAAGTTGTGCTGCTATGAACATAGGGGTGCATAAGTTCTTTCTGATTGGTGTTTTGAGTTTCTTAGGATACAGTCCTAGAAGTGGGATCACTGGGTCAAGCGGAAGTTCAATTTTTATCTTTAAGGTAACTCTCTGTTTTCCATAGGTGACTGTACCAGTCTGCATTCCCACCAGCAGTGTACCAGGGTGCCTTTTTCTCTGCACCCTCGCCAGCACTTGTTTGTTGATTTGTTGATGGTGGACATTCTGACAGGTGTGAAGTGATACCTCATTGTGGTTTTAACTTGCATCTCCCTGATGATCAGTGATTTTGAGCATTTTTTCATATGTCTCTTGGCCATCTGTATGTCCTCTTTGGAGAAGTGTCTATTTTGGTCCTTTGCCTATTTTTTAATTGGATTGTTTGTCTTCCTTTTATTAAGTTGTATGAGAACTTAACCAAGGGGGTAAAAGACGTGTACGGGGAAAACTTTAGGATATTGGAAAAAGACAGAGGAAGATATAAACAAGTGGAAGAATATACCGTGTTCATGGATGGGAAGAATCAACACCATTAAAATGTACATACTACCTAAAACAATCTATAGATTCAATGCAATCCCTATTAAAAAACCAACAGCATATCTCACAGATCTACAACAAACATTTTGAAAATTTATATGGAACCAAAAGAACCCGAATAGCCATGGAAATCTTAAGGGAGAACAAAGTTGGAGGGATCACGATACCAGATATCAAGTTATACTACAAAGCCACTGTAATCAAAACAACCTGGTACTGGCACAAGAACAGGCATATAGATCAATGGAACAGAACCCAGAACGCAGAAACTGACCCAAGCCATTACGCTCAATTAATATTTGACAAAGGAGGCAAAAAGAGACAATGGAGTAAAGACAGTCTTTTCAATAAACGGTGCTGGGAAAATTGGACAGGTACATGCAAAAATGAAACTAGACCACCGACTTACACCGTACACAAAAATAAACTCAAAATGGATAAAAGATTTAAATGTAAGATGTGAAAGCATAAAAATCCTAGAAGAAAACATAGGTAGCAAAACCTCAGACATCTTTTGTAGCAATATGTTTGCCGAATATATCTCCCAGGGCAAGAGAAAATAAACAAATGGGGCTACATCAAAATAAAAAGCTGCACAGCAAAAGAAACCATCAACAAAACGAAAAGGGAGCCCACTGTTGGGAGAACATATTTACCAGTGACACATCTGATAAGGGGTAAATAGTCAAAATATATAAGGAACTCTTTTATGAGTTTTTTTTTTAACTGGGGAAAGAGACTAACATATATGCGATATCTGTCCTTCACTGGGTAAACTAGATGTTTTAATTACTAAAAAGGCAGTATACATAATATGTACTAAGCACTCACTATGTGCCCAGGCACTTTTCAGAGAACTTCAGGAATTTTCATGGTTAAGCCTGCTACAATGCCCTGAAGTATGTATTCTCGTTACCAGAATTTTCATTCATGAAAACTGAGGCGTTGAGAGCACCTTGCCCATATTCACAGCTTACAAGTGACGGAACTTGTATTTGAACACAGACACTCAGACTTTAGTGTCTGTACTAAAATTTATTTACTGTGAGAAGTGACTACAGTCCTAGTTTATAGGGATAAAGAGGTTGAGAGAACAGAAGGTGAGTGAGGTCAGAAACAGACCAGAGCTTCCAGTATAAATATAAGTTACAAAGGTACACATATTTACCTCCCCCAAAAATCTAAGACAGACATAATTATGCAAGTTTTTGGGGAAATAATTGGTAGCAAAAATGACCAAATAAACACCGGGGTACTGTATAAATTAAGATGAATTCTTCTATCCTGAGGTAAGTCAGAAAGCAATATGCATTTAGACTCTAGCCTGAGGCTGAAAGCCAGAGAACTTGTAGGTTCCCTTTGATAATAACTACAGTGTGTTTTTCCCCTTTTAAATAAATTTTACTTTTTAAAGGACTTTTGAGTTCACAGCAAAACTGAGCAGAAATTAAGAGAGTTCCCATATACCCTACCCACCCCGCCTAGCTTCCCCTACTACCAACACCCTGCACCAGAACAACACATTGCTCCAACTGATGGCCTGCACCGACACCCCAGTCACCCACAGTCCTCGGTTTACCTTAGGGTCCACTCTTGGTGTGGTACATCCTATGGGTTTGAACAAATGTATCATATAATGACATGCATCTATGTGACAGTATGATCTAGAACTGTTTCACTGCCTAGAAGGCCTCTGTGCTCTACTTAGCTCATCCCTCCCTCTTCTCCCCACTGACAGCTACGCCTCTTTGTGGTCTCGTTGTCCTTTTACAGGTCACATAGTTGGACTTACAGAGCATGTAGCCTTTTCAGATTGGCTTTTTTCACACAGTAATAAGCATTTAAGGTTCCTCTATGTCTTTTCAGCGCTTGATAGCTCATTGCTTTTTCATGTTAATATTCCATTATCTAGATGGGCCACAGTTTATGTATCCAATTCACCTATTGAAGGACATCTTGATACTTCTGAACTCTGGCAGTTAAGAATACACTTTTATAAACACCTGTGTGCAGCTTTGCTTGGACGTAAATTTTCAGCTCATTTAGGTAAATACCAAGGTGTGCAACAGTAGTTTTTTTTTTAAGAAACTGAACTGAAAAATTTTAGATGCTTATTTTCTCTAGTTTACTACAACCATCAGCACCTTCCATAATATTATACCCAGACTTACTTTTTTTTTTTTGAACTTGCTTTGGGCATCTGAAATTTAATAATATTTTGGGGTATGTATTTTATAGTAGGAGAGAGGCATTTTTCATATGAGAAGAAAACCAAAAACTTCACCCATAGATTGTACTTATTTTAATTTACGTTTGATTTCAAGAAACCAGTCTGAGGATCCTTGAGACCCTGACTTTCATCAGTTATCTATAGGGGACTGCAGGGTATTTTTTGTGTCAGTCTTTAATAATAAAATTAAGTGTATATTTTCCTAAGGGCTAGAGAGTGGCCTTAGAAGACTAGGTTTTGGTAGGAATTTAGTGGCAAACAGATATTCTCCAGCCTTGCCTATTTCACAATAATTTTGTGAGGAATATATGAACTAAATAAAACCTTCCCAGGCTGTACAAACATCAAGAAAAGTTCTGAGTAATCCTTCATTTTATACTCTACTAATAGAACCCTGAGAAATTGGTTGACCTTCTGAATCAGTCAAGGTCCAGCTCATCACAGGCAAGTCCTCTTGCTGCAGGATGGATGGACAGGGGCTTCTGCGTACCTTACCCTGAGGCACTGCTGTGGAGTCTGTCTTTTCTGGGAAGTCCACACCACTGGACCAGTTCACGCCATGCCCATGTTGTTCTGGTCTATGTCATACTGGAAGTCTGTGGACTGAGCATCCAGGGTGACCAGAAACCCATTACAAGGCTTGTTTACAGAGGGCCACATGAGTTGTGGAGGAAAGAGCCATGAAAGAAATCTGACACCACCTCTAGGTGGAAACATAGCTTGCCGTTGAAGAGAAAGTACCATTTCCCAAGTAACAATGATCTGCACAGCTCTGTGTCTTAATGACTAAATCAAGCGTAAGAATGGCATACATAACCACCAGGGAGTATATGCATAGTCAATTATGTCTGAAATAATAAATGTATGATTTCCACAGGATAAAGTAAACAGCCAATTAAAATAAGATATGATATACAGTTTCTCTACTCATTAGTCAAAGCATAAACCATTTTAACATTGCCTAAATAATTTACTTGTGTTAAAATAAAGAGAAATGCTTAAAACATTAATGGGGTACTTCACAGTCCTGAAGTCGGTAAGCCGTTATATGATAGTTATGTAAATAATTCACGACTCCATTCTGCAGAAAGAGACTCAGGCATTTCTGCACAGTGCAAATGCTTCATGTTTGCCATAGATTTCTCCACTAGGTCAGCCCATCTCTAGTGGTTTCTCACCCATGAAGCCTGGAGAGAGTCTGGTGCTAAATTCTACTCCTGTTTCTCTCAAAGAAATATTATTACCTGTGAACATTTACTGATTGCTACCATGACCCAAGCACTACTCAGGTGCTATGAGAGGGAACGGATAAGTACAGTGTGGTCACATGTAGCTCCTTGAGTAAAACTGAAATAGGTATAAGCAAAAAATTACATAATAAATACAGTGGTACCTCGGTTTTCAAATGTAATCCATTCTGGGAAGACCATTCGAGTTCTGAAATGTCTGAAAACTGAGGGATCAACAGCCAACAGCTAGGACTGAGGATCTTGCACTCAGCAGAAGTCGTGTGGCATGTTCAACTTCCAAAGGAGTGTTTGAAAACCAAAGCATTTATTTCCGGGTTTATGGCACTCATAAACCAAAATGTTCATCAACGGAGACGTTCGAAAACTGAGGTACCACTGTAACAATAACTTACATATCAGATAAAAAATCACTTTCAATATTCAAATCTCAATAGAGTTCATAATGTAGTATGCACGAGAAATCCTGTGTTTACAGAATAATTTGATCCAGTATAATATCTAAACTAGAGTTTGTGACCAAAATATATGATGCAAGTGAGACAATGGGAAGGCAAAGCATCACAAACCCTCCAGTAGGATGCACTTGAGATCCAGGTGTGGATAACATTTGAAGGGGAGAAGGTAAGTCACCGGGGGGGGGGGGGGGGGGGGGGGGAGCTGTGGTTTGAGTGTGGAGCAGTCCAAGTGAGGACCCTGTCAGAGTGGAGCTTGAAGTCTGCTCCCTGGACATCCAGAAAACACCCCTGCTTTTGACTAGTTTATACAGAAAACAACAAAGTGGACCTGGTTCTCCATAGAAGGTGACGTATTCTCAATGTACTGCCTTACAGAACATTTCCATTCGCCATGCATCCCCACTGATCTCACCCCCAATGAGTCTTTATAAAGCGTTAATTATAAGGCTTGTTTTGGACTATGTGTCTTCATTTAAGAGCCCACATCAGTCTCCACACTTACAACCTCAGAGCAGGCAGCAAACCGTCCTAGTGAGGTATAAGTACAGCTTCTGAAATCTGTTTCCCTGCTTTTATACATGTGTCTGTACACATATTAGAAATGACGTTTGAATGAACTATTTTATGATTACTGTATATATTCTGAAAACATGAAACATCTAAAAGTGTCATTAAAATACTCAAAACATGTACCTGAAAGGTGAGTCTGAGGTATATTACCCACTTAAAGCTTAGAATTTTCAACTGATTTGGCCTTTCTGAGCACTAACTTTATTTTCAACACACAGTCTGTTATTTCCTCAGTGTGGAGAGAAGATGCCTCGAATTAACAAAGCTGCAATTGGGGGCACGGCAGACCCAGAAAGCAATTTTTTTCTACTTCTTACATCTTTTCAGGCACACATTATTAAGACAACGCCCTATTAAAGAGCTTTATAAAGCCATAATAAGCAAGACAATCTCAAAGTCAACTGTGCCAGCTAATAAACCTTCAGAGTCATTAAATCTATGCTCTTTATCAGCCGCTCCGTTTATATCCTACCTAAGTAAGACTGGCTAGAATAAGGAAAGCAATTTTAAACTTCCTAGAAACAATGCATGCACACATATTTGGGCTAAGATGGAAACTGAGGTTTTGATTTTTCTCTATGCCACAAAGCATGCACCTGAGTGAGGGTGAGGGGAATGCAGAGAGGTACATCATATAATAGATCACTGTGCTCTTCCTTTACGGCAGCCACTAGCCATGATGCAACTAAATTAAATTAAATTAAAACTAAGTAAAATTAATTAAAATAATTTATCAATTAAAATAAAATAATGAGAAATCCATCTGCTCAGTCACTCTAATGACATTCCAAGTGCTTAACAGACAGGTGTGCTCATGCCTACTGAACTGGAGAGCTCAGAACAGGGCACACTGACCACTGCAGAAAGTGATCTTACTCAGCCCTGCTGGAGTAAAGCAATCCCATGAATGAAAGCTTAACTTAATGTGAATAAAGAGTCAGATAATGTGGCCAGTGGGCTTTTTTTTAGCTCCAAGAATATACAAAGCTTGCTCTTATCGTTTGCTTATTTTAATGTGGATTCATTGAAAACATTTTACTATATATAAAGACAGGAAACTGATTGCAGTTGCAACCTCCATGAATCTTTACAGACAGACAGTAGACCTGCTATGCCCCTCCAATCACTGCTCAGGTAATTCATCCTTCCACACACACTTTAAGTCTCACCCTCTGTTTGGGGGTGAAGATGTTGAAATCCCAACACCCAGTAGTGTGAACATGACCTTATTTAAAAACTGGGTCTTCACAGATAGTTGAGTTAAGATGAGGTCATTTGTGTGAGTCCTAATACAATGCAACTGAGTCCTTCTGGAATGGGGAGATTTGAACACAAGAGATCAGCACAGAGTGAGGACACAGGAAGAATGCCATCCACGGGTCAAGAAAAGCCTGAGGCTCCCACAGCCAGGACAGAGGCACGGAACAGCTCCTCCCTCTGTCCTTAGAAGATATGAACCCTTAGGTCACCTTGACCTTGGACTTCCAGGCTCCAGAACTGAGGTCCTGTTTAAATGAAGTCCTGTTGTTTAAGCCACCCGTTCTGTGATACTGTTATACAGCCTTGGAAACTAACACCCCCCCCCACCCCAGAGAGGTCCTTCATGACCCCTTATCTACAATAGCAGTCTCCTAGTTACCATCGCTTGGCCTCACTTGTTCTACTCATTACTCATGTCTTTTGCGTCTGTTTTCCTGCTAAGATCTCCTCTGACTTTGATTCCACTCAGCTTCCCTCCCACAGCCCACTGTGGAAGACTAATAGATATTGTTGAGATGACTGCATGTACAAGGTGTCTAGTGCTACAAATGCTATCTGGCACTTTGGAACAGAGTAACTGGAGTAGTCAGATGCACAGCACAGGTCAGCTAGTTGTGAAGAATCAGTGGTTTCAGGAGACCCAGACTGAGTGACATTAACAGGAGCAGGGTAGGAAGAAGCATAGGGAGTAGAAAGGTGAAAGTCTCTGAAATTAGTATTTATTGAGACCTACCATGAACAAATTATTAGACTAGACATTTTTATATTTTACTGCTCCACTATCTCCTAGCTTCCCTAACTTCTGTAGACCTGTTTCTTCATCTAAATGAAAGTATTACCTCCCCTATAGGACCACTGAATGTCATAAATAAGAAAATGCCCACTATTCACTCTGCATTCAGCCCAGAACAGCAAATGTGCAATAAATGCTCACTCCCAGAATCCACACTGTAACAGAAGAGGAAGTGAACACTGACAGCTTCTGCCCAAGCGTCCACAGCTTGCAAAAGTGGCCGAAGCACATTTTGAACCAGGGTAATTTGGCCTAGCTGATTATTCCACATCCCTATTTAAATGTTGTTTTCAGACATTTTTATAAGCTACTGGTTTAATATTCATTCTTCAAGAGTAAAAGCCTATTTTATTTTTAAATATTTTTTTTAAATTAACTTCAGAGAGAGGGAAACATCAGTGATGGAGAAACACTGATTGGCTGCCTCCTGCATGCTCCCTACTGGGGATTGAGCCCTCAACCTGGACATGTGCCCTGACCTGGAATTGAGCTTTGACCCCTTGGTCTATGGGGGCAACACAACCACTGAGCCACACCAGCCAGGCAAGCCTATTTTTAAAGAGAAAGAAAAATTGGCTGCTGGAAAGGTTATCTCAGTTATTCTTAGATGTGGCTCTTGCTCACAGCAGGAGGCATAGAGGCTTATGTCTGGAACTCAGACTGCAGAGCCAGCACTTGAGGTGGCCGTAGAAGTTTAGAGCGATGCTCAGCCATCTTAAAACTGGCCCTGTGATGACATCAAGTTTTTTCTGACTTTATTGGTTTCACACAAGAGAGCCACTTTGTTTGGAGAGGTTTGGAAAGGTTCCCTCATGATGGAAATTTGAAATTTTGATAGAAAGATGGAGACGTGACTTTCAGCACTGCCAGCTGACCTGGCCCCAGAACAGCTTTCAGGGTGACAGCTGCCAATCAGCACAGGCAGCCCATGGCCACTGTGAGCGACGGTGCAGCCTTCAGAAATGAACAGGACCTGGCACGAAAGTCTGGGTTTTAGAGACACTGTCATAATCTTTTGCCTCCAATGTCATATGTACATTTCTCTGGAAAATAAAAAATATATATAGATATGCTTCTGGTGTGTAGAAAATTAACTTTTTCCACCATCTTTACTATGTGCCAGCATCTAATTAAGAGAACACAGTCTTGCTTTAAAGCTCGACAGCTGTCTGCACACAGGAGCATGGCTGTGCCTGTGCACACACCTACAAGCACAGCCCTGAAGTTAGCTTGGCACATTTAATGCCATTTTTGCTTTTGGGGAAGGAGTCTATTTTGACAAATGTCTACCTGTGATCTCAAACCCTCTCATATGAAGGTCACTGCGGAGAGAACTGGGCTCCAGAATGGTCCTCGTTTCTGACAGACAAGGCAGCTGGGTTCTGGGACTGGTTCGTGTGTGCCACGGCCACGCAGACCATGATCTGGCCGCGTGATGGTGTGATGCAGGGAAAGCTGAGTGAGACAGCAGTGTCTTCAAAGGCAAGAAGATTTCTGATATGAATGCAAGGTCCTAACTTGAAACCATTTGAGATTTTAAACATAAATAGTGACTCAAGTCTTTCCTTGTCAGTCAAAAACTGTTTTTGACAAAAAAATTAGAGGACTTAGCTTTGCAATACAATATCAATATAAACTTTGTCCTACCAGAAAAATATACATATAACATATACACACACACACACATATATATATAAAACAATTGGCACTGGGACAACTGTATGAAAAATGTCATTAAATATCTTCAACTAAACACTCAGCCCTTCATAGAACCAAACCACATACGATCTTGGTGGTTTCACTTTTTAGATGCTCCTGGCTATCTGAGTCAGTGCTCCCTATTCAGGGATGTCTGCTTCCCTTGGGGCCCTCTGCCTACTGATGACAAGAGGCTGTGCCAAAACAAAACTTGGATCTCAATTTTACATTGAATCTCAACCTCCAGAGTAAATAATAGATGGAAATGCCTATTAGAGCATCAACTTTTAATTAAACCCTTTGCAGCCATAAGATCCCCTTTCTCAACAAGGTTTAGATAAATGCATTGTATTTTAATTTAGTGTTTTTTATACTAAGCTTACTGCAAAAAACCACTGTATGCTATTTACCAAGTTACGAGAAACAGCTTCAGTATGGTTATTTGATCTCAGTAGAGTAGGGTGTTTAAAAACATTGACATCAGCAATTTGAGGTCAAATCTTGGCTCCAGAGCCTAAGTCTGTGACCTTGGCCCAATCAAATGACCCAGCTTCTTAGGCAGATTGCATCACTAGCTCTGGTTCTCGCCCCACCCCTCTATGTACCCACACCATTGCCATGGCCTAATTGTGGATGGACGATATTATTCATGCCCTTGACTTTAAGCTTGACCATGAGCCTTGTTTTAGCCAAAGAAATGTGAGTGGGGGACAATGTGTGATTTCTGAACCTAGGTCTCAAGAGACCTTGTGTGTTTTGCTCACCCTCTTGCATCCTCTCATCACCAAGAGAAAAGCTTTTCCTGGGCAGCAGCTTCTTTCTAACCCTGAGTCCCAAGAGCAACACAAGGAGTGAAGTGTCCCCACACAACAGACCCTAGATGAACTGACCCAGTTGAATGGCAGGCAAGGAGAAATAAATGCATGTTCTATGCCATTAAGATATTGTCATTGGTTATTACACAGGATCACTGTAGCAATAGCAAGTCCAGACAATTCTTATTTGTGAAATGAGAATAAAGATGGCCTCTTAGAGTTGCTAAAAAATTCAATGATACATTCATTCATTCAAGGAATAATAAATGCCCACTACCCATGCCCCTTTGCCAAGATGAGCTTGGGGATGAGAGAGTGGTCCCTGCCATCAGGAAGACTCCATTCTAGATGGAACGTCTATGTCTGAACAGTCACCGCATGGTAAGCACAGGAACAAGACAGTAAGTACTAAGAGTAACTAGGATGAAGTAAAACACGTATTGCTCATCAATGTGAGGGACCTTATGCCATGCTGAGGTAAGAGTGACACTTGGAATGGAAACCACTTTGTAACATGAAAACAAAAAACCCAAAATGAACTTCTTGGACAAAAATTTTCAATAAGCAACTTGCTCAGAAATGAACAGTAAGCCAAGAAAACCACCGCATAAGGCAAAACACGTGTTTGAACTCAGCAAACGTTCCTTGGCAGATTTTTGAAGACAGAGAAGCTTACACAGGAAGCAACCTTGTTGTACTTACACCACACAGTGCAATGGCTCACGCATGTGTCAACCTGACAGGCCATGGGGGCCCGGAGAGCTGGTTCGGCATCATTCAGGTGTGCCTGTGAGGGGGTTTCTGGATGAGACGACACCTGAACCATAGGCTGAGTATGCAGATGGTCCTCCCCCACTGGAGGTGGCACCATCCAATCTGTGGAAGGACTGATTAGAACAAGAAGGCACAGTGAGGGAAAGTTCTCCCTGCCTGACTGCCTTCAGGCTGGGAAAGCATCTTCTGCCTTCGAACTGAGACTCAAACTGGAATTTACACCATCAGCTCTCCTGGGACCCCAGCTTGCCAACTACTGACTGGAGACCATCTCAGCCTCCGTAACTGAGTGAGCCAATCCCTTTTATCCTCGTAATCTCTGTCTCTCACTTGCTCTTACTCTCGCTCTCGCTCTCTGGCTCTCTCTAACTCTTGTTCTGTTTCTCCATTTAGCCATCCAGTTTCCAAGTAGGGGTTGCAACGAAAAACGCTTACAACACGGTATCTATCTATTGATCAATCAATTGATTGATCTAGAGCGTAAGAGGAAGGAGGAGAATGTATGTGTGTGTGTATATATATAAAACACATGCTACTTTATCTTTGCCACTGTCAAACTACATTTAAACACTGCAAACTTATAAACGCATATTCCACAACAGAGAAAAACAGTCACAAAAGTTATCTCGAGGGAAAGATGCCATATATTTTCCTTCCAATATTTTTAATCCCTATGGTAGAGCACGCATGCAAAGCAATAACAGAAATATGTTATTTCTGTAATGGTGGAATAATTTTGAAGTGACACCAGAAAATCATTGACTGTTAAGAGTTGAAAGGAAAATCAGAATTATTCATCTATCATTTTACATGAGAAATTACCCCCAGTGAGGAAACTCAAATTTCCCAAGGTCATAGAAAACGCCAAAATTGAGATAATGGTAAAAGACGTATCATTGAGAACTTGTTATGTATCTCCCACTGTGCTTCCACTCATTATTTCATTTGATAATCACTCAACAAGTATGTGAGTTACTCATTTTGATCATCTAGCTTTTCAAATGATGAATGCCACAGCTAAGAAACGTTAAACAACACTGTGTGGGGCCCGCGTGGTCAAGTCAGGCTTAAAACCAAGTCCTTGAGTTTAGAGCCCTGTTTCTCAAGCTTCAATATGTACACAAATCACTTCATTTTGTTAAAATACCCAGACCTCACCTTTGAGAGTCTGATATAATTGACATGGGGTGGCCTTCTAGCATCAAAAAATCTCTCCCAGGAGATTCTACAGTGTGGCCTGGTTGCAACCCCCACTCAGAGCCTGTATGGCTAAATTCCTTTCATGGCTCTCTTACCCTTTGAATTTTATCAAACAGCAGAAACTAGAAAAGAGGAATGAATTTTTTTTTTGGGGGGGGGGGGACAATGTCAAAAACATGTTACAAGTAGGATAGAATGCAAAAATGCATGTTAATATGGCAATGTTATGAACCGCAACAACATCAATGCTATTCACAGTAACACAACCTCCCAATTATGTGAGACTGAATGGTAATACTTCTCCAACTACAGTAGACTGGCTACATCTCTCCAGTTCATTTCGTCCCTGGGACAGAATTAAACATCAAGCCCTCTGCCACATGCATTTCCAGGGCCTCCCCCCAGTGGTTGAACATGCATCCTGCCTCCTAAGCTTGGCTCAGTATGTGACTGTCTGGCCAAAGAACCTCGGCGAACAGGCTGACGTTGCCAGGGCTCCAAGTGCACTTGAGGGCTTAGGCTGGCACTTGCGCTTCTGCCATCACTTCTGAGAGTTCGCCCTGGGTGGTCACTGGCACCAGAGAGAGAGAGAGACACTTGGAGCAAACTTGAACCCAATACCCAGCCCATCCCCTACAAGTCCGACTGAACCCCAGAACTGTGAGTGAGCCTCTACATGCTGGAGCTTTTCTGTTGTTCAGTGTTACTGAGGAAAAAAAACCAAACAAAACCCGACCAATCCAACTACATTTAAACAAAAACATTCTGCATTACATATTGGTTATTCTTGTCAAGGGCCGGCCTCTGAAACACTCCGTACCTTCCAATGCTTCTGGAATTCCTGGATGAGTTCTAGTGTGAGGCAGACCCTTCCCAATGGAAATAAGAAAGGCCAGCTAGGCTGTGGGCCTGTGATCAGGCTCAGTATCAACTATCCCATCTGAAAACTTGTATCTCGACAGAGTGAAAACAAAGAGCAGAGATCGTGGCAAATGTCTCTGGGGACAGGAGAGGAGAGCACTGAGTGGCGGCACTGAACCTTGGTGGCAGAAGTGGTACAAGCTGTGGCAGCATAGTCAAAGGCGGCTGTGACTGTCCGCACTGGGCTCCTCGGGCACTGTTTCGGCTTGCCTTCAGCTTCCCGGCTCCACTTTTTCCTGCTCATTGTTTTCCCTGCCTCATTTAAAGTGTTCCTAGCTGTCCTCTGAGCTGACAACTGTCTTCCAAGAAACATGATTTTTGTTTAAATCAACCACAGAAATGTTTGTCATTTGCAACTATGCTAGCTATTGACAGTAACATTAATAGAATCTTCCCTCAAAGATACGTTTAAAGATATGTTTATCTTGGATGTATTTCTTAAACAAATCAAACTGAGCACTTTATAAGTCCATATAAAGCTTCAATTTGAAACAGTACACAGATAGGTGTTTTGGATAGTAAAGATAACAGGTCTCAGAATGTTTTCACTTTCCTTAGAAACAGTTAAAATTATGTCAAGAGATCTATTATAAACTTGTCCTAATTTCTAACACAGACAATGAGTCACATATATTTGGCATAATACTCAAACAGTGGATGGTATACATAAAATATTGTGTGTAAAATAAGTGTTACATGTAAAATGTTACCATCTGTAATCAAAGCTCTTATATACCAGGTATATTTCTTAAATTTTACCAGGTAAGATAGGGGTGGAACTGCAACAGCAGATATTTAAGGGGTTTAATACCACTGCATGTATCTTTTTCTAGTTTTAAGTTTGCTTCTCTGTAAGGTACTATGAAAACTGAAAGCAGACTAAGAACTTAGTAGAGGAAACTGAAGCCAACCAAGAATCCAGCAGAACAACAATTAGGAAGCTTGATAATGAAACTGTTCTCGAGAGGGCAGTACCTTGATTAGACAGAAAACCTGAAGAAACGCTTTGTTGGCAAAATGAGGTCTGTCCTCACCCTGAAACTGAAACCAGGGCCTCCACGGTGGGCCACTCTAAGCAGTTCCCTCACCACTCAGCTGTGGGAAAGCTCTACTCAGAGATGAAACAGCAACTGATGTCCTTCCCCACAGCTTCCTCATTCTGTGGGCAATTCCTCATTGTTATCAACCCTCTAGAAGGAAATCTCAGTCTCACCTGAAGTTTTCATAGTTCTTTGCGTTCCACATGTAAGCTCCTGCCGATCCAGATTTTTACCTCTGCAGCATTACTTTCTGAGTAATCCCTTTAAAAACATCAATGGCCAAGGCTGAGACTCACACTGCAGTGAGAGCATAGCTTCTTCCCTGTTATGCATACGCTATGAGCTCCTGCACCTGAAGTCCCACCTGCACACGCGCCCACATCAGAGCCCTACAGCCCTTCCCATTCCATCCAGCCTCATCTCCTTGCCAACAGCCTTGCCATCTCCCAGATACCCAACCTCCCTTCTCCACTGTGGGCTTCCCTCACTCTGCCCCATTTTGTTACCAGTCCTTAGGTTATGCTCTCCCTTCTGAGGTCTTTAAGCACTTTTGCCTGAACATCCTTTTGGAAGCAGAATAAAGTATGAAGGAAAAGAGAATGAAGAACAGCGGCTCAGAGCTTAATGTCTGAATAACAGTGTGTCTGAAGCTTGGCGCTCACACCACTGGCTCCTTGATTCTGGGCAGGCTATCTGATGCCTCCAAAACTCAATTACTTTACCTGAGAGTCAAATGGAGAAAATAACAGTATCTACCTCATGTTTCTTTGATAACTGGATGAGATGATTACTGTAAGATCCTTGGCACACTGAGCCACTCAATAAATTTGTGCTGATGTTGTTATTACCATTAGTGGTGGCAGCAGAAGCTACATTAAGTACTTTCCAAGATGTGTTCCTCCAAGAAACATATACTCCCAACAATGTCCGAGCACATCTACTAAGCTCTCTTTGATTGAGATGACAGGCATGGATTCTCCTTAATAATATTTATCAACTTTCGAACAGATAGACTTTCTTTTGAAATATAAGATTAAAAATGTTGGGAATGATTATCACACATTAAATAAAGCTGAAACTTACCCAAAGCAACTCTTTTCCTGAGGAATAACATATTCCATTTCCTAGCATTCTGGAGCAGTGTCTGACTTGCCAAGACCTTTCTCTCTCCACATCCAACCTGTGCTACATGGGCTTCCTGTCCTGGAAGTGATTGCTTACACTTACTTTTCAGAAGCAAGCATCTAAAGCCATCATCCAAAGTGTCTGACACGCTTAGCTCCACAAGTTCCAAAGCCTAGAATCTTCTCTTGTCTTCTCACTGATAGGATGGAGAAAGGAGGAAACAGGAAGGAAACTGTTTACAGAATTGGAATCTGACAGACTTCTGTTTGGGAGGCCTGTCCACACAAGTCCTAGTCGACACGGTTGGAGATGAGCTTCTAGACACACCCCACTCTTGGTCCTTCAGCTAACAGGAAACGCAGTGTAGCAGTAAATCCAGCACCAGGAGTACTGGGATTAAAAGGCTGGAGGACTCAGCTCTATCACTGTTACCTGGACTATGGTTAAGTGTTAATAACATCACTGGGTAAAGATCTGAGGGAATAGTTAAAATGCCCCACAGTGGTAAGTACAGTGAACTGTAAAACCCATCCAATGGAATACATAATTGCCACTATTTTTGTACAGAGTTCGCAAGTTACAAAAAGAAAACACCATTTTTAATGCTTTTTGAATTCCTTCTTCTAAGGAATTGCAAGTGAAAATTAAATAAAGCAAAGTATCCATGGTTCGAAACAATAAGAGATGTGCCTGTTTCCCTGCTTAATTCAGGAAGATATCAAGAAAGAGGGCCTTTGGCAAGCAATGACGACGATACGACGGCGACTGCAAGAACAGAGCATGCACCAAAGCAAAGTAGTAGCTCTCACCATGAGAAAAGTACCAGGTGGGAGGTGGAGGGTTAACAACAGAGAGGCACAGTAGGAAGTTAATTCTTCAAGTCTAACCTCAGTGTACCACTAATACCCAGAAGAAAGCTGAAATGTCTGCTATTGCTCTGCAGTGGGATAACAGCACACACTTAAATGATGCTCTCACCAAAAGTGCATGTTAAACGTGGACTATTTTTATGTCTGTTAATATGATTTTGCATATTTTATTGGAACACTGAGTGCTTTCAGTTCCGTGGATGTGTGAGTGTGCAGGGCTCACTAGAGGTAGTATATGTAAAGCTCCCAATGCATCAACTGTTAATGGGACAATTTTACCGTGGTGGGAACCTCTTCATCTCAGCCTAGGACACTTAGAAACCATGAGATGAGCTAGAGTTTGTCTTGGGTACACAGTGGGCACACAAATGCTTTCCTCCATGTCCATGGTGCTCCTAGTAATCAACCCCGACGTTCTTTACCTCTGAACAGCGCTTGATCTCAGAATTAGTCTCAGATTTGCACTCAGGGAGCCAATGCCAATCAGTGGACTGGAGGTACCATGCAAAATAAAATCTCTTTTTCATCTCTTGGCTAGACAAGAGGAATGGAGAAGAGAAACACTCACATAGGAATACATACTTGAACATGTCATACATTTCATTCCAAAGGAACACTAAGTATTAGGTGGCTGACTCTGCTCTTTACTGTAGACTTAACCATGACTGGAAGCTCTCAACAAACACAAGCCCGACTTTTCAAGGGGAAAAGGACCCTGTAAGTTCAACACAACTGATGCTTCCTTTCCCTTTGCTCCACTGTGACCAAATAAACTAACATGTCACATACATATATTTTATGAGCAAATTTCAAAGTAAATTACTATACATTTTGCATCTGCTTAAATACACTGAGAAGCTAACTAAAATCACTTCATCTGAGTTGATTTCAGTTTTTCAGTGCCCAGGTAACTAACCAGTCCCCTTTTCTAGAACCCCGAGAACTGCATGCTATCAGTGCTTTCTCCCCTCTGCCTCTCCAGCTCTACCAGACCACCCATTCTGGCCTCCCTCCTAAAAGGCCTCTTCGGTTCCTGGGAAGGATATGTGGGCTCACTCACACAACAGTGGGGATGGCTCCATTACCTTCTCAAGGGGATATTAGAGTTCGAAAGACTTTTTTACCTCAAACCAAAAAGAGCTGGTTTCTCAAATTCTAATTCCAAATCCTATGGCAGATTTCTGAGATTTTTTTTTTTTTTAACTGAAATTGAAACTCACTATGTTGCTTTATGCACATTGGAAAGTTCATGTATTTTGATACTTACTTCACCCATCCCCAACCCTTCTGCCTCACCCCTTGGCAACCACCAGCCAACCATTAAAGGTGGCTGAAAAATGGCAAAACTTTTATACTGATGGAATTAAAAAATAGAAAACATAGGGAAAAGCCAACAGTGCTTAGGCCAGATGGATCTGATAAAATATCAAGCTGTGTGCAACATGGTATGAGTGTGGGACGCAACTTACACAGTGTCAAAGGGGAAACGACAATGGTTATGAAGCAGAATGAATCAGGCGGAAGTCTGGCCCCCACCTATCAAGAGTCAGTATTCAGTTCCGCACTCCAGACGCTAGAGCAAATCAGAGCAATTAGGGGATTAGCACCGTGTATAGAACTGAATGCGTTTTTATTTCCTTCACTTAACAAGATCAATTCGCTAAAGGACTCCCAGATGTGTCTCTATTTTTGGACTTGCTGACCTCCTAGGACTGGGAAATGTTCTTCTGTCCGGCAGACCTTAGGAGTGCGACTTAACCTTCGCTGAAATATACATAACCTCCTAAGACTACAATATAACTTTTGACTGGCTGAAAATACTAATAAAATAATAAAAGCCTTTTAAGCATTGATTCCCCTCTAGAAGAGCTCTGATCAGTGATTTAATGGACCACTTTGTCTCGCTCCCTGGAGACCCCCCACCGGGAAGCCAACCTTCTCTAGGAGGACAAGCAGAGCGGAGGCAAAGCCAGTGAACGTCGCACGCGGCTTCCACCCAGCAGCTGCCGCCTGACACCGGGGAGCCCCCTAACCCTCTCGGGGGGCAGCATCTGGCTCCCCGCCCTGAGTAACCGACCCCTCCCCCGGGGAGGTGCGTGTATCTCGCAGGAGGCGCTGCCCCAAGCGGGTGGCCGGCTCCGGGCAGAACGGAGCTCGCTGCTGCCGGGGGCGGGCCGCGTGGGCCGGGGCTCGAACACCCACCCCCAGCACCCTCAGCACCCTCAGCACCCACCACGGCCCGAGCCAGCACGGGAGCCAGGCGTCTGAGGAAGGGTGTGCTGCTGGGCCGACCTCAAGTCCCGGGTCCGGCTGACCCCGGGTCCCCAAGAACGAGGCCGACACTCCAAGGCCTCCTGCGGGCTCTGAGCCGGGGCTGTTGCTGCCGCTCAGCTAGAGACACCCCAACATCCTCTCTGCACGACATACTCGGGGTCCCTGTCCTCCCCCTCACCCCCCACCGCCCGACTGCCCCTTCCAGCGGCTGCACAACAAAGGCCCCCGCCGCCGCCCGACCAGCCCTTGGGCCTCGGCGCCGGTCCCGCGCCAGCTGGTCCCCGGTGCTCTGCGGGGCCTAGCGCAGCTGAGCACGGGCGCCGCCGGCTCCTGGGCTCCGCGCCGAGGCCGCCTCCGGGCCGGGCTGCTCGGCCGGCGGGCACCGAGTGGGCACCGCCCCTGGAGGCCGGCGCCAGGCCCGGCTCGCGGGTCCTCAGGGCGCGGCCGCGCTCGGCCTCCCCAGCCGCCAGGGCAGCGCGCTCGGGACGCGAACCCCCAGCAGGCTCCCCGGCTCCCGCGGGACGAGGCCTCTCCTCCCGGCGCCGCCCGCGGCGACTGTCGCTCGGGGACAGTCCGCGCCGGTTCCCGCCGGCGGAGGACCCTGTCCCTGACGCCCCCTCGGGCTCCCGGCCGGCCCCACGCGCTCCGAAGGGGCCACTGAGCCAGCTCCTAAGTACGCAGGGCACCCCGGGGCCCCTACCTGCGTGGGGTCCTGGGGTCCGGCTTCACCGCAGACGCGGCGGCGGGGCCAGGCCAGGGCGAAGATGGCGCCGCCGGAAGTGGGCCGGGGCCGCCGGAAGCGGGCCGGTGGCGCCCCGGCTCCGGGCAGGCGAGGGGGCGCGGACAGGCCCCGCCGGCCCGTGGCCTCGCTCTGGAGTCAGCCCCGCGCCTCCTCGCAGGAAGCCTCAGGCGCTTTCAAACCGCAGCCTCGGCTACTAGCCCCGGAGGGCGTCGAAGGGCCGGTCTTCAATCCCGGGGTCTTTTAAACTCCGGGGCCTATACAACTGGTGGGTTTTATTAAACACGGGGCGCTTTAAACACCCGGCCCTCTGAGCACGGGGTCCTTTAAACACGGGGCTCTTTAAGCACGTGGTCTCTTTAAGCACGTGGGCCCCTTAAACACGGGGGCCTTTTGAGCACGTGGGCCCTTTAACCATTGGCTCTTTAGCACGCGGGCCCTTTAAACAAGGGGCTCTTTAAGCACATGGGCCCTTGTGCACGTGGGCCCTTTCCCCATTGGCTCTTTGAGCACTGGGCCCTTTCCCCATTGGCTCTTTAAGCACTGGGCCCTTTCCCCATTGGCTCTTTGAGCACTGGGCCCTTTCCCCATTGGCTCTTTGAGCACTGGGCCCTTTCCCCATTGGCTCTTCGAGCACTGGGCCCTTTCCCCGTTGGGTCTTTGAGCGCGTGGGCCCTTCCCCGTTGGCTCTTTGAGCGCGTGGGCCCTTCCCCGTTGGCTCTTTGAGCGCGTGGGCCCTTTAACCACTTGGATCCTTGCACACGTGGGCCCTTTCCCCATTAGCAGTTTGAGCGCGTGGGCCCTTCCCCGTTGGCTCTTTGAGCGCGTGGGCCCTCCGCCCGGGGCCCTGGAGCGCGCCTCCGGCCCCGGCAGCCGGCTCGGGCCTCTGGGTCCCGCGGGCAGAGCCGCAGGCCCTCCGACGGTGCGGGGCGAGCTCCCGTCTCAGGTGAGCTCCCGCTTCAGGTGAGGCCCCACAGGCGGGCCGTTCAGCCCTCTGCTCCCCGGCAGCAGCTCAGCAGCCTGGGGCTTGGGCGGGTTCTGGGGAGACCTTGCCCCCTGCCCCTTGGGCTCCCACGCGGCGTCCTCCCTGCTCGCGGGGGCAGCACCCCCGTGCTGCTGCTGGGCCCCCTCAGGGAGCTGGTTCCCTTTGCAGCAGCGGGTGCGGGGCGGCCTGGGGGCAGGTGGGCTCAGCTCGGGGGGGGGGGGGGGGGCGTGTCATGTGCGATGTGACCTCGGGGGACGCCGCCCGTGGCGGAAACGGGGCGGACACCCGAGCTGCTTACTGCCCCTGACCCTGGGCTGCGGCAGGTCCGCGGGGGCTCCTGAGCGCAGGTCAGATCCTGGGTGCGGGGCTAGTTCGCCCAGAGCGACCCCGGCCTCTGGCCCGCGAGTCAAGGAGCCCGGGTCGCAGGCTGTGCCCCGCGGGCTTTGTATTTACGGGCTTTTCCCACCCGCGTCTTCCCCCCGCTCTGAGGTCCTTACACCTGCACCGGCCTGAGGGGCGCCCTCCCCAGCTAAGGTCTCCCCGAGCTCGGGGGGGGGGGGCTGTCTGAAGGCAGTGTTCGCAGGGGGCGTCAGTTAACGCCACTCGGTCCTGCGCCCGGGGCGGCCCCCCGTCACCCGTCCTCAAGGGAAGGCCCTTGGGGACACCTGGGACCCGGGGGCGGAGCTCGGGGTTGCAGCGGGAGGCCCGGCCTCAGCCAGGAGCGCGGGACACGCCCAGGGCCGCCCCCGCACGTGCTGCGCGCGGTTGTCACCCCCGCTCCGAGTCTGCCGGGCGGCCGCGTGGCCTGGGGGACACTTAGTAACGCGCCCCTCTCCCCGCCTGCAGGTGCCTGGCCCCCCCCGCGGCGCCGCCCGTCTCGTCCCTGCCCGCAGCCTCCGTGGCGCCGCGTGTCAGCCGACGGAGGAGACGCAGGACGCAGGTGAGTCCTCCCGGCCTCTCCCGCGAGGCCCCAGCCGGGCGCGCCGGGGAAGCGGGTGATTCTGTCCGTGGCTCCCACGCGCGTGCTGTGAGGCTCCTCTAGCGGCTGCGCCCGGAGTCCCCGGGAGCGGGCACCTTTCTGTGACCCGAGGGGTGTGTGTTTCCGAGGCAGCCGGGTCCCTGCTTCCCGCCTGGCCTGCCGTCCGGGGCGGCGAGTAAACGGACCCTGGGCTGCGGGAGCGGCGGGAGGGCACGTGCGGCTCGGGGCTGGCTCCCCGCCGGGGTGTCTCCGAGCCCCCAGCTGCTGGCTGGCTGGTGTTCCCTCAGGTGCGGGCAGTCGCCATGCCCTGGAGAGTGTCCCCGGTGTCCTGAGCCCGAGCGCTCGGGGCCGGTCCCATCGTCGGGGGCTGTTTAAACGCTTGTTGAACGCCTGTCTCTTCTGTCGGACTGTGTGCGCCTTTCCCGCTGCTGGAGCGATGGTGGGGAAAGAGCGAGCGCTGTGCGCACCGCCCGCGGGGGCGTGGACTGGCCTGGGGCAGGTGAAGGAGGGAGGCCGGCCCGAGGGGGCGTGGACTGGCCTGGGGCAGGTGAAGGAGGGAGGCCGGCCCGCGGGGGGCGTGGACTGGCCTGGGGCAGGTGAAGGAGGGAGGCCGGCCCGCGGGCCGCTGTCCGCGCTGCGCGTCATACCGCGTCCTAGTTGTCATGTGGGTGCTGTTTTTCAACAGCAGCTTCTCCAGATGTCTGTCCTTAAAAGGACAACACCCCACCCACTAGGTTGGTTATTAAAAACAATACCCCCCCCCCCAAAAAAAAAAAGGGAAGTAAGTGTTGGCAAGGATGTGAGGAAGCTGAAAAACTTGGACATTGCTGGTGGAAATACAAAGTGGTGCAGCCTCTGTGGAAAGTGGTATGGCAGTTCCTCAAAAATTAAAAAATTGCCACTCCTAGGTGTACATCCAAGATAATTGAAGCAGGGACTAGAGCAGGTATCCGTACAGGCGTGTTCATAGTGCCATTCCCAGAAGCCAAAAGGTAGAAGCAACCCAGTTGTCCACTGACAGGTGAATGGATACACAAAACGTGGTCTCTGCATACGATGGAGTGTTATTATTCAGCCTCGAAAAGGAAGGGAATTCTGACAGGTGCCACCGTAGGGAGGAAGCTTGAAAACATGCTAATGGAACCCGCCAGTGACATAGAACACGTACTTCATGTGATTTTACTCACGCGAACTACTTAGAGTGGTCAGATTCACAGGAACAAATTAGAACGGTCGTTGCCACGGGTGACGGAAGGGGGAATGGGAAGTTACTGTTTCACGGGGACAGGGTTTGAGTTTGGGAAGATGAAAAATTCTGGAGATGGATGGTGGTGTGATGGTTGCAAAGCAATGTGAATCTACTCATTGCCCCCGAAGTCTACAACTAAGCGATTAAACGGTAAAACCTACGTGTATTTTACCACAATTTAAAACATTAAAAATAGATGTATTACAAAACGGGAAAATAGTAATGCAGTGTCACCAAAACTTTAGATCTCTGGGTGGACGCCAGCTGTTTGCAGGAAGGCCCCTGCAGGTCCCCATCCCTGGTACCTAACTGGGCTGGATTCTGTGTGTGTTAGTAACGTAACGAATGATGAAATGACCAGTTTATTAATAAAGTCTATCCAGTATACGGAGATGTCTGGAGCTTATCTCTCAGAAGGTTATTTTACAAACGTTCATTGCGGAAATCGTTGCAGAATGGAACTGAAGCGGGGCGGGGAGAGTCGCGGGGTTTCTAACGGGCTCTCTGCTGTCTCGCATGATCATACATCCATTAGGTGCGCTCTGCCTGTGGTTACTGTCTTAGCCCCAGTACCCTATCATTGTTGCTCAGGAGGAAAAGCTTAACACTGAAATTTGAAGTTTGTCCCTCGATTTTCCTGATAAAATAAGTTCCCGAGTTATTTAAACAGAAGCCCAGACTGCCTAGGGAATAATCTGAAATATTGAGAAAGAATTCACTTAAATGGAGTTAATCCTCTCAGCAATGGATAGCAACAAGGTATATAATCGCCCCTATCCAGTGGAAGCCCACTCAGGACCTGCTGGAAGTGGAGACGAGACAGCCCCCTTCATTCTGAGGACAGTGCAACGCTTAAGGCCTTAATCCCTTCATGAGAGAAATTGGACTTGGGACTTTGACACAGTTTTAGGGATATAACCCTGTTTCTTACGGTTTAAGCATGAGTCAGTACAAGTCATTTGTAAGTCAATTAAATTCCCTACAATTGTCTTCTAGTCTTTTCTTGAAATATTGACATTTTATATCTGAAGTGATTATTTTTAGATTAATCTGTTGCTTGGAAACATATTTTTAAAGTCTGACTTAAAATTTTTTAAAAAAGGGAATGGGACCCTTTATCATACAGATTAGAGATGCACAGAGCCTAGAATCCTGTCTTTGTTTTGAGAGTTAAGGAAGAGAAAAGAGTATTGTGGCAGTCAAACCGGGACATAGAAACCTTGTGGCTGAGGCTCTTTCACTGGATGGAAAGGGAACAGTAAATTTTGATCTGATATGTCATGTGGAAGTTACAGAGCGTTCTCCATCAAAAGCTTAGAAAACTAAATTAAAATCATATATCTTATCCCCATTCCAGTAGGTAATGCAGCCTCAGTAATGAAATAAAGTCCATGAACAGATTTCCAATTAAATTCTTCATTGTATGAAAATAAAAATCATACAAATAACGCAATTTATTATATGATTTGTCATCAAAAATGCTGTAGTAAAGCTTATATACACTTGCACGACTTAATAAATCTTTACCCCAAAGTAAACAACTTACAGAATTAAAACTCCTCTGTGAAGAGGGTAGGAATTTATTGCATCACGTGACACCCACATAAGCCAAGTAAGTTACCTTCACACGCCCATAGTCTCTGATGCAGTTTAGGAAAGAAGAAAGAAATCCTACTTATTTGTAAAGATCAAGTTGGCAAATATAGCTATAAATATATTTTATTACTTGAGAGCATATCTTTAGAGAAAATATAAACAAAGCTACAGCTTGAGAGTGTGCATATTATATTGTTTAAATAACACAGAATTTTCCATAAACACTGCAGAACTGGCTGTGTGTTTCCCAGTCTTACATGTAGTCACCTTTGGGTTTGGCTATCAGCCAACCTTCGGGAGCACATGGATGTTACTTGTTCGTTTAGTTTTATTTAGGGAACTCTAGATACAGACTGTATTACTTAAGGAGTTATTTTCTTTGGACTATGATTCATGACAGCCACTTTGCCTTGTGATTTAATTCCAAAATGAAAGTAGTTCTATTTTTTTGTTTATTGGATACAATATGCTTATAAAAATCAGCCAACTCAGGGAAGTATAGAGGAAAGTGAAAATTGGTTATATTCCAAATTTAGCGATCACCACTTCACACTCTGAGGCATATCCTTCCACACTCCTATGCACAACTATTTAACACATACATGCATGTGACATACTTTCTTACATGGGATTATGCAGTAGCATAATTATTGTTTATACTTATAAAATTATTTTTTATACTTATATGTTTGACATCAATAAAAGAATGTCAAATTTTCAATTAGGTGCATTATATTCCATTGCAGATGTATATGATTGATTAAAGTATATGCTACACATGATATGCTTTGTAATATAGTGTTATTTATAATATGTAACCTAATTATTTAAGCAGTCACCCACTGATAGGTATTTTGTTTTATACTTGATAAACTATAATTATAGAGGAATTGTTAGATACATGCTTTTTGGAAATAAAAATTTTAGCCCAGTGAGACTTGTTTCAGACTATGGGCCTCCGACTCTGTAAGACAAACTTGTGGTGTTCATCCCCCAAGTCCTTGGTAACTTGTGACAATGGCAATAAGGAGCCAGGGCAGCAGCTCATTTTCAGAGTCGGTTGCTGTGAGGATTAAATGAGATGCTGCGTGTGAGGCGTTGAGCCCAGTGCCTTGCATGGAGTAAGAAATCAATAAATGGGGCTGCTACTAATCTAATTATTTTATAACTTGCATACATAACACCAAAAAAGTAAAAAATACTGAGCCCGGGTCAGTGTGGCTCAGTGGTTAGACCGTCGGCTGTGTGCAGGAGGCGACCCATCAATGTGTTTCTTTCACACTGGTGTTTGTTTCCCTCACACTCCCTCCCTTCCACTCTCTAAAAATCAATGGGAGGAATATCCTCGGCAAGGAGTAACAGAACAATGAGGACTGAGCCGCATTCTGCCAGAAACAATGAGAATTCTTGGACCTACTGGCATGCGACATCCAGGGAGAGATTGAAAACCTTACTATTTATGGTGGCAGGATATAAACTGTGACAAGTATTAACATTTAGAGAAAACAGAAACCACAGGAGAGACCCAGTATCCTTTTTATCCTATGGAGCACTTTAATGAATATATTTAAATACTTAGAATAAATCTCCATGTTTATTTCAACAAAACTTGATGGCATCAACATTCCTCAGGGTGTAAGATACTCAGAATTTCCATTTTCATGCATAGCCGGCCTCCACAGACAGCTGGAAATGTCGAGTCTCAGTGGGTTGGATTTGGATAGGAATTGTCTTGCCCCCCAGCCCTGAGGATGAGTTCAATCCATCTTAACAGAGCTGTGTTCCAAATGACGTCCACCATCCACAGTTTCTAAATTGATTATCCCATGACACAGATGAGGTTCTCAATTGTTTTAGAGGAAAACATCTTTACTGCTATTTATATTTATTTACACAAGAGTATCCACGTACTTGGAGTCCCTGTTGTAGTCCAATCCTTAGCTGTTCACTTCAGTTTCTGTGATGGAGGAGTCAGTATATTAAGCTTAAAACGGCATTTTCTTTCCAGAACTGGGGAAGCGTGTTGAACACTGAACTTGCTTTTTTTTTGGTGATACTCCTCCTTAGAAAAATATATTTAAAAAAAATTTTAAAAATGTTTTTGATTTCAGAAAGGAAGGGACAGGGATAGAAACATCAATGATGAGAGTCATTGATCGGCTGCCTCCTGCACGCTCTCTGCCGGCAGTCGAGCCCGAAACCCGGGCATGTGCCTTCACCGGGAATCAAACCCTGACCTGGTTCATGGGTCAACGCTCAACCGCTGAGCCACATCGGCCAGGCTAGAAATACATTTTCATACCTTGATCCTGGGCAACAAATTCTCTATGGCTCTTTTCCCTTCAAAACTGCAGCGGTGAGCACTGCTGTGACCAGCCCCCAGCTGGATGGAGGTGACCTGGGCAGCACAGATAATGCCTTGCACAGAATAGAGATTTAATGGTCAGTTCGCTGTTGTTTAGGGATTGTCTTTAATCAACTCAACTCAACAGACCACAGAAACTTAAGAACTTACATTGGTCTAGACTGACATAGGCCCTTCATTTATTCACGTATTCACAATGTTACATGAAAACACTTTCCTTGGTAATATGGGGCTGATCCTAAAGGAAAGAAAGGAGCAGAAACTGGTGAGTCTACCATGGATAAGGCAGGATAGAGGCAAGACCGATGCTAGGGTTCACGCTAGAACAGGACGTGGGATGCTGGGAATAACTGGAGTCGGGGTGCTGTTTGTAAGGAGCAGGAAACCCCAGTCACACTGGAAGTTCTCCGAAGTGTGTGTATGTGCACACATTTTCAAATTCTCAAATTATTGCTGGTCATTAAACAGCATTCTATAATATATAAGCATCACAACTACAGTGTCAGGGCGGGTCAGAGAGTCTGTATGAACACCCAGAGTTTTAGACTCCTCTTGGTGGCCCCTCAGCAATGTAAGATTTTATAAAAAACCATTTACTTCCACAACTGTTGTTCACTCACAAGGGTGCATTCTTAGCAGCCTTGTTTGGGGGACTTCCTTGAACTCATGTCTGTTTAGACTTTTTTGTATCATACACTTGCTCAATAATGTTCCCATCCTACTTAAATGTGAAACGTTTAAACATCGTCTCTGTTCACGGATGCATCGGCTTATTCTATCTGCATAAATATTTTGATGATAGTATTTGCAATTTTCCTCTATCGTTTTTCCCATTACATATTTTTCTTACTAGTTTCAGATTTCCAGTTGTCGATCTGCTCTTCCAGGTTCAGTGGTCTTTCTCGGGGGTCTGGCTGTGTGTGCCCATCTGTCCCCGCACCTTCTTTCTCCACCCCCTCCAGGTCTTGGGGAGCTGCAGGGATGGATGGCCACGTTTTGGGTGTCTACTATGTAGGATGATCTGTCAGAGCTGTTTTGTGATCAATATCAAAACTGTTCTTGCATGTAGAGTTAGGAGTTGAGGCTTATTTTTTATTCTATGAATATCTTGTTCTAGAATCATTTGTTAATACAGGCTTTCCTTTCCCGTTTTATTGACGTGTCATCTTTGTTGAAAGTCCGTTGACCGCACTTGAGTGAGAATGTTTCTGGAGTCTCGATGCTCATCCAGTTTTTCATTTGTCTCTACAAACACCGGGACTACTTAGTGAACATGGAGTTTGTCATCCCTGCCCACGAGCAGAGGTCATAGCATCCTGCCCGATTCAGACCAAGGGCATCTGCAAGCAATGAAGACAATGCAGTTTGAGTTTTCACATTGGAGACAGTCTAACGTAGAGATGGCGTATAAAATACAGAGTAACTGCTGGCAGCAGACCCCATGAGTCACATTTCTCATGTCTCGGCGTGGAGGGTGGTGAGATTGAGGCTGCACTCTGGTAAACACACAGAGCACACGTATTTTATGTTGATAAGCAGCTTTGGATCATCAATAATGAAAATGGAGAGCCCTGAGTGGAGTTACTCCAAATAGAAATAGTGCACTGTCCGGCAGTGTGGCCCAGTGGCTGGGTGTTGTCCTGGGCACCCGGGCGTCGCAGGTTTGATTGCCGGTCAGGGCACATGCCTGGGTTGTGGGCTCGATCCCCAGCAGGGAATGTGCAGGAGGCAGCTGATCAGTGTTGATGTGTCTCCCTCATTGATGTTTCTCTCTCTCCCTCTCCTTTCCCCTCTCTCCAAAATCAAAACCATATTAAAAGAAATGCTAAGGTTTCTTTACTGAAAATAGTTGTGACTAAGTTGGACACAGAAATGGGTTTCTGTGTAATTATTTAGAATCATTAATAAGGTGATGAGCAAAATGACCAGAGAACAGAGCAGCCAGCAGCATCCAGTGAGACAAGGCTGTGGAAAGAACACCACCTAGATATTTTCGTCTTTTTAGAACTGCCTAAAACGTTAACTTTTCCCCAAATTTTTAAAACTTAAATACAACATTGAGTAATTTGATTTCTTTATTTGTATTCTAGCTCTAACCTGGCTCTCGCTGATTTATAGAGCCCTTAATCTTTAGAAACAGACCCGTACATAAAATGTAAATTATTAATGCCTTCCTCTCTCTTCTCCAGATTCCTATCGATTTATGCCATACGCTATAGAGATTCATTGATCACTTAGCTTATCAATTCCTTGTGTGGGGTGATGAAGCCCAGTCTATAAATCCATGGCAGTAAATTGTGAGTCTGATCTCTTCAGGGGACCTTCCCAGCATTCAGGTTAATGAGGGGCCGTATTGTGTCCGTTTCCACACACACGGCTGATTACTGACAGCCGGACATTGACTGGTGTGTCTCCCCTTAAAACTTTCGGTTGCCTGCAGCTGAACAGTTTAGGCTTCTGCAGAGTGCACTTTAGCCCCGAGGAGGTCACAGTGGGGAGGAAGCAAGTTGGCTTGTTTTTCCGTTTGTAATAACAGCAAATAAAAACATGCGATTGGATTTTTAAAAGCATGTCAGTCCCCTGGAGTCAGCCTGTTTGCAGCGATGACTGCCTGATCTGAGTGTCACACTCCCCTAACGGCCATTTCAGATTCCAGGTGTTGTCCCAGGAAGACTCTGCTTCAATTGCGTCTCTGCTGTGTAGACCCCCACGCCTTGCACTTAAAATCCAGCCGCTTGGTGCTCGGAACCTGGTGTGCCCTGTGCCGCGGCTGCTGCCTGGCCCTGGTTCCCGATGCCCATCACTCGTTGCTGCAGCTCCAGAGGAGAAATCAATGGTGGGAGAAGTTGCAGCGGCCTGTTGTGGAGGGGAAGCAATTTAGATGCTTCCTCTCATTCCTACAAGTCACGGGCCTGGGAAAGGGAGCTCCTCTCTTGTATCCTGTGCACAATAGCTGGTGTTTTCTTTCACAGAATTTCAGTTTCAATTGGAAGAGACAGAGGAGAACGTGTGTGTGTGTGTGTGTGTGTGTGTGTGTGTTTATGTTTATATATGAACATTCATACCTATTCGGAAAGTATAGTAAAAATATCTTAGAATTAAGAAAGCATTCAGATTAAAGAAGGGTCAGGGTTTTCTCCCCATTTTTTATTTCCCATTTGTAAATTACAAACGTAAAGTATAGAGGTATTGTAAACTCTAAATGTGTTGGAACAAGACATTTAGGGCAAATCTTTCTGTGAATTTGTTTCTTTTAGATTTGCTCTGGGTGAGAAAGGAATCCTTCTAAAATTGTTTGAGCTAAGTGATGGACAGGTGTCATTACCGAGTGAACTCAGTGGGTCCCTGCACATTAACTTCCACCTTCGAGGTCGCTGTTAGGAGACTGACCACAGAAACGGAGCATGTTGGAGATGGGGCTCCCCAGAATCTTGGAATTACATGGGGGTTTGGGGGGCTATTTAGGTCAATAGAGAATGAGGTTGAGGAAGGGTGTCTTTTCCTGGCTGAGCCAACAAAGCCCAGGTAAGACTCTTTGGTCCCTCAGGAGTTTTGCTCCATTTCTGTCCTTGGGACCATGAAGCTTACCTGTGTCTTTACCATAGGATTTTTTTCCTGGTTACATTTATTTAACTGGAATTCTTTGAGAACAAAAGTGATTAAGATGACTGCCTCTTGTTCTGAGGCTTAACCTAGTACCAGGAGATACTTTATAAAGGAGAAAAAAAATTGGAATGTGTATGTTTTTCCTGGATCGTGAATGGGGCAGACAGCCTTTGGTCAATTTTCTGTTGACCAGACCCTTAGACCAGGCTCTCGGGGCCAGAAGTGTCTTGTGGGCCTGGACTAGACTGTCCAGGGAGTAATGAGGACACTTAGCCCCGTTAAACTTGGTTCTGCTTCAACCACAGTTACTACAGGAGCCTAATGCGTCCCTTTGTTCTGCAGAGGTCACCACTGAGAGATGTTAGATTTTGCAGTCTGGCTAATTAATTAGCTCATTCTGAGCTTTCAGCGCCAGCCTGTGTTGTGGAGCAGAGATACCAGAGCAATAGATTAATTTACATGGTGCAGTAGATCTAGAATGATCATTCCCCACAGGATTGTTATCCCTGAATTCTAAAGAGACGGTGTTTCCCCACTGAGACGAGAAGATTGTGTTGCCATTTTCAGGGCAAAAAGAAGGCAGAGGGAAGGCGGGGGAAGGAAATAGAAATGTGTATAAACTTCTCAAACAGCAGGGCTTTCTGGAACTGTTAATTATGTGCTATTTTGCTGACCATTCTCAAATAGCTTTGCGTCATGAGGAGTAGAAACCCACCTGAAGGTATCTTAAATAAAGGGTATGTAGGAATCTTCTAGAAGTGCATGGGGCACAGTAAACCGAGGTGACTTCACTGGAGAAGGCCACCAGGACCGCACAGCTCAGAACCACGGCAGACCTCTGTGCCTGACTCTTGTGCCCTGTCACCTGTTTAAATTTCAGCTCTGGGCAAACTGCTGCTTACGCCCCTCACGTCTTTGGAAATGGCCTATGATGGCTTTTTCCCTGTAATCACATCTCAAGGCCCCTCATGGGCAGTGTCGCCAGCTCAGCTGCCCATTGTCCTCCAGCATTTTGGATGAATGGGTCTTACTGTGGATCCGGGAACACCACAGCCCATTGGCCGCAGGCAGGCAGGGGGTGGAGTCCGGGACTGCACCAGGCCAAGTCGTCGTCTTCCCCAGTGACATTCTGTGGGCCAGCATGCCCCAAACAGGTCTTTAATACTGATCCAAAATGTGTCATATTTCTGGGCCCCAGCTAGAAGAAAAAAATGCTTTTATAACCGAGTTAACAGCTGGTTTCGATGACAGCAATTAATTCAATTTATAGCGCCAAGCGAGGGCCATGGTGCAGAATGCATTTAGACTCTGGATCAGCCGCTTCTTAAGCTGGTCAGGATGACAAAACCCTCTGATGCATAGTAATGGCCACCTGTTGACAAGGCGGAAGGCCGGCTGACACAGTGGCAGCCTTGTCTGCACGTGACACACTGACCCGTGTCCCGGCAGCGCAGACGCAAGGAAAAGCCACCTGAGCAAACCTGATTTGTTTCATTTTACCTAAATCTATACTCTGAAATATAAGCATGAATTGACCATGAAAAATTCAGACTGCGATTCAGTCAGCTTGTTGGTGTTTTCACCCACTGCCACGTTATCAGCACAGCATAGAGCCGGGGCACGAAACAGTCCTTGCGAAACTTCTTGTAGTTTGAGTTGTTACAGATGTAAGAACAGCAGCTGCCTGAGCCGAGGCAGGCCCCGCTTCCTGCCACCCAGGTGGCGTCTGTGGCTGCTGTGCCCGGTCGCTCTCATCTCGCCTCCCCTTTATCAGTCCCCAGCACGTTCACCGCATTCCTACCGAATTTATAATATTTTATGAGGACGGATCCTGTCTTGCCTACAAGTGCAAAAGCAGTAAGTGTTGAAGCTGCTGATAAGCCAGGGCTTATAATTATATACAATTATAGGGAGAAGAAGACAGGGCCAAGCCTAATGCTGTCAAGATCCATACAATTTTATTAAATTTAACTTCGCATAGCTGTGCCTACACCTGTCACTCTTACACTACCTTAGTGGGCATAGGGGTGGCTTATGGGAACCTGCATGTTCACAGGAATTTCTGGATGTATATGCTTCATGTGTATCTCTGGACATGCCAAATGGTCAAAGCCCAGGAAAACAGTATCTTCCTTTTAACAAAATCAGGTTTTGTTATCTAATTTATCAATTTATAGGATTTTATAAAAAATTATTAAACACAGATGATAGGTCAGGTAGAGAAATGAAATTGTTTAGAGACAAAAATGGGCCTCAATTATCTGGCCATTTGTAATACAAGCTAATTCTGCATCATATTATTAAGATGATGGATAGATAATTGCCCCCAGTTGGTCTATGGCTTAAAATAGAACAAGTCAGTGTTTTTCAACCAGTAGAACATGAGACACGCTACAGATGTTTGTAGTATATGTAAATAGTGTAGAGAATAGAGATTTACAACCACGTGCTTATTAAAAATGTTTTCTCATGCCCATATGTTCATCTGTCTTACTCATTTTTTAAATAAAAGCTTTATTGAGACAGAATCCACATAACAAAATGCACACTTATAAAGTGTACAATTCAGTTTTCTTTAATAAATTCAGAAAGCTGAACAATTCACTGTCACCACAATCAATTTTACAGCATTTTTATCACTCTGAGAAGAAGCCCCATCCCCAGTCCCCTCACTGTCCAGCCCCTGGCAGCCCTTAGTCTGCTTGCTTCTCTGTTGATTTGCTGATTATGGATTTTTGTATGAGTGACATCATACAACATGCGGCCTTTTGCTTTGGGACCCTATTGCTGCGCATGGTTCAGGATTTACTCACTGAGTGGAGGTGTGCGTGTTCTCCCCATGTGTGCCTGGGATTTCTCCAGGTACCCCACAGTCCTCCCACGTCCCAGGCATGTGCATGCTAGGTTCAGGGGTGTGTCTGCACTGGCCCCATCTGGTGAGTGTGAGGGTCCCTGCGCTGGAGGGCGAGTCCCTCTTGCACCCTGAACGGTCGGGGAGTCCCTGCTGTAGATACAGGTCTTGGGAAGCAGAGGAGGGACATGCCTGTGGAGCGTCAAAGCTTCAAACTTGCAGATGTTGTTCATCTGCCCTTTCTGTCCTTGCGCTTGGGATTTACTGGTGAGAATCACTCTTCATCAAAGGGTGGGGTGGGCAACGGGTTTCTAATACTCTTTATTAATTCCCTTAGAAGGATTTTTCATTATTCTTTGGTCTCCACTATCTCAGCATAGCATTAAATAAAATATCAGTGACAGGACAAAATATTCGTTCACAAAAATTACTTTTAGCTGTTGTATTAACATTATTTCCATTTATTCAATTCCAATTCCTGAGAACTTTCTAATTAGCTTCCTGGCAAAGGGCCCGTGGACCCCTTTGTTTTTTTTTTTTTTTTGGCCGCCTTATGAACCTGGATTTGCCCAGTGAGGTATTTACTTAGCGTTTTCTGGTCTACACTTGGTATTTCAAGAGCTGGCATTTTCCTCCCTTATTTTGGACGCTAATATTTAATCTCGTAATCACGGGAGCTGGAGACGGATGGGACCTCACTGTTCACTCCCGTCCGTCTGCCAAGCCCGCTGCTGTTTTCCTATCCGCCGGCATTGATTTTTACAAAACTGGTGATTTATCCCCTCACAGCATTTTAAATGCCATATTTCTGTACACATATCAGGGATATCTACTACCCCAAGTTTTATGTTCATTCCATGGCCATTTCTTTTAGATGGCTTCACCTCTAATGGTAAGTGGTGCTTGTGAGAAGATATATACACAGAATGCCCAAATCACCAGCCATTGTGGGCAGTTTAGCGCACCTGTTATTTCAATGAGCAAAACATAAATCAAACAAATAGCAAGGATGGAGATGAATAGCCCATTCAGTCAAAATTTCAGAGCCAGACGCCCAGTATCACTGTTGTCACCCTGTGATTTTTTTAACAAAAAGCTTTCTCAACATTTAGAAATGCATTACGGGCTTTTATGGCCTCTCCCTTCTGAAGAATAGGTTTTCCCGTTTGAGAGCTTCTATCACATTCTGGAGAGACATGGTTCAGGGAGAGGGTTTATTACATTTCAGATGCACAGTGGTAAATGGATTTAAAACATCAAAACCAATAAGTAGGACATTCATCTCTAAATATTTTCTTGCCTGGAACTCCTGCCCTCCTGCCTCGGGCGCTGATCGCACCTCTCAGGCTTCCGTCCACCAAGAAATATCACCTGGGAATGTGGCTTTATGAGATGATTCTGACGCTAGAATGTGATTTATATACGGCCCCTTTGTGTAGCTCTTGACAGGTATTCCTGCAGGTAGAGGACTTTCCGAGCCAGGAAACATTCACAGGCTGAAGTCTAACTACCGCCCAGAGCTGCCCTCAGCCCGGACTCTAGTCAAAGACTTTGAATGGTGGGTTGAAACGACCCCTTTTCTTCCTCACAAACGACTAGTGTTCTGATTTGAAAGCTGGATGATGATGAATCCCTACGAATCCCACGCTGCTCAGTTATTGGCTGTCCTTGTCACGCACACAAACCCCACTGCACTGAGATTCCCCCTGACCTCCCTCGTTCCCCTCAGCGATCTGGGCACTGATCTGTCTCCCCCACTGGATTGTAAGCCGCTCTGACGGCAGGTGCTGTGGAAGGGACATGATTTTGTTACTTCGGTGCCAGAATTTTTATTAAGAAAAATTGACCTTTCTACTTTTTTTTTTTTTTTTTTAATTCTAAGCATTTGTTTCATTTCTGTTCTTCCCCAAAATGCTTTATTGAGGTAGAAGAGGCACTTATCAAGCATAGACTAGTTAGATAATTCTTTAATACAAGTTCTAATGCCCAGTGAATATACGACACATTTATATGTTCTGATTTGCAGACATGCCAAAGGGTATAAGTACTTGCTAATATCTCCGTGATACTGAGCATTAACCACAGACATCCCATTACAGTGTTGCTAATCCTGCTGACCTACCGCCCCTGTGATCAGTTAACCAATAAATATCAGATAACATTTCTGTTTAGAGAAACCCTAACTGGGCCTACTGTGTGTCAGCTGCTGTTCCAGGTACTGAGGTCATACTGTGATGAAACTGATTCCTGCTCTCATCCCATAAAACCCAAGTCTGGTCAAGGAAGTCAGGAAATAAAGTAACTAAATAAAAAGTTAGAATCTCAAAGGAAAATGTGAAGAATATATTGCAGGCTAAATTGATAAGAGGGATGTAGAAGGGGTGCTACTGTAGATGGATGTATATTTAGATAAATACAAATACATATACATACACATATACACACTTGTATAAAATGTTCTGTATGAAGGAAGGAGGTGGTATTGCAGGGTGAAAGCGCACACAGCTATAACTTTAATGGGTGGTGCCCAGGGAGGCCCCTCAGCAGAACTGTCCTTCGTCCTTGGCTAAATGACACCAACTTTTAATTTTTGCCCATTTGTAGGCAAAACAATGGATGAAGCATCTCTTTGCTATTTGAACTTAATTTTTCTGATTGTTAGTGAAGTTAAGCATCTTTTTCTTGCTTTAATGACCATTTTTATTTCCTCTTTGTGACTCCTTGAGTTGTTTGGATCTTTTGCCCATTACCCTTAGATTTTTATTGATGTGTATATGCTTGTGTATGTATACATATAGTACAAATACACACTATGTACAAATAATGAACACACCCTAAATAAATACATACATATAGTGTTATTACATACATTAATGTTAATACTGATATATAGGAATATGTAATCACACAAGGATACGTATACAAAAATATGTATATATAGCACCAATGTTATCTCCTTTATTGTGGCCTTTAATACTGTTTAATGACTTTTACTATAGAATTATTTAAATATCTAATTAAATATATTAATTTCCATGGTGTTTGTGTTACTTTATTTGAGTGTGTATTTTTAAATACTTGTTCCTATTCTGATGTTAAATAATGACGTTTTCTGATTTACTTATAATGTTGCCGCTTACATTTTGAAATGTGTATGCCTGCACGTATTTTCGTGAATTCTGGGAGGGAAGGATCTGATTTATTTTCTGTCTTGAGGGATTATTTACCCACCCAGTTATGGCCAGCACGTTATTTCCATTCCAGACCACGCCCTTTCCCTCCCTCCATTTTCCTGGGGCTGTTTCGGGGCCATCATCTCTTCATTTCTATGCCAATATTACATTTTCTTAATCACATTTTATAACAAGTTTTGAAACATGGTAGGCAAATCTGTCTTCTCATCCTGTTTATCTTTTTTGAATGTTCTCGTGGTGATTCTGGCCTTTCCCCCCTTTTAAATGAAGCTTTAGGGATGGTCTTGAGATTCATGAATACCACTAATAGGATTTTTATTACAGTGCAGTGTATTTACAGAGTAATTTGGAGGAGTTCTCTTATCTTTACAATATGGAATCATCCCATTCAACATAGGGCTTGGCTCACCTTTTATTCAAATCTTCTTTTATGTCCTTCAGTAAAACGTAATCGTTCTCTTCATATAGGCCTTATACTTATTTTTATTAGGGTTATTTTTATGCATTTTATAGTTCTATGGGTATTGGGAAGCAGATCTTATCATCTGCTATAAGTTCTATTGTTGCCAGCATACAATAAAGCTGTGGAAAATTGTCTCGTGGCTATTTTCTGAATATAACAGAATTTTTTCACTCTTTTAGAATATGTATATGACTTATTACTTATTCCCAATATCTGTATATTTTATCTTTTTATTTCTTGGCTTGGTGGATTGACCAGGGGCCCCAGTACAATGCTGATTAACAATCTGATAGTGAACTCTCTTCTCTCTCTCCTGATTTTGAAGGAATGCTTCCAATATTTCACCACAGATGTGATACTTTTCTGTAGTTTTCTGGTGGCTAAAATACATTGAGTCAAGGATGTTCCCTTTTTACTTCTAGCTCTCTAAAAGTTTTATGTATTAAAATTTTAATCAGTTTGGTGGAACATTTTAGAAAACAGCTTTTGGACATAAAATTTTATGTTTTATCATCTGTAATCATTTAATGTAGCACATTAGCCTGGTGTGTTTTCTGCTGCTGAGCAGGCCCTGCCATTCATTGGACAGAACGCACTCGGCGATGCCATATTGCTGTTTTCAGACTCTGCTGTATTAGCTAATATTTTAATTAGGATGTTTATATGCTGTTCATTAGTGAGATTGGCCTAAACATTTATTTGTTCTGCTGTCCTTGCTCAGTTTTGTCTACTGATAGATTTTTTTAAATTGTTTCTATAAAATAAACTTAGAATTGCATCTGCATCTATGATGTGCTGTTTATATGATATGGGGATTTAAACTTGTTTTTTTAAGTATTTTATATACATCATATAGATCTGACACTATTTTGGGGGGTACCTGTTACTATGTACTTTTATTTTTTTTTTTTTATTCACTATGGATCAATTTATGTTATCTTTTGTTTCTGAGCCATTTTTATAACATAAGTATTTCATCCAAGTTAACAAATTTGTTATAAATGATAGATTATACTGTCTTTGTCACAGATCATATTCCCTTTTTAAAAATGTTTTTATTGATTTCAGAAAGAGGAAGGGAGAAGGAGAGAGAGATAGAAACATCAGTGATGAGAATCACTGATTGGCTGCCTCCTGCACGCCCCTGACTGGGGATCGAGCCCACAACCCGGGCATGTGCCCTGACTGGGAATCGAACCGAGATCTCCTGGATCCTAGGTTGACCCTCAACTACTGAGTCATGCTGGCCGGGCTCAGACCATATTCTTTATAATATATTTTTGGATTCCTCCTCTAATTATGTGTGCCCATTTTTGTATACATTATAATGTTTCAGCATGTCACCCTCCTCCCTCTCACAGCCTGTGCTCTGGAGCCAGTTCCTCCTCGGTGACAGGGGCAGGGTAACTGTCCATATCCCAGCAGCTGTGAGCAACAAAGCTAGATAAATCTGTATACAAAGTTTATATAAAACACGGCATCATTATATTAAAAGTATTACCATCAATAATTTCTTTTATACTTGCATGTCCTTATTTATAGTGAAAGAAATATCTTCCACATGTCTGGATAGAGTTAGAAGTTACTGTGACTCCCCCTTCACCCCTACGAGTTCCCAGATCTTTAGAGTAATCACAGATACACATCAGGGGAGGGCTCAGGAGGATTTCCGAATCGGCACCTGCTCTTTGTAGGAGCACAGCCCCCATGACCCTTTGGAGGAAGGGATTCCACACTTATCCTTTATCCCCTGTGCAGGGTTATCAGGTACCAGGCCGCCTCTTCCCAAACTCAAATCCAGGGCCGCCTTAAGGTCCTTCGGAAGGACGGGAAGGCACCAGTCACACACTTTCCAAGTCAGACCTTGAAATCAAACGCCCCCGGTATTTCCATTTTAATGTCCTTTCCTTTTGTTTCTCAGTTTGAAAATCACGGGACAATCCCAGTTAAGAAGGGGGATTTCTTTGTGCAGGTTTAATGCACAATCCTTGTTGCCCTCTGAAGTATCTGAGAATCTAGCTTTCTTTCCTATGTGTTCCTATAATTGTTGCAGCAACGCTGTTCAAACTTACTTTATCCCTGCACAGATTAAACAGAAACCAAATAAGCTCTGAGAAATAAAGCAGCCCTTCAGAAATGCAAACCCTTCCTGGGGGAATATTAAAAGATTTCCCGTTTTTCCTTCAAAGCAGCATTGCTTTAGATGATAAAAATTAAGAGAGGTGGGATTTATTCAACCCTGTCGGCTCTAAAAGAATAGGGGAAAAGGCAGCTTGTTCTCAACTCCTCTCTACACGTCTGTGTGTTCAGCTTTCTTCCCCGTGTCAAAAGGAGTGACAGACTCGGGAAGGCGTGTAAGTCCCCAGAGAAAAGGTGACGCACCTGTCTTCACAGCCAGAGGGACTCTGGGGAAGCAGCACAGATGGTGGGGATCCCTTATGGCCGGTGTCCCACCAACCCTGGGATTCCCTGGCCCATGGACAGGACCCCTCAGGCCACAATGGATGTGTCGGGAAGGTGGACTCCGCTTATCCACAGAATAAGAGGAGACGCCTCCACCACTGCTCTGGTACAAAGACCGTGTTCTACATCACATGGATCTTCTGTTTTCCTTGACATCAGTGGCGGTTTGTTTCCTCCATCCACTCGCCATATCAAGGAAGGGAGGAGGGCTCATCCTACGGGGAGATGCCTGTGGCCTCTGCTCTTGGAAGTTCCCAACTGTCACGAGAGTGACTTACACCTGTTCGGGGTCAGCCTCACAGTAATGATTCCTGCCTGAAAGGCATGATTCTTTGACACTATGGGAAATACTGCTCATCAATCTTCTTTATCATTGATTTATCGATCCTTATGGGAGCAGTTTGTCAGAGGGGTGAAACATTTCTCTTAGGGCAAGAAATAGTGGGGCTTGGAAATGCTGGCTGTAAAATAACTCATTGCACCTAAACAGTGACTTGTGCGCCGTCAGTGGTAGCGATAAGGAGGAGTTCTTGCTGGTAGAGAGCGCGGTTACCCCTGCTTAGGGGCCGTGCCCTGCCGCTCACCGCTGAGCTTAAACGGGAAGTTTATCTCTAAGGCCATGTCTGCAAACTCGGGCTCATTCACCCCAGCTGATCCCTGTGGAGGGCGTCATTGTTAGTAACTGCAGGAGGCCTGGGGATGATAGATGCGGAAAATCGACTCCCTGCCGTCATTGTTTCACCCAAGCTGGGGGTGGCTATTTCAAGATTTACCTTCATTTTGGGGCATCATTATTTCATGAATGAACCATTTCAGGTATGACAGTGGACTGCCGTTTTTTCTGCGGCATATACATCGGGATTTAGGAGATCTGGGTCAGGATGCTGGGCGGTCTTTCAGCAGGTGTGTGGCTCTGAGATTTTAAATACCCCTCGTCCTCGCGTAAGTACCTCTACGCGGCTGAGTAGGCCTCAACTTCCAGGACTCGGAGATTCACTGACGGGGTCCTGCCACTGCACAGAGAACTCGAGGGCCCCATGCTGAAGCACTGTGTACGTTTCAGGGGAAAAGAGATGCTAACAAACACTCCACTCAGTGTCTAAAACAGCCTCTCGCTTTGGACAGACAGGATCACAGACGCAGGAGCAAGTAAAATAAGTCTTTTTCCAAACACAATTTAATTTTTTTCCACCTGCTGAATACTCCTTCACTAACAACAGGAATCCCCACAAGGCTGGTGCAGCCCAGCTGATAAAAGTACCACGTACACAAATGGAAACTTGAAGAGCTGGTGGTTACGGTAATCACTCCCACCGCCTCTTTAGTTCCACCAGGAAGGGGTACACTTTCATATGTGCCCAGGATTCGGCCATGTGCTACCCATTAAAGCTGATAGGAAACCTAACCTAGTCCTGTCCATCCTATTAAACTTTATTTCTAAAATTTCCTCAGAAGGATTGTGATTTCCCTTTTCATCAAAATTGTCTTCTGTTATACTAACATATTTTTAAATTGACATATATGCATATATAAACGTAAGTGTCCTTTTGGCCATATTATTATGATTTTGACCTTATTAGCTTCTTACCTTAAACTGTACACACACACACACAAAAACCACCCATATAAATATAAAGAGTAAAACTTAAGATATTAGGTTAATATTTAAAAGCAACATGCTAGAATGATTTACAACCCAGAAGCCAAAATGAAAATGACATCAGTAAAATTTTTACATTTTATCATGACCCTTATTTTTAATGTTAATTTTAGGAAAATTTGAAGTGGCAGATTTCTTGTCACATTATTTCGTAAAAATATCAGTCAACTAAAAATAATTTTGAGTGTTTATAATAATGCTACTAAGAAAATGAATTAAAAAAAATGCCTTATCAGAGGTACCTGTCAGGACATATAAACGATGAGGAATGCAGGATATGAACGAGGCAAGTAGTGTATGTTGGACGGGTTCTGGGATCTTGTGGTCAAACTGTCCAAGTCTGTGCACAGGAAACATTAAGCAGGTAAATCACTGTGTGCTGAAATATTTACAAAAGGAATATGCATCGGTATCGGTTGTTTATTGACACACTGTATTCAGATTCCTGTCTGGAAATTCATTAAAATCTCCCAGATCCAAAGGTGCCTAAAAATCAGAGAGTTATGGAAATACTACGAGACTGACTGTGAAGGAGACGGAATCAGAAGCCCCAGGTTCATGCGGAGGTGAGCGGGCCCCACACAGGAGCAGGTGTGCAGATGGCGACGTACCTAAAGCTGGAGGCACAGGCACACAGTGAGGGTGTGTACAGGCTCGGGTACGAGTATATGTTGACGCACTCGAGGTCTGACGGTCGTTTTCACGGTGTGCCATCGCACGCGCCTTTGATTCTGACTCGCCTGTAAACGCGGTATTCTCGAAATCACCTAGCGGAGCTTTGACTCTTACTAAGACGGCGATAAAAGAGGCTGAAACTTAACGGAACATGGAGTTTCTTGAGACGCGGGGCTCACACAGCCTTTTATTCATTCTCTTGAAATTCCTGTTACAGAATATAAAAGGAGAAGCTGCCCAAATGCCATTTGCATGCATAGCAAATAGAAATCGGGGAAGAGCGCAGCTTATTAAGTC
This sequence comes from Miniopterus natalensis, assembly GCF_054644295.1. NCBI lineage: Eukaryota > Metazoa > Chordata > Mammalia > Chiroptera > Miniopteridae > Miniopterus > Miniopterus natalensis. The sequence continues at coordinate 1,022,316 of NC_142095.1, read as the reverse complement.
TGCAATGTCTTTTATGAGCCTGTCTGCTCACTGTGTGTCATGAGAGCTGAGCGTTTCCTGGAAAGGATGGTAGATACAGCAGTAGGCTCCTTTTAAATGTTTACGTTCTGGAGACCGACAAATAGCTTCCCTGTTTCCTCCTGGAAACTGTGGAAGTGATGATCACACATTTGCGCTCCCACATCCATCGGTAATTGACAGGTGGCTTTGCACTTCTGTGATGCCCTGGCCTCGGCTCACCCTCAGATACAAGAAGTGTCACCTGAGGTACACAGTGGGCTCTTGGTGGAATTCTCCAGGTATTATCTTTTAAATGTTTCAGAGATTCATATTTTTTACTTGGTGAGACCATTAGAGTAACCTTCATGCATTTTCATTGTCTTTAAGCTGAAATCAGACTACATGGTGGTTTTGTTTGTTTTTTTTTACAAAGAATTTAAGTTCCAAACCATGTTGCTTTATTACGGAAAATACTTGTGTCCTATATAAAATATATTGAAGATACTGTATTTTTACTTTTTGCAACCTTAGCAAGAGCTATTCATTGGAGAGAAAATGTCATTTTATTGGTGGTAGTTTATAGTGGTCATTCTTTTGGAAAATGTAAGACCTGTGGAAGTCAGATTAAAAGGATCTATGCTCTGTGTGTTGGACTGGATGAGATCACAAGTGCTGTAATAATAGAGAAGGCCCAGGGAATGGTTCCTGGAGCAAGCGACCATTAGGGAGTAGGGGGAAAAGAAATACAAGTTGAGAGAAGACCAAGAACAAGCGGGAGAGAAACAGAGGGCGAGGGGAGATTATATATATGGAGGGGGGGGGAGGAAGGGGAGGAGAGATTTAGGATAAAATGCCAGGAGAAGACTGTTTCCTGGGTGGGGCTGTCTGTGTGGCAGATGTTGCTGCTTCCATGTAACCTGACTGGTTACTGGAGAAAACACATTTTAATGTTAAAATCTGTACACATTTCAGTTTCTTCAGTGAAATTAAGCGATGGTATATCCTTGAGCAAAGATACTTTGCATTGCATTATTTCTAAGCGGCCCAAGCACGTGGACTGAACCAAGGCTCATTGAGCACCTTGCTGGAGCCTGTATTATTTATAAATCTGTAGTCTCGATAGCCCTGAAATCTACAGCTCCGTCCCCAGCACACCAGGCGGTAACACCATATGCAGAATACGGGGGCATTAAAATAATAGGTTCTCCTGTAGCAGGGAGAGTCAGGGAGAGACATGCCCTTTCCATCTCTTCACGCCCCCCCCAGGTGCCGAGCCGCAGACAGCGGTCAGAGCAGCCTGTCCCCCGCCCACCACCGCCCGTGTCCAGTCCGCTTGCTCCTTCAGGGAGCTGCCCAGGGGGCCGCCTGGTCGGCCCATTAACACCGCTCCGGCCGCTGCGTCGCCGCTGAGCAGCTCAGCCCCAATTACAGCGTAACAGCGTCGTTAGTTATGCCATCATTATTTAGTCATAATGATGAGAATCGGAAAATGCTGTGGGAAATTGGGGCGAAGGTGTACTCAGGCGTTTTTCACAAGCCTGTGGCATGCACAGCCCAGTTCCTTAGAGACAGCACTTCTCACGGCTCATGGCCACCAATAAAAATCAGTCCCAGCCGAAGGTGGAAGGAGCAGGGGTTCGTCCTGCGACCTTCCCCCATTTCTCGTGACTGGAAACAAACCACAGCAAGGAAAGCTCATATATATATATATATATTTTTTTGACAGGACGGCTCACATCCAAGAGGCCCGTCCTTAAGGAAAAACAAGGGTCAGTTTCAACACTTATTTTTCAAAAAACCTTATGTCCATCTTGCATTTACTGCAGTAACATTTTTCTTAAGTTGAATTTACAAAGTATTCTTTGACATCTGCTCCCAGCTCTTAGACCAACATTAAAACCCTGACTAGCCGTGGCTGGTTTGGCTCAGCAGTTAGAGTGTCAGCCCGCGAAATGATGGGGTTCCGGGTTCGATTGCTGGTCAGGGCATATGCCCAGGTTTCCAGCTCGATCTCCAGTCGGGGGCGTGCAGGAGGCAACCTATCAATGACTCATCATTGCGTTGATGTTTCTCTCTCTCCCTCTCCTTTCCTCTCTGAAATGAATAAAAACATTTAAAAATTTCTTTTAAATTTTACTTCTATTGAAACAGAGATGGAAATAACTTTGCTTAAATATGTGATCTTGATGATTGACACATGCACACCATGCAAACATGAGTGAGGAAAGTCTCTGCATCTACTTATTTTATCATTTAGCCAGTTAAATCGGTATGTTCCTGGTTAGCTAAATGTTCTGAATTCCGCTGGATGGTCTGGGATAAGAAGAGATGCGTTTCCAGAGCGGAGATGAGAGTTGAGGTTTTACCCTCCAAGCCTCCCTCCCAGGTTACAGTGTGGAAATGGTGCCCACACAGGGACAGAGATTGTCACCACACTAGCCAGAGCCACAACCAGACAGATGCCCAAGGTCCCTGCCCAGCTTTTCTCTTTGTGGACTCAATTTATTATTTTTGGTAGAATTTTATTATGTATTTGTGTTTTTTAAAATGTATCTCTCGATTTCAGAGAGAGAGGGAGAGGGGGGAAGAGAGAAACATCAGTGATGAGTCATTGATCCACTGCCTCCTGCACGGCCCCGACTGGGGATCGAGCCCACAACCCGGGCATGTGCCCTGACCGGGAATCAAACCATGACCTCCTGGATCCTAGGCTGATGCTCAACCGCTGAGCCACACCGGCCGGGCTATTTGCACTTTTTGATAACACTTGTGAGTGAAAGTGACTTAATGACGGAAGTGGCTTTAGCCGTTGCTGTAGGAATAAAAGATGAAAGTGAAGTTATCTTCCCCCTCTAAGATGATGTGTGGCAATAAATAACATTCATATCCCAAAACTGGGCATTTGAGTCAGCTATTGATTAACTATTAGCTTGATCCTGGTGCATGACTGTTCTGAAGGTGACAATTGGAACTTCCCCTCTGATTATTAGCCAACTTAACCAGGAAAGTGGTATCGTAGCAGATGAGTGATGGTAGGAGGAGAATGTCATTCATTGTTATTACTGCTGCAATCTGTTTTCACGATTGTATCCATTCCCCCAGATACTGTAAATATATTAATGTCATCCCAGATTCAGAAACTTTCACTTCTCCTTTTAGCTGTGGCACTGAGCGATGCCTTGTGTTTGTAACTGTTTGGCTCCAATCTCCTTCAAACCTCTGACGTGAAAAGAGGACATTTCTTACACATTGAGATAACAGCGCATCCCTCTATCACGTCAAGGAATACGTGCATCAAGGGCTGTAATTTTTGCATTTTGCTCTCTATAAATTAATAGCTGTGCAATGAGAAGTGTATTATTGAGCTGCCAAGAGTGATTTGTTGCCAGATGTTAGCATAATTTGCCAGCTGTCAAGTTTTAATAATTTTTATTTGCCTAAAATATGACACTTAACTTTGGTAGTAAATGAAGATGTGTTAGCAGGATTTGGTGGCTGCTGCAGAAGCTGAGGTCAGGTCAGAATTGAGCTTCACTCCGCATGGGGCATTCTGAACACACTCTGTTCTGATTGGGCAGTTGGTGCTTTAGATTCACTGGTCTTTCTGCAGAGAAAGACGATTATAGGTCTTCAATATTTATCAGCTGGAAGCAACATCAAAGTTTACTTCTAAAAATGTTAGTTTTCTTACTGAAATGAATTTCATCTTGTTTCTATTCTCTGATAATCTCATGTTGGCACAAACCCAAAGGAGAAATGACTCCATAAAATAAACGTACTGATGTCTCTATTTTCAATATTTATATTTTTCCACCTATCGTGCACAAGATTAAATAATATAATCTTGGTTATGTGTGCTTTCCTTTGAGCAAATCTTATTTGGAATTCAAGGAGCTCCTGGTTACGTAGATGAACATTTGTCATCAATCTCGAAAATGTTTAGGTATTATTTCTTTATGTATTCTTTCTGTCTTGTTTCTCTCGTCGCCTTCCTGGAGCCCCACTGTGCGTATGTGGGTATTCTGGATGGAGTCCCACGCTGCTGTTTTTCCTGACTACAGTCATTGTGACTCTGCTCATTTTCAAAGGCACCACAGGGCAGGGTGTGGGGGGAAGTCTAGGACAAGCTGAGATGCTGTGGAGCTCACTCTAGTACTAAGACACGCCTGTTTTCTTGTGAGTGGTAATTATAAATTTGGGGCTGACACAGCCTATTGTGTTTACAATACAGTTAGCCTGACACAATGCAGTCGACGAGCTGAGGCAGGTTCCACAGGCGGCAGAGAGAAAGGCTGGTTCCTCAGGGGCCCCACACATCCCAAGGCGATTCCTAGATCAAGAGTTCCTTCTACTGTTTCTACTGCAGTAAAGTGAGGGTCTGGATGAGAGAACAGAGCTGAGTTTCTTCATCCTTAGAGCAGCCAATGTCCAGGACATGGTTTTTATTAAAAAATAAATGATACGTGCAGTAAAAATCCGGAGAAATATGCATCCAACTAAAGTTTTATATTTTGGGGTAATCATATGGAATTGCATGACATTTTATTTGCTGTATATTTCTGCATTATTTATATTTTTAACAATTATGTGGGTATTTCATAAGTTCTGAATAAGTTGATCTAAAAATTGAAATTTGTTCAAATAACTAATAACTTATTTAAAAAATAAAATTGCATGGATTCAAATGTTAGCTAGCTGCACCCCCCCCCCCCAAATTCCCAAATAGCTTCTAGAGTTAAATCCAAGAGTCTTTTCCAAGACCTTGAGGATAGGAACACCATGTTGATGTGTGATCATTAACAATGAAATGTTAAATTTCCATTATAAGTATACTTAAAAATCTGTTAATATTTTGTGAGTCATGTAGGGACCCTTCACTCTTAGGGATAATTAGGTAATATATTGTTTCTTAGGTGGGAGGTGTGGTTCAGTTTCTTCAAATAAAGATTAATTCAAGTAACTGGTGGAAAATACTAATATTATAAACATTAAGTTGAGAAACTATTACGTTCACATATTTTTTTATACAGGAATGGTGGAGTCACAGAAACACTTAAAACAATTGGTTGAGTCCTATCACATTTATTAAAAAATGAGCAGTGTGCCCCCAAAGATGAAAAGACTATGAATTCAACAATTTAGCAATTTTGCTTCAACTAAATGAGCCTCCAGATTTGCATGTCATTTTAATTCATGGCAGAGACGCTCAAGATAATAAAAGGTAAAAAAAAATCTCAGTGGTGAGCTGGTATCGGGAACATCAAACACATTTATGGCTCGCCATAAAAATATGACACCATCTAAAATGCAGTGAATGCATTAGAGAGGCATCTTATTTATTATAACAATTAAAACAGCAAAAGCTTAATAAGTAATAAACCCTGAGAGAACTTTGTTTTCCAATAAATTTTGTGATAAAAGATAATTCTGACAAGAATGTTCTCCATGAAATACCCACGACAATGGCAGCTATTTATTGTACTTGGGAACTGATGAAAAATGCATTTCCTTATATCCAAGTAGCTTAAATGTGCCCTCTGCAATCTTCTTGAGGAATTCGGCCAAGTCTAATCAAATGTTTCTAATTAAAACTGTGTAGATAGGAAGGAAATGAATGGCTTTGTTTGCACTATTTGTTTATTTCATCAAGTGCACTGGATATAATTGTAATGCCAAGAAAAAATAATCATCAAAATTATTCTTTACCCTGTTGATTTCTTGTTAATATCAATTCATTTCAGAACCTTAATTTTTTCAGCTTTAGAGGAAAACAAGCAGCTAAATATAAGACTTCGACTGAGGGGACTTCCCCTCCCAAACTATTCCCTAGAGACACAATGTATATGGAACAAAATTAAGTCTAAGCTTCACTTAAGCTTATTCTAAATGTGGTAGTGAGCCCTGCCTGTGTGGCTCAGTGGCCGAGCATCGACCTAGGATCCAGGAGATCGTGATTTGATTCCCAGTCTTGTGGGCTCAGTCCCCAGTAGGGCGAGTGCAGGAGACAGCGATCAATGAATGACTCACCATTGATGTTTCTCTCCCTCCCTCCCTCTGAAATCAATGAAGACATACAAAAAAGTAAACATGGTAGTGAGATTTTGAAAAAGTCATAATGCTGCTACGGACACAATTCACAAAATATTCCTGAATAAAATGAGTTATAAGCCAAAAGAGCGCTCAGGTGGTTCAGGGCATCCTGGGATTTTCACAGTGCATCACGATCGCCTTTACATCAGATATGGTTGTTTCCAGGAGAAACTTTATTCCAAACCAAAGAAGCAAAACTATTTCCTAAGTGCTGCCATCCTTGCAGGAAGTTTTTGAGCGAATGGCTGAGTTTAAACACACACGCACTCTTCCCTGGGTTTGCAAGGCAGCAGGCCTGGCTCACAAATCAACACAGAGATGAGTAAAACCGAGAAGCTCTCCCACTGAGGAGCAGAGCTGCAAGATGGGTCATTTGTGCAAAGTCTGCGGATGCGCTTTCATTAGGTAAAACTTGGTCTTGAATATTGTCCAAATCTAAAGCTACTGAACTGTGATGAGGCAGCTATCCAGGGAGAAATCTCCAGAGTAGCCACATTGCCTTGTTTTGAGGTTTTTTTAGGGGTCAGGCCTTGAGATCCTTCTGCTTCTGTTGGAATTAGCCAATTAACTTGACTGACCCAGTGGTCAGTGGGTTACTGGACCAATGGGTTTGTTCAGCAGTGGTTGGAGGATGAGTGCCAGCTAGTGTCATTCAGATGATTTACTAGAGGCAAAAACAGAAACCCCGGCACAGGTCATGTGAGGGCAAGAAAGATGCAGTTGGAGTTTTCGTAGATCTGAAAGCATAGATAAGGAAGGACCGTATAGAAGCCAGCGAGCTCCAGCTCATACACAGAGCCTCGGATGAGACCCACACAGTCACGTACACCTGCTTCTCTAAAACCAAGGCCATGTTTTTCCTTTTAAAAAATTTGAGAGAAAGGGGAAGAGAAACATCAGTGAGAGTCACTGCTTGGCTGCCTCCCGCACAACCCCTCCTCGGGGCCGAGCCTACAACCAAGCATGTGCCCTGACCGGGAACCGAACTGTGACCTCCTGGTTCATAGGTGGGCACTGAACCCCTGAGCCACGCTGAATGGGCGGGAGCCACTCTTTCCATTTCACAGTTGTTGTGAGAATGAAATAAGACAAATAATGCAGCAGGACCTTGCAAGCAGAGAAGCCCCCACAGATGTCCACGATCACACGGCTTGCAGCCAGGAGGGCACAGGCCCTGTTCACCATCACACTTCTGCGAGGAAGAGGTTTGGCTCAGACTACATTTGAACACAGCGTCGTTGACGTCAAGGGCATGGTGGCAGAAAGACAACAGCCGGTTGCCTGCATTAGCGTCAATCAGCGTTTTCTTCAGCACCGGGTTTCCATCCACATAATACGGCCCCTAATTATCGAGCAGCATGCGACCTGGAAGGCTCTGTGCTTTGTGAAATAAAAACCTTCCTGAAGATGCACCGTGGCCATGAGCACAAATGGATCCGGAGGGGCTTGTCGAGAGGCCATGTGTGCTTTAATAAGTTTTTAATTTGCTTTTTTCTTGAAAGAACTAGGTTTTTGTATCTCATTGAGCAGATAAGACACTGAAAGGAGCTGTGGCCATAAAAGATGCATATTAAAGGGACACAAAAAAAACCTGCCAGGATGAGCGAAGAGAGGTTAATATGGCAAGAAAACTGAGCCCCTGGAATTAAGACCTGAAAGAAATTGTGCTGTGGGCACTTACACGTTTTCATGGAATTGGAAACCCCATCAAAGTTCCTCGCTAGCACTCTAATATTTGTGAGGCTTTGAAAAGGTATTTTGCCCAACTGCAATTCCTGTGATACTGGGAGATACAAGGAGAATCAGGAGAAAGGTTAGGTTTATACCCACAGTCACCCCGTATCTGTAATTTGCCATTTTACCTTCTTTTTTCAGGAAACGTGCTGTTAAGTACTAATCTAAGTGCAAGAAAGCAGGTGATTTTACCTATTGTATTTCATTCATTTAAGCCCATTTGAGCTCCTACTGTGGCTGAGACTGCTCCGCATGTGCTTAATTCACGGATTAGGTGGACACTGATTCTGTAATGGTTTCCTGCAACAGTAGCAGGTGTAAGATGCCGTAGTAGGCTTTAGAGAGGAGCTGGTTTCAAACCAAATTCTACTTTTACCTGCCTTTGCTCCTATGTAGTTCAGTTGAGATTCCTTCCCGCCTCCTCTCTTCCCCTCCCTCCATTTAATCCATCTGCAAATTTAACCTCATTCTGTACATTTAAACCCATAAGGCCCCAAGTCATTTCCTGTTCACTTGCTTTATGATAAGAGTTCTTATGTCTGTCTCACCATGTACACCTGCCATGGGACTAACCAGGTTATTAGATGATAGAGTATAATGCTGTACTAAACATATAAGTAGTTATGTGTCTATCTCTTGCCAGTTTTAATTGTCTTAAACCTAAGGGTCATGTTTTATCTCCAAAGCCTAGCATCCTACTGGAAATACAGTGTTTCAAAAAATAATTTAAGAGTGTTCTTCATGGAAAACTGGGAACCAAAAGTTGATTTTTTTTCAAAATCAATTTAAAATTCTAGTTCTGGTGTCGCATAGTGCTCCTGGAATTGTCTGCCTATTGGCTGGAAGAGTCTGTACATTTTAGCTGCTCAAATGGCCAAAACTCAAAAGAACGGGTCACTAACCCCACAGCCATTCACAGGCACAGAAGGTCTGTTCTGAGGGAAGGTGACACACTGGTTTGTTCTCTGACAATCACTGTTTACACTTTCAAGAAAAAAGAATCTTTGAAAAATTAAAATTTCCCCATGAGGACGTTGTATGTCTTTTGAAGAATTAGATACGTAGCTTGCAATGAAAGAATTAAAGACTTCAGAATAAGAATAAGCTCAGCCTCTGTGACATGTTGTAAGGACCTAGTTCCTCCCCTATTTCAGAGATAACAGTAATAATGACAACTAACTTTCAGGGTCCACACTACTTGTCAGGGGCGATGCTGAGCCCTCCCAGTGGATGAAGAAACTGCTCAGATTTCATAAAGCTATCTGCAAGATGTGGCTGGGCTCAAACTGCAAATGTAAGAAACACTGTCTAGTTGTAAAACTTTTGGACAGCATTGTCTTTTATATACTTGTTAGTCTCAGGTATAAAGATGTACTACACTAGTTAAAAATGGTGCCTGGTGTTGGTATATCAGGAGATGCCATCAATAGTCTCTCCGTGCGTTTTCTAAGCTCAGATGAAGCTTTGGTATAATCATAAACAGAACGCTGAAATGCCCACAGAAACCAAACATTTTCTCCAATATGCAAGTTACAGAATTTTCTAACTATTACTTTTCAATATTAGCAACTATAGTTTGAGGGTAGGGCAGATCAGTACATTATATTTCACTGCATATCTTTGATCTGATGTTTATTCTATTAAAATTACATAATGTTCTCCTCTCTATATTTAGAATAATATGACACAATTTCTCCAAATCAGGGATTTTATCACCCGGGTCTTTTAATGGTGAGTCTGTAGAGAATGGAGGAATATTTACAGTTTAACATGTTTGATGATCTCAGTGAAGATAACCAAAAAATACCAGAGAAAATAATGTAATCCTATGTATCCAATGCAGATTATTTTTTTAGCAAATTAAGTTTACCAATGCTAAGGTATATATTGAGACAAACTGAGAGACCCAGTCCCAGTAACTGATTGAATCTACAGAAACTCACCCACGCTGTCACCTTCCTATTAGACTGCTTAATTTGAGCAAGAACGCCATTTGCCTTGAATTATTTCACATAGTATAAGTGAGCCAAAGAGTAAAAATATCCAATGAAAGCATATGTAATTGGAAAATATTTTCTTAGACACTAGGAATATGAATGTTATAGAAGCTGCATTGGTGAGGACATGTTTTTCTTGATTTCAAATTGTACAGTCAGACATGAAATATTATAAAATGACCCTCTAACACTTTGCTCTTTCCTACCTAGCATAGGTTTCGTCCTTTTGTACCAAGGCTGGTTCAAGTCTTAGGTAACCGTACTTGAACTTAGAAAACATGCCGAACTTGAGTACCAAGTAAAACATTCACTGGAATAATTTCTTGCTTCCAAAAGGCCGGGTGAGCCACAATGCTCATGGGTGACCCCTCTCCTTGGTGACCACTTTCCCTCCCAGGGTGTCGTCCAAAAAGATGGCACCCTCATCCGGTTAGGCCACAAATATACAAGTAGCACCCTCCATGAGAATTGTATCAGGTTGCGTTTACCACCTACCGGGATGTGTGCAGCCTGCTGCTGCTGCTCCACAGAACGGGGCAGGGGCTGGGGCTGGGGCTGGGGCTGGGGCTGGGGCTGGGGCTGGCAGCCCAGACAGAACTACATGTCCCAGCATGCTTTGCACCTCAGGGAGTCACATGACTAGTTCTTGCCAATAGAATGTGAGTGAAAGTGCCAAGGTTAAAAGGTGGGGATGCCTCTCACTGTGCTGACCGCTTATTCTACCTGAGCAAGGTAGACTTTCCAGTGCTTGAGAATGAGAGTCCCAAGTATCTGAGTCCCTAACTCTGCCTGGGCTGAAACCACAGCCCTGCGAGGAGCACCTGCACCAGCACCGTCAGCCAAGTGGGAAAGGGCTATGGTTGTGCTGGGTCAGTGAAGCTTGGGCGTTTCCTCAGCGCATCACATCAGCGTGCGTCACTCGGGTTGGCCCCGGGTGGCCCTGGTGACCGAGACAGGGAGGAGCCGAGAGGAGGGACCGTGGGGAAGGAGCTCTGGGTTTTGTTCTGAACTACTACACAACACTGGTCATTCTTAGGATCCATTTCCCAGCTTTCAGTCTTCCACATATTTTCTAACTTAAAAACAATTCTAAATCAGTAAATGTTTGAGGTTTAAACTCCCTTCCTGAAGTTTTAAAGGTGAAAGTAGTGAAACGTGTTCTGTTATATAAGTTCTCTTGCTCAGGCCCTGTTGAAATTCCATGTGGGCATCAGCCCTGGGACAGAACCTGAACTCACAGGTGTCTCCCCTTCGTTGTTCCATCCCGGAAGCATTTGTACCACAGAGGATACCACTGACTGGATTCTTTCCCAGGTTCGCTCTGCTGCTGTCACAATATCGATGACTGGGACACTCCTCCGACACTTGGTGTCAGAGAAACGCAGGCGATTCCGAAAACAACCCTGATTGTGTGGGGCTTGAAGGTTAAGTTGGTCTTCACTACTTCAGCTTAAATTAGGCTTCGTTTTCACACTGAGCCTGTTTACATACACCTTGATGTTATAACATGTCTCATTCATCTCAAAGGTAGAATGTTTCTTATTTTTAATTTCTTAAATGTCTGATCTATCAAGAGATCACAGAAGTACAGCAAACTCTAGTTAGCATCTTATTGGCCATCTGTCATCCTGTGAAGGGTAGTCAATAATGATTTGTCAAACAATTAGCAGAGTTAATAAGTAGCCACAGTAACCTGATCTGCCCACCTCCAGTAGTCAGTGGTTGGAAATTAATGTACTGAAACTATCCAACATCACACCTGATACCCGGACAGAGGGCAGATACAGCATAACTGATGAAGATTAATGATAAAGATGATGTTACTCACAATATCCTCTTAGGTCCTGGAGACCCTTTCTCCCCTCTCTCCTCGTTAAGTTTGCAAGCACGTATCCTACAGTACAGATTCCTTTAAGCAGAGCTATGTACACTCTTGGTGGTTTTTGCAAACACACGTATATTAATACGGAAAACGGAACTGAGGTCTAAGTTATTTGATTATATCAATTCTCCACTTGAGCTGCCCCATGATAGGAAAAATTATAATGTGTGTCATTACAAAAATTAAAATGTTAACACTTATCCAAGTCACCGGGGGGCCGAGTACTCGTGTTTATGAAACTCGGCCTGTTTACAAAAGCAGAGTCAAAAGAGTAAATTCTGAGAATGGGAGAAGAAACAAATGAATTTGTCAGGCCAGCTATTTCTCCTATGTCATCAAATCAGAGCTGAAAAGTCTTTTCCAGGCCATCTAATTCAAACAGTTCCTTCAAAAATAATTTCTCCAATAGCATCTTTGGTAGGTGGATAGATAAGTAGATAGATGGACAGACAGGCAGCATTGTAATAGACAATATGTGAAAGCGTCAAGATTGCCTGGCACATGGAAAGTCCTCTTTTATTCTCGTTATAGAGACCATTATCCTAACTTACCTTGAACATTGCAATAGAGAGAACTTCACTCTTGCATAAGGCAGGTTATTTGTTACTGAAAATTCCAAGGTGTTAGGTGCCTCTGCCTTAAGTGGTGGCCAGTGTTTCCTCATTAATTTACATGCCTTGGCCCACAGCTTGTCCTCAGGATAGTGGTTCTCAAAGGGATTCCCAGGCCAGCAGCATTGGACAATTTACGGGAGATGAAAATTCTTGGGCTCCATCCTAAACGACTGTGTCGGTCCTGGTTCAACCAGAGAGGCAGGGTACCTCACACTTTATCTGTGATGTAGAGCGAGGCGTGTATTATCATTAGAAGTCGCTTACATGATTGCGGGGAATGGCAAGCAAGTCAAAGTCCTTATGGCTGGACACTAAGAAGGAAAGACCACAAGCAGGCCGGTATCTCGTGGCCTGGGCTGGCGCCATTGTCTGTGGTGCGAGTTTCTCTCTGTATGTCTCTGCTTTTCTCTTTCCCCGTTTCCCTCCCTTCCCCCCCCCCTTTCTTTCTGTCTGTCTCTCGGGCCTAAGTGCTCTTTTAAGGCCTTCCAGCAGATTAGCCCAGGCCTGCCCAAGATTAAGTTCCTTATTAAAATCAACTAATTATTGCTTTAATTACATCTGCAAAACCCCTTCCCAATAGCACCTAGGTTAGTGTGTGATCAGATCACTGGGGAAAGGTACAGAATATCTGTTTCCTTCCTTTCTCCAACCCTCACAAGGTGATGTCTCTAACCCACCTAAAAGACAAGCGTCAGAGACACTGCGGGTTCAGTTCCAGCCACCGCAGTAACGGCTTCACTGTAAAGAGGCACGATCCACAGAGCTTTAGATTTACTGAACATGGAATCAGGAAGCTTTAGTATATTAATAACACTTTCTGTCCCCATGGTGATGGAAGGAAGCTTGACTTGGGGTGGTGATTGCGGGGAATAGCAAGGCATGTAAATTACTGAGGAACACACAATGCAATATACAGATGTGTTGTTGAATCATGTACCTGAAACCTATGTAATCTTATTAGCCAATGTCACCCCAGAAAAAATTCAATAAAAAATAAAAAATATATACAGCATGAGACCACATACCTGCACAGACTATGTAAAATAGCCACTAGGGTTATTTTGAAAATTACTCCCAATTATGAGGGAGTTATTCAGAGGATCAATGTCAGTATACTTACAAAAATACATGTTGCATTTTCAAGACCAGATATAAAATTTAATAAATGATTTAAAATTCTTAAAGTAATTCTAAGGAAGGAGCAAAGCAAGAAAAGCATGAAGACATCTATAGAAAAATCCTATCACTGCATCAAGTTTTTTCCAAAGCTTGGATGTTAAGGTTTCCAGATGGTTGAAGAGGAAATTCTACAGTAGTTAAGAGTAAAAGTCTCTTAAGATGAAAACAAAAATTAAATGCCCTTCTGTGGATAGGCTGTCTTGTGCAAAAAATTCGAAATGAGAGAAAAATTAAGATAGTGAAATATAAATCTTAATTATATTACAGTTTAAGATACTACATATGGTAAAAACCCCTCAGTTTTTCGATACTGTGTTAGTTTATTAGATGCTCAGAAAGTAGGACTTTATTAAACTATAAAATGTGTCCATTTAATGTGTGTCATATTATTGACCCAGTGTCTAAATGCAAGAAAAAGAACTGTACAGTTTGTTACTTTAAAATTTATAGTAAAAAAATAAAAGTAAAAAATAAAATTTATAGTAAAACTGTGATGTGTATGTTCAATACCTCAAAGACTATTAGAAAATTACACTGAATCTGATCCTCTATATTTCAGTCTTTGGGGTAGACATGCTCACTTGTCAAACTTGTATTTTTATTCGTCTGTGATCTCGGTTAAGGCTTCCAAGTCTTTTGAACATACGAGTAGCTCTCAGCATTAAGCTTATTATTAAACAGAATACAAAAGGGTTTCTGAGCTCCTACGAGGCCTCCCATCATGAAGTGAATTTTATGGTTGACACAAAAGAAGGAATAGTTCTGCCTTTGGAGAACTCAGAAGCTTGCTGACAAATCTGGATGTGCACATACAAACGATACAAATCACAAACATTATTGACATAGTACAGAAAACGGCCTTGTGACTACGTTTGATAGTACCCTTCATAGATCACCTGAAAAACAAGGAAACCGGCCCTGGCCGGGTGGCTCGGTTGGTTAGTGCGCCGTCCTGCTACTCCAAGGTTTCGGGTTCAGTCCCTGGTCAGGGCACATGATCCATCAGTAAGGGGAACAGCAAGTCGATGCTTCTCAAGTCAATAGGAATAAAAAAACACACAAGGAAACTGTGACTGAATTTCTGGACTAGAATAATGACCATTCACCTCCTCGAAACATTATTTTATGAGGCCATTAAAACTGACTTATCTGCAGTAGATTCTATGGCTGTAAACGTGCTTTCAGATATTTGAAGGAAACGTGTTAAATCACCGTCACTAATGGCCACCGTGACTGCGTCATTATTAAAGTCTAGTAGCAAATGTGTGAGGGTCTAGTAAGAAAAGAGGACTGCAGTGAGCTGTAGTGACCACGGGAATGTCAGATCTCTCTCCACTGTCTCTTCTCCCTGTTCAAGCTTCAGAGAGAGGTGAAATCAGTGGGCTGGTATGTACGACGGGTGATCATTACTTTTTAAAAATCTTACTGTGTAACCACAGCAGTTTCCAAAACCGTATTTCACAAGCTATTAAATATTTTAAAATGGGTCTACTACAGACTGAATGTTGTGTCCCCCAAAGTTTTACCTTGAAAGCTAATCCCCAGGTGGTGGTATTTGGAGGTGGTAAATCATGAGGGTGGAGCCCTCATAGATGAGTGATTAGTGCGCGTATAAATGAGACCCCCGAGGGCCCCCCTCGCCCCATCTCCACGTGAGGACACGGCCAGAGGATGGACGTCGGTAACCAGGAAGCAGGCCTTTTACCAGCAGACACCAATCTGCTTGCAGCCTGACCTTGGGCTTCCCAGCCTCAGAACCATGAGAAGTAAATGTCATTTAAAAGCCGCCCAATTGCCCAGTCTGTGGCCTTCTGTCACCGCAGCCCAAGCTGATGGAGACAGGGTCTGTTTGTAAAAACAAAACCGCTGTCATAGTTTTGCCCATTAAAAAAATAAAAATCGTCTTAATCTGAAGAGTTCTTCCTCCCAGACCTCGCGTTGTTTTTTCCTTCCTGGAAAGGACCAGGCTCCCTGATTTATGACACGTAATTAACCAGAATTCATGACTGTTAGCCAGTGTGAAAATTCGCCCGGGCCTTAAATCAGACGCACTCAAGGGCACAGCTGTGGGAGTCACCTTCGTGCTGTATTCTCTGTGGGTGTTCCTCCCGCGCCCGGAGCATGGGCAGCAAATACAGTGTGAAGATAGGTTTGAACCTGGGCCCGACACAGCCCCCCTTGAAATGCGGGGCGCCCTGGGACCTGGGCAGTGTCACCTGTGAGCGGCGTGGTTGACTGCGGATGCTGAAGAGATGATGCGTTTTCCCAAAAGCACCACAAGTCCCTCTCGTGGCTTCCCTCATCCTGTTTTCTTCGAAGGACCCGGGGGGCAGAGCTCGATGTGGAGAAGCGAGGAAACCACCACCGAGGGGGGTCGTAGGAGGTACTTGGCAGTTGCAGTTTTGAAATGTCTATTTTTGCATTCTTTGTATCAGTACATCCCTCTGTCCATGAGGGGGACACAGTCCGTGCTCGTGAGGAGCTCCCCGGGGGCGTGCAGTTAAGAGGGGTCTCAGACCCTGTGAACCAGCAGAGGGCTCACCACCTCAGCCTGCTGCCCATGGTCTACCCCGGCTGAGGGCCAGCGGGACGGGCCGGACATCGCCGAAACCTGTCCCGTGGCTACGCAGGTGAGCGCCACACCCTGTCCTCAGATCACTAAGGGAGGTGGGTCTCAATGGCGTCAACAATAGTCTGAGGTCGAATTGCCAAAATTCTTACATCTGAAACCAAATGGCTTACATAGCCTGAAGACCCGTTCTCAGAGTTGATAGGAGCGACTGTGTCTGTTTCAGAGAACCTAGGCTGCTGGGCAGACGGCCCTGCCGTCGTCTGAGGGGTTCTGATTGGAGGTTGCTGTTGGCTAACACTCGGGTACAGAATATATTCTGTAATATTCTAAGGGGTTCTGATTGGAGGTTGCTGTTGGCTAACACTCAGTGACAGAAGCGATTTAATTGCTTACCTGAGTTTTACGTAGACTATGGAGAGAAAAAGATGGGAGCTGATGGTTTCTTTTTGTCAGAAATACATAAACCCTTCAAAATAGTACCTAACAGACACCGAAATGCAAATTCCTAAGCTAGAAGTGGGGCTGGCCTGGGGATAAGTTGACAAGAAACTGTGCACATGAGCTATTAAGTGGACAGAACTCTCCACCGTGTCACCATAATGCTAGCACCCACTCCGCCTGTGCGCCTCTCCACACCAAACTTTGCCTGAATATGGAAAGAGCGTCTTGTAGAAAACCTTGTGGGCAGGTAGGTGAGTTTCAGCGCTTGTGTGGAGGACAGGTCTTCACCTTGTCACTGTGGGTGCTTTGAATCGAAGGCAGGAGCCACCGCGGAGGTATAAACAATTTGTGGAGCCTCGTAATATATCCAGCCTTGTTTTCTTTTTGGAGGTAGAGGTTTTGGAGGTAGAGAATCTACAAGTATTGCTGCAGTCATGCAGAGAATGATCCACAATATCCTTAAAATAATGCTGAAGCGATCTGCCCCAAGGATGTCCTTGCTCCATTTCATTTCCGTTTTTCAATATTAGGGTATTTTTGGTAGACTCTGTCTGGTGCGATGAAAATGCATCACGGGCTCAATTGAGGCTGAGGATCCTCAAGAGCGTTTGTGGATAAATCCCCGCCTTCTTGATTGGAAATAGTGTCGTACAGAGGGGAAGGCCAGCACGTGGAGGGAGTCGGTAATTTCTTGGTGAGTGGAAAGAAATCAAGACGAAGGATCTGCGAGTGGCCCAAGGAGGGTGGAGCAAATGATGTCAGATGACTCCTGCATGCGCGGGAGGCAGAAGGAATGGATCCCCATTATCCGGTCACCGCTAATGTACACAGCGAGCGAGGTGTGGGGTAGGACGCGGCTGCTCGAGGAAGAAGGATGATTTGAGGCCACCACTGTTCATCTGAATCAGAAAGAACTAAACCCAACAAACACCACACGTCTCCGCCTAATAAATGAGGTGTGAGTGGGGAGGGCCTGTCGGACCACGGCCGAGGAAACGCGACCCAGACCAACATGAATAATGCCCGAGGGTTGTTCCTGAGACCAGCGCTGAATTAGAATGAATGATACGAAACACCGACCTTTAAATGTACTAGTAGCAAATCCAGATCGATGCCCCCACATGTAAAGATAAGTAGAGGGGAGAATCCTGGGTGGAGTTTGAGTGGTGGGATTATAAAAGCCGTATCCAGTGGCCGCTACGGACTGCCTCCTGAGAACGTGCCCCCGATTTGCTTGTGTCCACTCCCAGCCAGCCCTTCTCAGCCAGGCTGGGCGAAAGGCCTAATTTCCAAGGACACCCATAGTATCTCCTATTCACATCAACCTTGGGAAAACAAAGTGTCCACCCTATTTTCTGTGGGGTGTATCTGACTCCCCCTGGGTGTAAACAAGGTAGCATGTTACCCCAGGAAAGATGGGCAGGACCTTACCATCTAAGGACACCAGCCTTAGGGTGAAGCCAGGAGTGTTCAGAGAGAAAGCAACAGTAGTCACTGAAATAACTAATCCCGAGACTTTCCCAGCCTTTCCATTTCCTGTTATATCACATAACCTTCCTTAACTTTTTAAAAAAAAACATGGTTTTGGTGAAGAATGGCCCTTTCAACTTGACATTTCTTAATTCTCTGAAATATGATGTTCTCTATTTTTATTCCTTATTAGAAACAAATGTGGAGTATTTTGAAATCAAATTGATTATAATATTTCTTCCAAAACTGTCTACAGAATGATAATTATGGGCACACTACACTAGGTCCGAGCCGTCCCAGAGCTCGCTCTTCATGAGAGTCCGTGCCCTGAGCCTGTGTCCTCCTGGGAAGTGGCTGAGTCAGGAACAGTGAGAACTCGAGCTGGGCCCTGGCCTGGGCCCTGGGTGACGTTCTGCGGAGTCGGCCACCTGCCTGAAGCCACCTGCGTGAGCCCCCCCCACTGCAGAGAAACACACCTGTCTCCTGCCCGCAGCACTGGGAGTCTCTGTAACTAAAAGCCTCTTTCACTTACATTGTCAAGAGCTCGGCTGTGATACACGAACCTATAGATTTAGAGAGATTTGCAGGTTGTGTGCAAAACACACGTGATTTTTTTTGGCTGGTGGCATCGTGCAGATAACAAATTATTTATATGAATCCTGCCAGTTGGGCTTTGTCATTCCTTTTTTATGGAAAAGAAAGGGAAACTCGAGGGCTTCCTTCCAGAACCACCTCCATCACCAGGGGAGAGGTGACCTGGGGTTCAAGTCCCCGCCCAGCTCCAAAGGCTGTTCTCCTGAGGTGTCCTGTCAGGGTTACATCTGTAATCCTCCCAGCTGAGCGTCAGGACTGAGTCTGTCTCTATTTTCTTTTTCAGAATGCTTAGCATAGGCCTCACACAGCTGGAACTCATTAAATATTTATTTCCTTGGAATGCAGGCCTCACAGTCCGACTGTAGAATTCACTTCCTTCCCTAACATTCTGTCGTGAGAATGAGCCCAAAGAGGCTTAATTTCGTTTCAGAGAATGTATGTCCGACAGCACATCCCCGTAAGTTATGATGGTGGTGTGTTTGCAGAAGGGGGGCCCTGTGCTCATAGGACCAGGTCTCAGCGTTTCCATCTTGCCCAGGATGTAAATCAGTGTTCAGATAAACAGAGGCCCCCGGTAGCCCGCACAGTGTGCTGTGGATTTGTTTTTTTTATTCTAGCCCTCTTGCATCATTCCCAGGGAGCCCATAAGCACCAAAATCAGCATTTCTCTAAATCACCGGCTGGGCAGAAGTAATGGGATAAGTGCGCCTCCCCTTGAAGGTGCTGTTTGCAGGAGTAAATCATTCGCGTCATTATTAGCATCTCCGACCTCTGTGCTCACTGGAGTTATTAGGCTTCCGTGCGGGACTCCCAGGAACCTCTCGGTACCAGATTCTGCAAATGGACCCGTCTTCCCGGCCCTTCACTTCCTCAGTGTCCACAGCAGCCTCACACATGGAGAAACGAGGTCATGAGAACGTCCCTGCATCAGGCCCCTGTGCAGACGGGCAAGTGCAACCAGGATGTTCATCCCGGCCGAACCCACGTTGTTGAGAGTTTCACATTTAAAATCGTTCCTAACACAGTAGCAGATGCCTCGGCTGCAGAGTAGAAAACAAAAACAAGCCTGGCAAACATGCAGGAAAACAAAACTTCAGGATCAGAAGTCCCCCTGCGGTAAACCAGGCACAAGCAAACCTGAAGGAGGGCACGGGCGGGGAGGAGTTGTTTTTAAAAGGACAGAAATGAAAGAAAATTTAAAACCGCGCGGGAGCGATGGCTTTTAGAGTCGGGATTCTCTCGGGACCTGTTTATGAGCATCCTCTGCCCAACTTCAGAAGCACAGCGTCCTTCTGAGGCGTCTGAAGTCAGACTGTGCTCAGGAACAGGGAGTGTGGCCAGAAGCAAAACTGCCTCTTTGTGGTGGTTTTTTGAAAAAGTGCAGGAGGCCACAGAGGTGCATCGTGGGAAAGTATTTGGGAAAATGCTTCTAAATGGAGACTTTCATCGAGGTCCTCTAGGCCCCTCTCTACGGAAGCAGAGGCACAGCCATTGAAGGTGACACCTGCACTATACACGGAGACTAAGGGGCCATCGTAAATTATTAACACAAAGGCGTGTGGATGGGAACTGCAGCCCTGATGAGCCTACTTCCTAAGTCCCTCTAAGAGGCCTCTGAAGGATCTAGAAAAGATGAACATGTACAAACATCACGGACATGCAGTTATGACAGTCTCTCCAGAAAGAATCCCCAGGAGGCACCCAGGGCCTGTGGAACGGGACAGAAAAAATCGGCAGTGACGCCTTGGAAATAACATCTCGAAGCAGAGGAACTCAGGCCCTGCGAGAGGTGGGGAAGGCTTGTCTTTGGTTCGTTCGCAGGATGTGCGGAGAACCTGTTGTATGCCAGGCGCCCCCCAGGCACTGGAGCGGACGGATGAGGGCCCTGTTCTGAGAGTTTGCCTTCTGGCGAGCAGGGACAGAGCCTCGAGGAAGCAAAGACCAAGGGGAGCACATGTCGCTGTTCTAGTGAGTCATTCACTGCGACCCCCAAAATCTTGCCCTGGAACCCACTGTGCTCAGGGCCACCGATTCTTAACCTTCAGTATTGGTTCACGTGACCGTGTCTCATTTCCCTGAGTGCTCTCCTGAGCCTGCCCCAGGGTGCTGTCTGTTCTCTTGGGCCTACCAAAATCTCATTATTTTTGTTTTAAATTATTCTTTTTTCCATATATTAGTGAAAACTTTATGTTCTTTAGCCCCCTTCCCAGGCAACAGGAGTTCTGCTCTTTTCCTGGAGAGAGGGGGGGAGGGGAGAGACTGGGGACAGAGGGACAAGCTTGTATGTCCCGTTTACCCACTGATTCACAGAGATGATTTTCATTGTCTTTTTAAGTTTCAATACATTTTTAAAAACCTAAAAATATATTTCTTTTATAATCAGAAAAATTAAAACTTTTGACTGTTGTAATATATTTAAAATGTCATATGTATTTTAGACATTTGTTCTTATTTTTAAAAGTCAAGTGAAGGACGAGTGGTGGGTCTGCCTGTTTTCTGGAAAAATAACATTGGCGTGATTGCATTTATATGAAAGTAAGGCCACACAATTTGTATATTTACAGATACAACCATTAAATAAGCACATGGTACAATATTAAGCTTGCTAATGATAAAAAATGCAAAATAAAACAACAGAAATCCATTTATAGTTTTAAGTGATTAAAACACACCCTCTAATTTTTTCTTAAATATGTTTTTGTTGATTTTAGAGAGGAAGGAAGAGGGATAGTGAAGCATCGATGAGAGAGAAACATCCATTGATCGGCTGCCTCCTGCACGCCCCCGACTGGGGATCGAGCCCACAACCCGGGCATGTGCCCCGACCAGAATTGAACTGGGACCTCCTGGTTCCTAGGTTGACGCTCAACCACTGAGCCACACCAGCCAGGCTCACCCTCTAATTTTTAACTTGACCCTTCTTGCGAAGCTGGTAAAAGCACTGTTGACGGAAGCGCCGCTAATGCCGCGCCCTGAGGAAGGAGAATCACTCGCACGTTCATTCCTTCATGCTACAAGGCTACTTTTCATTGTTCTGATATAAATACTGTTCAAAGAAAAATAGAAGCAACCAAATGTATGGAGGCACTTCCCGCTGTATTTGTGAGAAGAAAAAGATGTGTAACTTAGATGTTTAACCACAACAGACTTGCTAGGAGACAATTTCACGGTGTTTTACTTCACGACATAATCAGCCGTTAATAACTGTAGACTATAGAGTGACATGGAAGCATTGTGTAGCAACTTAACAGCCGGAACTAACTGCGTATGTTTGTATGTGTAGCGCATGTAGTCACACGCTTAAACTTTAGGGGACCATGATGCATGAAAGACGTGAAAATGATTTGACTTTTAACAGTAGAAGGTTTGCAGGTGATGCTCTGTTCTGTCACCGGCCGTCACTCGTGGTGTTACAGCCTCAGGATGTTTGTGTAATTGTGGTTTATTAAAGTAATCGGACGAACGCCAAGGTGATCAAGCTTCAGGGCCGCCGACCCCGCTTCCCCCTTGGAATCCTCCCCAGGTGGCCACACTACCTGCCAGCTGCTTTTACTCCACTTTCCTTTCTAAGTTTTCTCCTTAAGCTTGGTCGCAATGTAAGACGTCATCTCCTCTGCTTGTTTCTCTGCTTTATTTCCTGTGCCCCATGCTCCTTACCAAGAAAGCAGGGCTTTCCCGCTCTCCCTGCTCGGGTTGGCGCGTCTCCGGCTGCTCCTGTCCCTAAAGCGCTAATTCCCCACCCGGTCACGTGGTGTTGGAAAGCTCAAAAATAAGACGGGTCGAGTGGGGGGAGGGGGGGCCGTCTAGATACGTGAGGGAACACAGATGCCGTGGTGCTGGTTGGGTCTGGCTGGGAAATAGGTGTTTCTTGTATTTTTCATTAACTTTGTGGGGGGTTTTCAAATAGTGGGGGAAATCTCATCAAACACATAAACGTCATCTACAAAACCTATTTAGACCTGACTTGAACAAACTATGATGATATTATTTTAGACAGCCTGGGAAATAGGAACACTGATGTGATAGTAGCTGATGGTAAGTAAATAATGCTATTAGCTTTTTTAAAGCATGATAGATTGATATTGGGTTTTTTTTAAAAATAACCCACCTCATCCTTGACACAGATATATTGATATGTTTAATGAATGAAGTGCTATTGTATTGAGGATTTTCTTTGAAATAAGGAAGCAAAGGCTGAGGGGAGAATTGAGGTGAAAATAAAACTGGAGTTTGCTGTCATCAATAACAGAAGGAGATGGGTGATGAGGACCTGGGGGCTTATGTTCTTCTCTCTATGTTTGCATTCATCTGAAAGTCTCCATGATAAAAATTTAAATAGTAGTCTGCATTTCTCTCATTCATCACACCATATGGAGTCATATATAGTTTTACTTCTGTTGCTGGACCACAGGTACAATCCCGGTACCTCGAGGTCCTAGCATGGTGCCTGGGTGCTTAATGAATGTTTGCCAGTTACTGAATTTGAAATGCCAAGAGTAATAAAGCCATATTATAATAATTAATTCTAGTAAAGCTACTTTAAAATTTATTATTCTTTCACTAAGTAACACAGATGGAAATCGGCTTTGCTAATTAAGGCCATCTGACTATTTATACTCTTTAGAATTCCGTGTGAGTACAAATAACATGTTCAGAACAGTGATAGAAAGTCCGTACCTTCTAGTTCACTGCTTTCCCCGTGACTCTCACCTTCTCCCACTTCCTGGCCCCTGCTTGGCGAGCGCCCATTCGTGGCGCTCTGGGCTCGTCCCAGCTGAGCGGTGTGCACGGCTGGGCTGCACGGGAAGGTCAGAGCTGAGGCAGGAGAGAGGCTTCCCTCAAACTACAAACGAACCTCCATCGCCTGGACCCTCCCGGGCCGTAGGCAGGTGTCAGAGCTCACAAGACAGTGATGGGGATGCTCAGAACGGGGGCTGCCTGGGACGGACCTGCTGCTGCGCACACATCAGCGGTGTCTCCGATGCAGCGGCCGCTCTGTGCTCTGAGTCCCGCTTGGTCCCTGCTCGGGACGTAACGGGTGCTGGGAAAACCCCGTGCCTGGGTAGCCAGGGCAGCAAGTGCGGAGCACAGTGGGCGTCGGTGCGCCCTCGAGCCGTGGCATCGACAGCCTGGGCGCTCCCGCGTGCGCAGTTGGCTGGGGGAAGATGCTGGATTTTCCAGGACCAAGGACAGCGCACAAGCCTTTCCGCAAGCCGCCGTGGTTAGAACCCGAGACTCCAACATTAACATTTTTGGAGAGAAGAGTTGTTCAAATCCCTTTTGTAACAAACAGATTTACAACATGTAATATTTCCTGCAAAGTTTGTTTTCCCACTTTTAATTACACTTTTCATCATTTGCCTCAGATGTGCAGTTTTCTAAGACATACACCTAGTTCCTCACAGTAAATCAGGAATTGCCTTCACCGTGCGGCAAACCAGAAATCATAGAGCCAGGTGACTGAGAAAACGAGAGCGAGAGCCACATAAAACCGCGCTAGGACCTGCCTGACTTTTATAGGAATGGTTCTGAAATTAGCTCCACTCTGAAGAACTTTATAAATATCTAGTGAACAAACAATCGGGGTTTTTATTTGATTGCTGGCACATTTTGGAGACCTGTGCAATGAAATTTGGTGTGTCTCTTCTCAGCTGGGCAGTTCATAAAAATGTTCCTTTTACTACCTCCCTCCAGAAACAATCCCAGAAGATGAGCTTGTTTGTAAATTGCAAGCAGAGTTTAAATTATATCTGCCCTGGAAAACATACCCCTTTCATCTACTTCTTTAAACAGCGATGTTGGCACCCAGAAGATACACATCACCCTAGGGTGTTACATTTCCCCCAGGCGCAAATGGAACTAGTCACAGAGATGCCCACAGAAATTTAAAAATACATCCCTTCCATCTGGACTTTGTCAAGTGACCAAGTGTTTTGGGTCCAGCAGAAAGATATCACTATGACTGCTTAAAATTTAAAACTGTAATCAAATTTGTTATATTAATAAATATAACTCTAGTCGTATCCTTATTACATATAAACACTATATATATGCACAAAAACATGAGTCTTTGTATGTAGGTTAAATACAATATTAAAAAATGTTTTCTTAGAGAAAGCCATTAATATTCACTGAATTTAACATAACAACCAAGAACATGGAAACTATCCGAATGGAAGGAAGAAATCGTGTCGTTGAATGTTTGTAGGGGGAGGAAAAAATTCTTCTCATACATTCAGCCTCATATGTTTAAAGACAAGACAAGCTCCTGCTGACTGGCTTTTCAGACTTAAGAATAGGACCCTGTTCATTTTGAAGTTGCACGGAGTTGATTTGGTTAAGACTTTCTGTGGGGGGGAGGAATATTTGATTTGGGGAGGAAGGAGAATATTTGATTTTGCAGTCTACCATTCCCTAGACTATTTATTCCTCAATTTTCAAAGACTTTGAGGCCCCTGGTAATTTATTCATCAGTTTATCAGCAAAGGAAATAATTTATAAAAGCCAGGCTGTAGCGTCCGAGCCTTCAAACCTACAGTGAGCGCGTGTCGGAAGCTGTGATCCCTGGAATCGGACTCTCATCTGGAACCTGCTGTGACACTGGATGGAGCATATTTCAGCCTCCTTTACGGACAGTCTAGAGGTACAAGTCCAGCCCGTCGTTTTCCCATCCTAATTTCAAGCTGAGTTAAGGATTCAATTTTCCTTTGAAGTAAGAGGAGGCAGCACATTTAGATCACGTCTGTGAGAATCAGAAAAGCAAGCGAGGACTGTGGCGTTACAGACCCAGAAGGAGGGGCAGGACTACTTCCTGACACCTAGAAAGAACTATTATTTAAAAAAATAAATATATTTTTAAAACAACCACTTTAATGTAGGTGTGTGTGTAAATGTAAGCTGTAATTCTGACATTGTGACCTACCCAATAGCAATCTGTAAGTACAGGCCTTTCTACATGTGACGTTGTCTAATCTCTGGGCTCGATATTACATTGACAGTCATCATAAAGCAAACTTAGTAACACTTCAGGGAAGCTTGCAATTGCAAAAAAAAAAAAAGGAGTGCTTTAACCATTTAAACTACTGATTTTGCTTCTCATATTAGTAGAGCCATTTTTAAAACTGCAGAGAATGTTAAGTCTAATTACATGTGTGGCTGTGCGTGCCCAAGACAGAGTGAGAGTGAGACAGAGACAGGGAGGGAGGGAGGGGGAGGGGGAGAGGGAGAGGTGTTCAGGAGAATGCCAGAGAGGACTTGTTAGAAGGTAACGGAGTCCCGTGATTTGTGGTTTGCTATCCCACTTCCCAGGGCCTCGCCATCTCCAAGGGACCGTGACTTTCTGGATTCTTGATGGCCCCATTAAACAGCTGTGCTGCACTCATTCTGGAACAGAAACGCTCAGGCAGGGACCCTGGAATTAACTGTGGAGAATACAAATTAGCTCGCAGATTTATCCCTTGCACTGACAGAGTAAACAAATATTGATGGCTTCCTGCGGTGCAACACATCCCTCTTCATGGCTCCACAGCTCACTCATAGCTTCTTCATTTTCTCCTCAACGCCTCTAAGTGGGTGATTCATCTCTCCTCCCTGAAATATTAGTCTGTTTGCATTCCTCGGATAGCTAACAGATTGTACATCATTAAAACGGCTCCGTGATGGTTTCCTCTGTAGATCGCGGTTCTCTTTCCTTTATTCCCTTTTATTTCCTTTTTTTCTCTTCTTTTCAAGGTTTAAAAAATAGAAAATGAATGTCATCTTATTTAGCAATGTTTTGATTGCACATAGCTCTATTATCTTTTTAATAACATTGTTTCCAAATACATCTTGCTATATACATGGTGGCTAAAATAGGAACTATTCAAAGTAAAATCTCCTAATCAAAATAAGTACCTTTTCCTCCTTTCTCGAAAATCGTAACCCTTCCTGAATTGTGCAGTCAATTCCAATGAAAATCACCACGAGAGTTCTGTCCAGCTTCCTACTTGGAGTGATACTGGGATTGAGAAGATGATACTATTGCCCTTAGGATTTTTTTTTTTTTTTTTTTTTTTTTTTACAAATAAAGTCTTCACTATGTTTACAGTATGAGAGAGACTCGACACTAGAAATATTTATTATATTTGTCATCCCTGGTTATATTTTACATTTCATCTAGGTCAGAACTGCTCTTTTGAAAATAGGCAGACACACCACAAAGTGATAAAATGACACCAGAGGGACGCATCCAGAATCGGAGAGCGAGCAACACGCAGGACGTGGCGTCTACCACGAGTGCCCACGGCACATGCTGCCGGTCCTTTGGAGAGCTCAGTGCGGGCCCCTGGGAATGGAGAGCCGGCCCTCGTGCCCTTTCTCAGGCGCTCGTTGGTCGAAAGTGGATCAGTGCCATCATTTGCTATCAACTTTGTGTACTATGAGATTCCATGTTGGGAATCACCAGCAGGGATGTCCATGAATGATAGTGGATCTCGAACACAAATCTCTCCTCTCACAATGGACCTCATTTCTATGTGGTGTTTACACTCCAGGGTCAAAAGACTTCAGCTACAGTGTTGCCGGGTCTAAATTCTCCTTACAATGTGTTTTGCCTTGAAGATGATGACAGGATTAGGTCTGAAAGTGAAGGGCGTATCCATCTCAATTGGTTGGAACTTACAAAGTTCCCCCCAACCATGTAACAGGAACTCTGTAAAGCATCACTCCTGCTTGCACCCCGTATTCTGCTCCCCGCAAAAACCAGGATTCCAGATCGCCAATGCAGGAACATCCACTGAGCTTGGTAATTCAGTTGTTACATTGAAGTGACATATTCTATTAACTGTTCATTGATAATAAGAGACAGGAGATAATCAATTACAGTATCTTCAGAAGGAAGGTTTCGACAGGTTGGACCCAAATGCATGTATCTACAGTATCACCTAGGCCGAGAAATAAGTGATAAAATATCTTCATTCGTGTAGGTAACAGTTTTGTAACAAACTAAATGTGGCATATGAAATGATTTGATACCAAATATCCGAGGCCACCGCAAAGGGGACTGCTGTGTTCTGGGAATTGACAGGGGTGGTGTAATGGAACCAAACTAATTTTGATGCAGAACTGACCTTAGGCAAGTCACACTCCCTCTGTGAATCTGCAATTTCAACATTTGTAAAATGAAAAGTGGAGCAATTCACGGGGTCATTGTGTAAGGAGACTTGTATGAAACCCACTGCCAACCATAAAACATACACGGGTTAAGTCGTTGACTTCTGTTAATAGACAGAATCTGGATATAAATGCATCCAGGCTGTGGTATCTGTGACATTCTCCATTACCAAGCCTTTTCTCCTTCCCGCAGATCACCCTCCTTCCCAGGTCGGTAGTAACCTAACATGGAGATGAATCGGAGAACGGTGGCACCCGAGGGGGGAGACTGGCATCAGGTAGAGCATCATGTGACCCTCAGAGAGGCCTCTCAACAGCAGCAGCTCATCGGGCTAATTAACCAGGGGTTAATTATTTAACCTCTCTAGACCTCAATTTCCCTGTGTACAAATCATTAGGAAAAATGATCACTTCTGGTTGTTGAATAGACTAAAAATAATATGCAATGACCACAGAGTAGTCCCCCAATAATTGGCAGTCACCCTAATTTTGTGCCAAATTCTTGCTGATAGCTGATCACTGTTAAAATACATTAAAGCTCAATGTTTGGTGCACCTGCCGCTGTGTTTGTTTCAGAGCATAGCAGCGATCGCAGTTACTTTTTGTAGCACCCTTCTCTTAAGGATGGTCCTGACTGTGACAACCAGTGTGGTCAGAGGCGGGCTGTGCCTGTGACCGTCCTGAGCTCATCTCCTGCTGTTAGGTATGCTGGCCAGTGGGCACCGCCCGCCCATACATCTAACTGCTGATAGGTCTGGACACCTGCTAAATGCTGCCTTGTGTTGGAGCTATATTGCTGACTGTAATAATCACACTCCCCAAAGGACACACACACACACACATATGTGTACACATATACATATGCACAAAACGCACACACACACGCATACACTTGCACGCACACTCGCACACACACACACACACACACTGTGCTGGGCAGGAGTAAGACCGGAGCACTTTCAAACTGCATTCACATCAGGAACCTGATTGTCCTCAAAACAACCATTTTACAGATGAAGAGAGTAATCCCCAGAGGTTTTAATTTGCTTAAGTCACATAATTGGTAACAGGCAAGATATAAAAGTCCAATTATTTATCTCATATTTTATTGTAGTATGGTATTAGAGCTTTTGAAAAATCTCCAAGATTTTCTTAATACATATATTTTTATTTATTTTATATATATATATATATATATATATATATATATATTTATATTTTATTAGCAGACAAATTGTGAAAACCCAGATTTAGGAGTAGAATAAAATTAAGTGGTTATATCGACCATCTAGGGATTCTGAGTACAGTTCCTGTCACTAGAAATCTTCCTGCAGTATTTGGATCCGTGTGTTTCCGTGTGTGCGAGATCATCGCACATCGTGCCAGGATCCCGCGTTCATTTTGAGCCCCTCCCCCTCCTGAAGTGAAGGTGTGTGATTTATGGGTGACCGGCTGCATCTAACAAAACCCGTTCATCCAACATGTTGGTTGGTCTGTCTACTCAAAGAGATGGCACTTTTTTCTTTTTAAACCGTGTGGCTGGAACTGGACGTTCTGACGTTTCTCACCTTACCCCCACGTGCCCCGTGTTGTGGGCGCAACAGGGGCTGTTGCTCTGAGTGAGGCGCCCACGTCCCTGCTGCTGTAACTCTGCTCATCGTCACCGAGCCCCACGCGCGTTCTCGTGTGTCCCTGTAGGGGGCCACCGGCACCTTCATGCTCCCCACGACCTCGAGCCCGGTGTTGGCTTCACTGTGCAGCCGTGTCAGCTCTTCAGCCTCAACTCCATCCAGCCTTTGTTCTGCTCAGCCTTCTGCAGCCTCTTGCTCCACCCTCCCTCCAGCTGCCCAGCAGGTGGCAGGTGTGTTTAAACTGCCTCCACTTGTCCAGGTCCGGGCCGGGTCCACCTCCTTCAGGAAGCCAGTTCTGGTCTTTCTCTTCCGGCGGGTCGCCTGCCGCTGGCTGCGTTAGTGGCTCCTGTCCCAGCTCAGGTTCACTCTGTAGATGGCTCTGGGGAAATGTGCGCAGTGAAGGCAGATTTTACGTACAGCGAGCGTTTCTGATGTCGTCGGCCCTTGCGTCAGTGGCTTCCTGAGGACCTGTGTCCAGGAGCACGTGTCCCTCTTCCCTCTGTGGGCTTCTTCCTCCTGCTGGTCAGACTCAGTCTCCGGCTGTTGGGCTCTGTCCTGGGGGCTGGAGCCCGGTAGAGCTACTCTGCCAACCATTCCCCCCTCGCTGTGCAGTGTGTCAGGAAAGGGCTGCCGGCCAAGCGTGAACTTCCTCAGGCCTGAGGTGGGGTCTGTAACCCACAGGAAGGTTAGGTCACCTGCAGCAAGCAGGACAGATTTCCTAGCCCAGAGCTAATTGAGATTCCCGGGAGCTGGGTTAGTAATGCTGTTATTAATATAACAAGAGCCCTGAAATAAAATGGCCATTCCTTTTTGCTGATTTTCAAAGGAGCTGACACCGATATAATAAAAATGGGAAAATGCAAACACAGAATCACAAGCACACACAGTGGCTTCATGTGGCTGGTCCTCGTTTGCCCCCTGCTGAGCTGACAAGTAAGTAGGACAGTCCCCGAGGGGTTTCCGCGACGTCCACCCTCCCTGGGCGGTGCGGAGGCTGCTTGGCGCCTGACAGACTGTCCTCTCCCTGCAGACCTGAGGGGCTGCCTGTGGGCTCCTGGGACGTTAGGGCAGGAGGGCCCCGTGTGTCGTTACGCCAGGTCGCCTCTCAGATGAACACCGGAGCTCAGCGATGGGAGGGCTTGGCCAGGGCCACCCAGCGGGGTCACGGCTGCCTGTGTCTGTCTCCGGGCTCAAGGCCAGGGGTCGTCTGCCATTCCTGTGCCGCATCTCTGGGAATTAAGGAGCAAGGCCGCCTTAAACAGCCTCCTGCCCCCTCTCAGGGGCCTACTGGTCTTTTTATTTCCTGTCCTTGTACAAATCCCCAGATAAGCAGTCCAAGCAGGTTCCTATCTCTGACATTTATTTCTCTGCCTCTCTTCAAAAATCTCTCATTTGGGTTTCATTCCCTCAAGACCTTATTAGGTGAATGCTTGCTCATCCGGTCCACGGCGGCGCTCACGTCTCAGTGGGGCGCAGGTGACAATGGACCGTCTCTTCTCTAGCAAGTGTCCTGCTTTTTAACAAACCCCTACAGAGACTGTGCCCTGATCTCAGGGATCAACATCAGTGTGCGAACTCTGGGCTGTTCATTCCCGTCTTCAACTCCAATCACACTTCAGCCACCACCGGCGTATAATTATTAAGCGCCTCCTATGGGGCAGGCCCCGGGGGTAATAGTAGTGAGCAGGGCGCTACAGCTCTTCCGTGCACGGAGCTTATATTCGAGTTGGCGGAAACGGGCGATGGGGTGGGGTGTCCTGTATCATCCGAGGACATTAGGAAAGGCTGTTGGTTATGGGGAAACATTTCCCTAGAGATCTAAAGAAATGAATGGAGGTGGCCAAGCAAAGGCCTGGAGGGAGAACATTCTGGAAAGAAAACAGTGTCAACACCCTGAACCGGGAGGAAGCCGGTTCCTGATTGACACAAGTGAGGTCAGAGAGGCAAGGACATAGGGTACATTCCAGTGTCACAAACACAGAGTAAATAATAAAAACAAACGTGAAGCGATGGCTCCAGTGAGGGACAGTGAGCATGGACAGGAAGGGTGATTAATTCCGGTCAGGATTTGGGGAAGGTCTTTGAGCTGGACCTTGGAAGACAAATAGGCCTTTTCCACGTCTCCCCTGTCTCTGCAAATCACCTGTTACGTCCCTGTTTGGGTTTATCTCATATACTCGTCGTCGCTCCTTTATGATTCAAATTCTTTCTAATATGTCCTGCACACTTGAATCTAAATGTCATGTCTCCAAACGGAAAGTCTCAAAATTGGTTCATTTGGTCTGTGGAAACAAGGGAAAGGAAAACTGATTCAAACGCAAATTAAACTGCTAATGGTCAAAACCGCGCTTGAGGCTGCACAGGAGGCCGACCTCTGGGGTCCCTGTGGACGGGGCAGACGCTGTCCCACGCCGCCTCCAGTTTTCATTCTCCGCTGTAACTGCATCTTGCCTTTGCTTTACTTGTGATTCTCTTTCGCTCCCTCACCCCTTTTCCTAGCTCAGGCTCGTTTGGCTCATT
Source organism: Miniopterus natalensis (assembly GCF_054644295.1). Lineage (NCBI taxonomy): Eukaryota > Metazoa > Chordata > Mammalia > Chiroptera > Miniopteridae > Miniopterus > Miniopterus natalensis. Next base: position 990,442 of record NC_142095.1, on the reverse strand, counting down.
TGAAATCTGCGCAGGTAGACGGTGCTGCTGCTGCCCTGGTCCACGTCACGGCGCGGGAGGGAGGGAGGGCTGGGGAACGACATTCGTCAAACCGTTTTCAGTGCAGATTGGACAGCTTGTGTTCTCTCAGACCTAAACCAACCCCAGGGCCCATCCCTGGAGATGGATGCACGGAACGTCCTGTATCCACATGTATCCGCATGAGGAGATACTACCTAACGACCGAAAGGAACAAAACAGTGAAGCGACCTCAGAAACAGTATCCTAAGTGAAAAGCTGGAAGCAAGAGGTGTTAGGTTATAAGATTTCATTTGTAGAAAATGTCCATAGACTGCAAATCCGTAGAGACAGAAAGATCATGAGTTGTCAGGCTGGCGGCGGGGGGGACGATCGACTGCAGACGGAACAAGGGAATTTTCAGGGTAACGGAAATGCTGACAATTGGGTTGTGGCAATGGCAGTGCAACTCTGTGTAATTGTGTGAATATATTATTGAATCCTGTGCTTACAGTGGTGACTTTTATGGTATGTAAATTATGCCTCAATAAAGCTTTAATAAAAATAAGTGCAGGCTCTTGGATAATCTTCTTCTTATGAACCATTTCCAACATAAATCTGTCCCTTTTCTTAGGATTAAATCTGCAGAGGTTCTTCCCAGCAAAAGCTATTCTTAGAGGTTTGGGACATCAGTGAATTCTATGTAGCTACTGCTGTAACTAGGGCCCGGCGGGCTTTCTCTGTGAAGGAAGGGGACGGGTGATAAAAACTTCAGCTTTTGCAGGGCAGGCTGGGTCTGAGGAAACTATTCAGTTCTGTTATCGTGGGGCAAAATCAGTCACAGCACCTAAGCAAACGGGTGTCACTGTTCCGATAAAACTTTATTTACGGAAAAAGGAAGGCAGCGAGGGGCTTGTTCCCTGAGCTGTACTCAGTCAGCAGCTGCTGTGGGCTAGTGACCTTCGACCTTCTAGTAAAAAAAAACGAAACTGCAGTAAATTATACTTTCACATTTGGAACAGGAGGAAACGACATCCTCTTTGGGCTGCCTACTGCTCCTGAGCTGCTCTTTGTTTTCAAAATGTGGAATTTCATACCTAGAACAGCAGCAGTTGTTGTTACTGATGCTTCCCAGGGGCCGAGCACTGTTCTCAGGAATTTACGCTCATTGTCTCCTCTAATCCCAGGGCGGGAGGCGCCGAGAGGCTGAGCTGCTTTGCCCAGGATACAGGTAGAAGTTTAGACTCGGGAGACATACTGGCTGGTCTAATCCCAGAGGCCGCACGTTCTTGACCAGTGTCCTCTGATGCCTCCAGCCACAGGTTAGCACCGAACTGGATCTGCAGAGCAGACTGTGGGTTCTCCTTGCTCGGTCGGGATGAGTTAGCGAAGGACACAGCTGCCCATTGTTACCTTAGATGCAGGTTGGGTGCTCTCCCCACTCGGAACGGATGACTTTCAGCACAGGTAAGGTTTGAGAGAAGGGGGCTTGGTCCCTAACACAGCACTTTGCATTTCCCTGATAGAAGAGACCTTAAGTTGGATTTCTTTAAAAGAGATGAAATAGGGATTTTGGTCATGAGTTAGAATTAAACTCTCTCCTCCTACAAAGGTTTGTGTCCTGTCCGCCTCAATGCCAGCTCCTCCCTATCGGCAGATGTGCCTTGTGCCATATTTTCCAAAACAGTGACTTGTGGTGCTGGTTCCAGAATGAATTAAACTCAAGAACAACACAGGGATGCCAATGTACTCATCCTGTTTACCAGATATCATCGGCACCCGCGTTGCAAGTTTCGGGGATGCGGAGCAGATCTAACTCAAGTTCATCCTGGGGTCTGAGGAGAAGGGAAGGTGCCGTGAAATGCCTGGCATTGGTCGGAAAAGCATCTGTGTGAATGACATGCTGTGCAATTGTTCAATCTCAGCATTAAAATAAAAAGCAAGTTTGTGGATGGGGTCAGAGTGATTTTGGGGAGAGAGCTGTAGTCGCACAGAACAGCCCAGAGCTGGACGGAGACCCAGGTGGGAGCCCATGCAGTAGAATCCGGCCCCTGCTTTCGGAAGTGCTAATGCCTCCTGTCTCATTACAGTTACTGTAGAAACCAGCGGAGCCCTGTCCTCACAGGGAAAGCTCACTGGTGAATAATTAATTGCCGTAATGACGTAATCACAGGAACCCACCGAGCTCTTGCAGTGTGTCAGCTGGAGGTGTCAGACTGGGAGAAGTGTTTCCACCCTGCCTCAGCGTCCGCCACAAACTCAAAGGCTTCTTCTCACTCTAAGTCCTAGTCTTCTCATCTTAACATGCCGGTTATGGTCTCCGGTGATGATTAATCATAGAGCTCTTTAGTTTTACTGTAAGATTTAGACGGCGTGGTCTCCAAGGTTCTGCACGGGTTTATCACCCCAGCATTTGGCTCTGTGGTACCATTTTAACAAGACACGTGCTTGAACAGGCTGTGCTGTTTTCTCTACAACCCCTGGGACATCCACAGATGAAGAAAAAGCTCCTCAACTCTACTGGCCGGATTTGGATTGTCTTTTAAACATGTTTAACTTCAGACTTGCTTTCCCCTCGCTTCACTGGAGCCAAATGATGAATCCTAGGGGATGCATTCTCAGGTTGGAATATAGCCGTGGGCAAAGGCCTCACCCTGTCGAGTGAGGTCACAATGACTTTGGATGTCGGATCTGTGGAATTTCTTATGTGCGTCCATAACCACAGGCTGCCCTGATGCGATTCTGTGGATATTTTGTCACACTTAGGAAAGATACATTGTTACTACAGAACAGAAGGACCCTCACTGTACCGCCTTGGTGTCCTGCTCAACAAAAACTTTCTAATACACAACTCGAATCATAATTCTCCTCAACAGGACAAAAATAGCATCTCTGATTAAGATCCACCTTGAATTTTGAAACAAAGACCTTGCCTTCGGGTCCCACGAGGCCCAATGCAAATTGTGTTGAGCAATTAATTTCTCGAAAGTTCAACCACCGCAAACTGCACCGCTGGCTGAAGGGCTGTCAAAGGCACCAGGAGGAGATTCCCCTCACCCACCCTGTGCAATATCATCATAATTAAACATCAGCAGAAAAGAACACGTCCACCAGAGTACACACGGCGATCCAGGGATGTGACATTTACCATGGCTCCTCTTACCCTTCCTCAAATCCCACTTCACTGCGCTTCTCGTCAGAACGTTACCCCATCGACAGTCCGCTCACTCACCGTTGCCGGGACACTCTGCACGTTATTAATGAAATGTCAGCCGCACCGGGGAGGCTTCAGACCGGAGGCGTTCGAGTCTGGCTTGAGTTTCCTTGGATTCTTTGTACCTTTTCATTGCAGAGGGTCGGGCGGGGATGTGGAAGGGCCTGGACAAAGTGGGATGTGAAGGACACGGGACAGGTCTCCGGAGCTGCCTGCAACTTGCTTCCTTTCCCATTTCCTTCCCCCCCTGTGAACCGTTTACTTGACAACATCAAATAAAAATTGTTCAAACAGCTGTACAGGGCCGCCCCAAGCAGAACGATGGTCATCTAGAGTTCAGGTCAACCACGGACGTCTCTCCTTTGGGAACAACTGTTTATTTGTATCATTTTCTGAACCACTGACGTTAAATCCCCGTTTCTGGCGCTTTCCCCCAAGCTGGAAGCAACATCAGGGAGACCCCCTCCCTCTTTCCCGCCCCGTTCCATAGACCAGAAGACTGGCGCTGCCACTTTATACACAGCAGTTTCTCTGTTTTCTTTCAAAAAGTATCTTGCCTTTACATTTATTGTAGGCAATACAATAGCAAACTAAATATAAAAATATCAACTGTAGTTACCATGGTGAGAGTGTAAGTCAGGGTCTTCCCAGACTCCTTGGCTATTTACCTTCCATATGAGTAAGAAAACCCCTCCAGTTCCCTTGACCTAATTAGCAACACACTTCCCGGAGATGTGGGGACAGGAGTCAACCACCAGGCAGGAGGAAGGGGGTTTTGGTTATTAGACCTCTGTTCTTGCTTAGAGGCGTCTGAGACTGAGCTGTGCCCCTGACCTCACGCCTCAGGAGCCGGCAGCCTATTGTATAACAGCGTAATCTCGACCGGGGTCTACTTACTCTGTATCCAGATACAGCAATAGTTTACTGTTAGTGAACCAAGACCCCAGTACAACAGGTTTTGAAAACATACCTGTAATGTTTTGAGTGACACTTTCAATGCTGCAGAAGAGTCTTCATTGTAACCAGACTCCCCCTCGTCTGAGTGTGATCAGCAGTGTGATTAGTAGGGGGCTGATCATAACTCCTATCAGACGGCTGGTTTGTTGGGCGGAAACCGGGGGAGCTTCCCGGTGAACCTGAAGCTGGCCTCTGGACACGGAGCGCAAGGAGAGAGTGAAGCAGGGGCAGACCTTTCGGGCTGGGAGGAGGCAGGTGTCGTAGGCCGGCCAGCTGATGAGGCTCATGTTCAGTGACACTTGTGCAGGTGGTGGCAAGACCACACCAGTAGATCTTGGCACCTGTTTGCCAAAAATGTAAGCCTTTAGATAGAGGCTTTAACTGGTCTCAGTCACTTACACAGTCCAGATGGACTCAACAACTCCTTCCTCAAGATTGTGTCAGCAGAGTTGCTGCCACCAGTCTGATGCCAACAGGAGTCCCAGTGTGGGGTGCGATGAAGAACATTTATTCAGGCGAACAGTTTACAAACCCAGGAAATTCAGCCTCTAGAGGAAACCAGAAGTGCCCCTGATGAGACAGGAGGGAGGCCTGGTCCCTAATTGGTTCATTTTTATGCAAATAAGGAATCCAAATTTTACAGTCTGATTGGTCCTAATAGTACTGTTTTTATTGGTCAGAATCATGTGTTCTAATTGGTTGTTATGTAGCTGCTCTGATTGGTTAGTAAAGATGCAGATGAAGACACAGATGCACAGCTCTGATTAAACGGGGCAAGTCTCAGCCCTTTGTCGAAATAGGATTCCAGGGACTCCTTTATAAGGTGGGCTCAGGCTCAGGAGCCCCGGGCGGGAGGCTGGCGCCCCAGTGTGTGCCTTTTCCCTGACATGCAGGGTGTGAGAGGTCTGGTCAACTGGACACTGGACTCTGGTCAGTAGTTTGGGCCCAGGTAACCACGAGGAGTCCTCTTGGACAGGCATATTCTTTCTCAGGGTCCACAGCTGTGTCCTTGAACAGGGCCCCCACTGTGGGAACCATGGGCAGAGCCCACATTCCAAGGACAAGAGGGAGGGAGGAGCCACTGACAGCCTTTGTCCTGCTCAAGCATCACCTGTCCATCACGTCCCCTCAGCCTCCTCCAACATGGTCACACCAGACTGTAAATACCTTTCCGTGTGTTTGTTTTCTCTCCCAGACTCTCAGAACCTGGGAATGCACCTTACTCGTATTGTTATAGTTCAGGACATTTAACTGTAGTCTTGCTTTTCAATTTTTTTTTTTTTTTTTTTTTTGCATAATTTTCATAGTAGATTCTAGTATGGGAGTTGGTACATAGTAGGCTCTCACCAACACTTAATGAATAAAATTAGAACTCAGTCCAACCATTATTGGGTACGAAGGTGTGCCCCCAGTGAGTAAAGTGTAGGATTTAAATAACTTATTCTAGATATTAAGGTATACATTAGCTCCCAGTAGCCCTCTGACATATGAACCGGACTCTAGTGATGCCCATGTCCATCAAGAGAGAAGGAAACGTGGCACGTGTGCATGAAGGCGTAGAGGAAAGTCCTGTGATGTAATTAAAACTGACATCACAGACATGAGAACAAGATCCGGAAGCAGCCCTAGTGCCCATCAGCAGATGAGTGGATAAAACAGCTGTGGTACATTTACCCCATGGAGTACTACGCAGCTGTAAACAAGAAAGACCATTTACCCTTTGGGACAGCGTGGAGGGACCAGGAGAGTATTATGCTGAGTGAAATAAGCCAGGCAGAGAAAGACAAGTACCACATGAGCTCACTCATAGATGGAATCTAATGAACCAAATAAACTGATGAACAAAGTAGATCCAGAGACATGGAAGCAGGGAGCAGACTGAGGGATCTCAGAGGGAAGGGGGGGCAGGAAACGATTAACCTGAGAACTTACATGCCTATATGCATAGCCCCTGGGCAAGGCAATAGTGTGGAGAAGGCCTGGGGGGAGGGGGCAGGAGCGGAGCTTAGGGGCCAATGGGATGAAAAGGGGGGAAACGTTTTTAAAAAGAAACTTCTTTAACAAAGATATTCTGTCAGTCATAATACGCAATTCCCTGTCTGGCTGGAGGCTGACCACTGTTCTGGCTGGTCATCCATCCGCTGGTCCTGCTATTACCACCGATACGATCAACCCAGAGTCCTCACTCCGGCGTGCCAGTGATGAGAAGCTCTGGGATGTCCCCAGCTTGCAGCGTGGGCCGTCTCCTTGGGATGTTATCATCTGCAATTATGTAAAAAAAATGAAAAGCAAGGTCTGCGCTCAAGTGCACTGTACAAATCCCATTTAACATGTAATTGCTTCTATTGGCAATCTCTGCATTGTCTTTCCCCAAGCAGGGCTCAAATTAAATGACTGTCTGTCTTATAAAATGATCATTCAACCCATTTAAAGCAGTTTCACAGTCAACCTGCATCTGTGTGATATTCATAACAAACACCTGGTGACCGTACAGTTGTGGGTTCTATCTGATAGTAATGATTCCTCTCTCTGGCACCGTCTTACAAAAAAGTCAACACGTTGTGAAGAAGGCATCCATCACTCGAGTAGAACAAGGGATAAATTAGTCAAAATTTCCCACCAGCTACGATTCAGTTCAGGTCATCCCAGGTGGCATTCCTGATAAAATTCCCCAAATCTCTCATCTAAGATTTCTAACAAGGTAAAGGACAGTACTTTGTTCAACATTTTCTACATAAGCTTTTTAATCAGAAAAATAATCATCCTGTCAAACAGTAGAACAAATAAAAAACAAAAATAATTTGGGAAAATGCTTACGTAATCTCACTCAGAGAACATAGGTTAGGATGTTTGGTGTTGCAGATTCTGGTTTAGGAAGATATTAAAAACCCCGGTGAGAAATAATTTAGTCTTCATTGTATGATAGCACATAATCTCAGTAAAATCTCAAATGCACTTTTCAAACTCCTAGTTATATAACCATTTCTTCATATTAATCATGTAAATATCAGGTTTTTATTTGGAAGAACATATTCAATTAATAAAACAAAGCTTTTTAAAAGAGATATAATTGACGTATAACATTATATTAGTTTCAGGTGTACCACATAATGATTCAATATTTATATTATATTGTGAAACGATTCCCACAATACATCTGGTTAACAGCCACGGTCCCAGGAAAAAGGAGAATTTCAAGTTACATTTCATCAGAATACAGCCTCAGGTTCTTTGAAAAGAAAATCCGAACTTTATGTAGGAGGCTTGCTGTTGGCAGAGGGGATGAATATATTAATTTTGAAGCTGGTCGTATGAATTAGGTGATAGAACAAATGAATAAATGCATCATTTTGCTATGGGACCAGTTTATTTCAACATTAGGGAGGCAAAGAACAGCTCTGTGCTGCTGGGATTGAATTAGCCCTGGTAACACGCATCCGTGATTTATGGAATAGAAGCATTTCCTAGCTCCTTACGTGGAAAAGCTTAAACAAAACGAGATGACAGTAACACAAGGACATCTGATTCCCAGAACTTGATTTCTAATGTCATTCTCTGCGGTGGGGGAGGGGGTGGGAAGGGGTGGACCAGCCTTTCAGTGAAGGTTTTGGTTTTGTGTCTGGGATACAAAAATTATACTCTGAGTCTGAATTAAAGCCCAATGGGGACATGTTCTGAAGACGTAAGAACTTGTCAAAAGCCGTAATTATAACAGTGAATGTGAAAGCCACAGGCTGGGGAAATAATTCCTAATATATGTTATAGTATATGGTTGGAGTGTCGTCCAGTACAAAAAAGGTTGCAGGTTTGATTCCCTAGGTTGCGGGTTCAATCCTCAGTTGGGACACTTGTGGGAAACAACCGATAGATGTTTCTCTCTCACATTGATGTTTCTCTCTCTCTCTCTCCTTTCTATTCCCTCTAAAAAAAAATTCAATGAGCAAATTCTAGGGTGAGGATTAAAAAAAAAAAGTAAAATTAACTAAAGTATTGAAATTCAGGGGCTGACAAAAGTAGGTTTACAGTTGGGAGTATGTGAATCACAGGGTTTACTCTCGTATTATTATTTATTAATTACTGCGTTATTTTCCATAGGACCAGCTGTAAACCTACTTTTGCCCCGTTTTGCGTGGTCAGTGTGATACTGCTATTGTGGACCCCAGCAAGATGGACATGTCTTCATAAAGCACTGAGTTACTGTTTTTGTTTAAAAATATTTTCTGTGAACTGTATACTTTACAAGAGTGACTTTTATGGTATGCAAATTAGTTTTCACTAAAAACATTTATTTTTCTGTGGCGTAAATTACAAAAGAGGACAGTTAGTAAAAGCATTTCTTTTCTTTACCTGTAAGATTCAAATACATTCTTCTTTTGACTTATGAAGTTTGAATTAAGCAGTGAACAGAATTTCTCATGTATCTTTGTGCACAGAATATATTCTATCCCTGAAATGATGAATGCACCAAATATTAAAATTGGCTACCTGTTTCCCAAGACCCGTTCCTCTGGTCTCCTGGCTGGCTCACCGTGGTTGGTTGCACATGGCCCCTGTACATGGGGGGCAGAGAGACTGAAAAAGAGCCAGAGCGTCCAGACTGGAGCCGGCAGTTACTGAGCCACTGAGCCTGCATATGAGGCTTGTCTGGGGCGGTGGGGAGATGAGGGAATCTTGTCCCCACCCACCAGAACGTTACCCGTTTATATAGAGGCCTTACTGGGCCAGTTTCCTGCCCGGTCTGGATGGTCTCAACACCACCACCTCTCTAAGGGTCGCGTCCCTGAAGCAGACCTGACCACGGGAACAGCGGGTGGGCCGTGCCCTTGAGGGCCAGGCGAGGGCAGAGCAGCCTTCGACCGCCCGGTCCAGCTCTAGGCCGGCCAGCGGTCACGTCCTCTCCGTCGGCTACCTCCTCCAGCGCTGCCCTTTGACCCAGTTATTTTAATTCTCTGGCCCTCCTAGTTTTTTCATCTTTTAAAGTGAACTTTCACAGGAAGCTGCATGATGGGGGACTGTGAGGATGGAGTTAATGTGCACGCGGCACTTACGACAGCACATTGGTGGAACTGTTTACGACGGGCCTTTGCTGCCTTTAGAGTCGCTGTGACCTTTTCAGCAGTAAGGGGAGCTCTTTGCCGCCCCCCCCCCCTCCCCGGCGGGCGTGCGGTGTGCCCGCAGCCAGAGGCGCCCACCCGCAGCGGTGCCTTCCTTTCAGACCCGGGAAGCGGGCCCAGATGCCTGACTCTTCCCACACGCTGACTCTTTTAGACTCACGTCTTGAAGCATTTCCGCAGTTCACGCTCGCGAGTGGCTGGTCCTTACCTTGAGTTTTAAGAAGGCCTCCTTGCAGCTCAGCGTCATCTGCTGAACCACTTAAAATTCACAGAGCCTTGCGTTGTCACACATCAAATGTCACAGTCTGGCAGCTCATCTGACGGAAAGGTTAGTTACGAGTCGCACCTGCAGAGGTGTCTGAACCGACGACTCCCAGGATGTGATGCTAAAATGGGATGAAGGTAAAATTAAGCTGGGGGTTCGAAAGGCGGCTGCAGAGCAACTGGCGTTGGGTGTCTCCATGTCTTAAGACTTCCAGCATTATTGTCATCGGTTATGGACAACAACAGACAGTAACCTTCTTGTTTCAAAAACAGTAGTTGGTTTTTTTTTAAGACAGAGTAGCTTTTAGGTTTGTTTTCTTTCTGTATAAGACCAAAATAAGATAGAAAATTATTTCAAAAGTATTTCAATAGAATATCTGGGTTTTATTTACCCATTGGACTGAAGGCATTTATAGAACGTTGAATGCTGTAAATCTCCATGAGGTCTGTGTAAATTCTCTTCTGAGTGGAGAAAATTTAAACATCAGCCTATTCCCACCATGCGGACTGTCTGTGATCGTCTGCAGGGAGTGTGCTCGGGGAACGTCATCTCTAATATTTAACTCATTCCAAATATAATTAGGAGGGCAAACTGCTGGGAAAGGGAAAAACGCAGCCCCGTCTGGATCCCACGAGCTTCTGATTACTTACTAGAGGCAGACGTCTGCCGGACAAGGCGGCGACGGGAGCGGGTGCGATGGGCCAGCTGGGGAGAGCAGGCTCCCTTCCAGGGACTGGCGCCCCCACTTCAGTGCCTGGTCAGCGGCTGGGAAGGCCAGCGGCACTGCCGGTGCTCCTCAGAGAGCCTTGTTTCTTAAACACGTAACACGAAGCCACAGCCACCTGCAGAGGGAATGGGGCCTGGGGGCCGTGCGTTTATTAGCTCCGCTGAGACTCAGGGCTGACCACAGGCGATGCCCCATTTCAGGGAGGACTACTCAGCCTGCAGGAAACTTGTCCTGTGGATACTACTATTGTTCCTTCTTTTGGGGGCTATTTTCCATAAAAATCACTTTACTGCCTCATAACAATGCTACTTGTCTCCTTATGTGACTGTAAGTAGTCACCACAATACTGTGTATGACAGACACTCAGAAATGGGGGTGACTCATCGCTTTCCTGGTGCCCACATGTTTAATTTTGGTAAAGCCACTCTCGGCTGGGAGTCCACCCTTCTGAGGAAGCTGTCCCAAGGGAGAGGCAGAACCTTGAAAGAGTTGATCGGGCATCACCTTGGGTGCCCATCGAGACTTCACTGCACTCACAGTTATAGTGGGATTATTACTGTTTTATTCCTACGTTGGTCACAAAGTGACACTGGGCCGAGTGTTCTTCCCTATTTTGTTTTTACAAAATGACTGTTTTAGCACATGATTTTGTGGAACACAAGGTTTTCCCATGCTGTAGAAAGAATCCAGTGTCGTTAGTACAGACACACATGAGTTCATTCTTTCAGAGAGCCAGGGTTCTGCAAATTAAAGGTTGGTTTTGCAGAAGTTGCCCCAGATGGGCTTTGGCAGCCTCTCTTGGACTCAGAAGCTGAGCACTGTCTTTCTCACCTGAGCTCTAAGGTCCTCTCCCTCCTCTCAGGATAACCCAGTGGGACTAAGCCAAGGCCACGTGGAATGACACAGGAAATGCGAAGGTGCTTGGGGAAGGGCCTGTGTGTGGGCCCCTGGCCAGTGCTGACTGGTCACTAAGCGACTCTGTCCTCACTCCCCACCCCACAGCCAGCAGCACCCACCTTGGGCAGGACCTGCCAGATCACGTGGTGAGTGCAAACAGGTGGACACTGTTGTGCTGCTGTTTTAAAGCAAATAACAGGAGGGGAAAGAAACTAGAAAGGCAAGGACCTGTTTTATGTCATGCTCCTCACTACGTCTTCACACACACACCTTTCCCCTCCAGCCACATAAATGAGGGTCTTTCTGTAGGAAATTCTCACCGGGTCCCCTAAGAGATGGTCCAAAGCATAAAAGTATGTTCAGGATCCTAGCAAAAAAATGAACCTCAGGTACAGATTCTGAGTCCCCAGGTAGGTCGTGTGAGGCCTCTGGGAGGGAGTGTGAGGTGCGACTTCACAGTGAAGCATCGCAGCTTGTCCCCTTGTCCGGCGAGGGCAGGAGAAGGGAGGGTCCTCTAACCACAGGCGGGGTCTGAGAAGAGACAAGGGCTTTCCTAAAGAAAGGATGGCCAAGAAACAGAGCCACATGTTATGGCCCTTTCCGTCACGTGCCCCGAATGGTGCTGGCAGGAAAGAGGTAGGCTCGGCACTTGAGGTCCCAGCAGAAAATGAACTTGTCTGGTTTTCATGATAGGTTGGGATCCTCGGTATCTCTGCTTCCACATACTTCCCCAAAAATGTTTGTCTCATGTTTTTATTTTTTGCATTCACGTGATTAAGAAAACAGAAAAGTTAAAGACGAAATTCATCTCCTACAGTTACTCTATAACAGTAGTTCTCAACCAGTGTTAGGCTTGAAAACAATTACATCTATATACTACGTGGTTAGGCCTCGCAGCACACTGACCAAATCAGATTTTCTGGGTATGGAGCCCAAGCATCTGTCTTTACTTGGTTTTACAGTTTAAAATTATGTATTTTCCCCAAAGGTTGACTAGAAATATCTATCAAGAATGAAACTCAGTTTAATTCTCTTCTACAAAATTAAAGAGAAACTGAGAAAATTCAAGGCCACCTGGAACTTTTAAGTTTCATCCCCTCGAATCCTTAGTGGGAGAGGTGGGGCCTGAATCCAATACAGTGAACGTAAAAGTCACCTTGGTCTTTTCAAAAACAGACTTCAGCACAGAAATGTCAAGAACGGGTATTTTAGGAAGAAATACAGGATGCTGTTAACCCTGTGATTTATAGTCAATCAGGAGCAGGCCTCAGCACAGGTAGTGAAATTTCTTTATGGAGCAGGTGAAATGAACTGTTACACTACAGAATACCCGTGACTGAGTGAACCCAGGTCTCCGGTGTGCTCACAGGATTTCAAGGCCACCTGGAAGGTGGCCGGGGCCAGTAGCGTTTGATTCCTGGTCAGGACACGTACCTGGGTGGCTGGTTCAGTCTCCGGTTGGGGCACATATGGAAGGCAGCCAGTTGATGTTTCTCATGTGGATGTTTCTCTCTCTCTCCTTCTCTCTAAGCATGTCGTTGGTTGAAGATTTAAAAAAAAAAAAAAAGTGCTAGCCGGTTCCGCTCGGTGGTTTAGCATCGGCCTAAGGACTGAAGGGTCCCGGGTTCTATTCCGGTCAAGGGCATGTACCTCAGTTGCAGGCTCGATCCCTGATCCCAGTCTGGGTGTTTGTGGGAGGCAACCAATCGATGTGTCTCTCTCCCTCTCTCTTTCCCTTCCACTCTCTGAAAAGCAATGGAAAAAATATCTTTGGGTGAAGATAAAAAAAAAAAAATTTGCCCCAACTTTACGCTGAATGACCCACAAGATCAAGATATGGGTAATGCAACAAGAAGAGATTGGAAATATGTCATCCATCACGCATGCTGGACTTCCGGACATCCAGACACGTCCATATGAAGACACCTTGCTGAGTAATACGTGTCTTCTCAGGTTCTCGCTATTTGGTGACACAGAAGAGCTCTGCAGGAACATTTTCTCCCTGTTTCCATCAGTTGATGAAGTGGAAGATATACATCATAAACTATATATGCTACATGTATATTTATAAGTAAGAAAATATATATTTATATCAACCCAAACGTGAATTATGTCATGCTCTTAGAAAACAGGTGGAAACACACTAAATTTAACATTTTCCAGGCAAATAATAATACGGATCCATGATTATTTGCAGTTATAGCCGTAATCACCAGCCAGAGGTGCGGGTCCCACACACGCTTAGGCCCAGGCCTGCTTTCGCGTAACAGTTGCTCAGTGACCGCTCTGGAATTCTGTTAGGAGGAGAGAGCTCATCCGGAATTAAACCCGCAACCCAGGGCTCGTTGGAACGCTCATAATGAGCAGCTGAGCAGAGGAAACCCCCCCTTTCACACCTTCACACTTTCATTGCGGGTAGTGGTGAGTGCGCCGAATTCACAGGCCGGGCGCGAGGAGACTCAGTAGGAGAGAGTTAGGGAGGCCCGACTCCTTCCTGCCGCAGCGGCGCAGGAGCCCCTGCACTGCGCGGCCTTTTCCACGTCTCCTAATTAGAGCCGATCGGCTTCCTCCCGCTCCCCCGGCCAGATGACCTTGAGACGCTCAACGCTGCTTCATGGCTTAAAATTGCTTGCTCCTGGGACGCCGAGCGCTTCACCCCTCACAGCGGCGGGGCGTTCTCGAGAGCACACCTCGGAGCAAACACGCTGCAGATGAACAGCTGCCTTCACCTCCTAAAACTGGGATTTCTGAGGAAAATGTGTGTGCTTGATCCGAACCCTGAAACGTTTTAAGGGAGCCAGAAGGTAGTCGTTATTTTGGCTGCTCTGAGCGACCTGATCTAAATTCTCTCAACACCCGTGAGCACAGAGAGGAGTCAGATAGGTTACAAAGCGGGGCTTTAAAAGGAAAGCTGCGTTTAAAGCCACGATTGAGCCCGTCCGGTGTGGCTCAGCACTTGAGCATCGACCTATGACCCAGGAGGTCAGGGCACGTGCCCGGGTTGCTCCCTCAACCCCCAGCAGGGGGCGTGCAGGAGGCAGCCGGTCAGTGACTCTCATCATCGATGTTTCTCTCCCTCCCTCTCTCTGAAATTAAAGACACAGAAAAAAAGCCACAATTGAAATACTTGACCTCAGGGAATCCTCCGACTAGGATGGACTTATTCCTGATTCTCTGCAAGTGACCAGCTGGAGGAGTAGCCGCACCCCCGCCCTCCTGGCTGAGGCAGGAGGCGAGTCCCTGCTCCTCAGAGCCTCCAGGAGGCGGCGGGCGGGCGAGTGCTGGGAGCGTGTGTTTATCCCGTTAGATTCAGGAAGAGTGAGGTGTTCTGTGCGGTTGACCACGACAGGTGAGTGCGAAACAGCACAAGGTGAGCGAGAGAATCTTCTCTTTTATTTTTTAAAACTGGGTGTGTTTTTTCTTTCTTTTCCATCAACTGGAAGAGAGAGAAGCTCTGGAGAGCTTGAGCTTTACTCAGATGGAAATAAATACCCAGTGTCCCCCGGGGGGACGAAACTGACAAGAGAGAGGAAGGACAGGGGCCCACGCCCTCCCTGTGGGCCTCGGTCCGTCCTGGGGGCTTCGCTTCTCCCGGCAACGTTCATTGGCCTCCCCTGGAAATTCTTTCCTCCTCACCTGGAAGGGAAATTAGATACTTTTTAGAAAAAGAGAAATGTTTAAAAAGGAGAGGAAAAGAAAAAGAGAGAGGAAATAGAGAAAAATCGGGGGTGGACAGAGAGGGAGAGAGATTGTCCGTTTTCTCAGGGATGTGTCCTGGCTGCTTCCTGGTGCCCAGGGCAGCACAGAGGGACCGTGCGGGGACTTCTTCCGAGGCGTCAGGAGTTAAAGGGAGTGAATTCAGACCTGATCGGAACTTAGGCAGTGACCCCGAGTTCACATAAAGTCCCTCTTTTTGGGGCATGAGCACATTGTGAAAGTTGGCAAGGTAGATGGTATAGGGGAAATCATCCTGAAGTCTGACAAGTTCTCAAAGCTAGAAAATGGGAGCAATCTACCACTGCGGGTCCCCGAGAAAATTTCTTAAATGCAGGCCTTTGAGAAAAAAGAAGAAAAGAAACCTGTCCATTCTTCACGGACCAACTCTGGGCTCAGAGTCACGACTGTGAAGATGAAAAAAAATAAAACGGTGCCCTGGACTGTGTCTCGCAGTCCTTCGCCAGCTTGTGCGCCCGGCTGCTCTGCGGTGGTGACGCTCCTGCAGGTCCCGGGCAGCAGCAGCCCCGCCTCCTGCCCTGGGCTGGAGACGCTGAAGGAGAGCAGAGCGGTCCCCAGGCCCCGCGCTGATGGCCCTGCTGGCCGGCACTGGCCAATTTCGCTCCTCCCTGTTGCACAGATCAATGGAACCAGGGGACCGTCCTCCTGACTTAGCGCCGCTCGCAACGCAGTGCAGGGCAAATGGCTCTGTTCAGCCTGGAGAACACCTCCCAGGGCTGGAGAACAGCCAAACGCTTGCCTTTGTGTTTGTGATTGTGGACAGCAGCGGCCGAGGCTTCGAAATCAAGTCAGAGGGAACCAACAAAACGCCCACAGTGGGTGTGGACGCCGTGGCTAGTCTTCAGCACCGAGTGAAGTCTTTGATTTCACCGCTAGGGAACCCTGTCTGCTCCCTGAAGCGCCTCGTCTTTTCTTTCCTTCTGATCGGACTTTGGCAACTCAACTCTGGTAGAAGGGTCCCTGCTACCTGCTGAATTTCCTCAGAAGGCGCTTCTGGAGTCACCAGGCCCAGAGGCCCACCGGATGTACAGCAAACCAGCTTTTCTGCACTTGTACGGGTTTCGGCTTTCGTTATAATCTTCACAGAAATGCACCGACTCTAAGGGAGCTTCACTTTTCTAAAGTGGAGAAAATCATTCGAGGCAGGTACAAGAGGTCCTGTCAGAGCCTTGGGTTTCAAGGAAAGCTTTTCAGATCTTTCAAAACGAGAGAAATCGTTACATGAATATGTAAATGGACTGGAAACTGAGTCATAAATACA
Organism: Miniopterus natalensis; assembly: GCF_054644295.1. NCBI lineage: Eukaryota > Metazoa > Chordata > Mammalia > Chiroptera > Miniopteridae > Miniopterus > Miniopterus natalensis. Next base: position 974,275 of record NC_142095.1, on the reverse strand, counting down.
AAAGAGTGTTGGGATCCCAAGTTATAAAGTGCCGTTTTCATTATGATTGTGGTGCCAGCCCAGAGCAAGCCAGGTCTGTACATGCCAGGTGCATGTGTGTCTGGTCTGAGGACAACTGTTCTCAGAGAAAGCCATCAGCCCTTCCAGTCTAAGGAGTGGAGGATGTGGGAAATTATCCCACAAGTTGAAGGAGAAATATATTCTCTTAAAAAAAAAACCAACAAATTATTTTCTTTATACTCAGAGTATATAAACCTGGATTTCAAAAACAAATTATCTACAATTTGCTTTGCTTGAGTGACCAGGATATTGAGAGAAGAAAAGAAATTAAACTGGATTTTACTGCTACTTATTAATGTTTCAGCTACCGAGGGAAATGGTTTTGCAGTAACCTTACTGCTTTATCTTGATTTTCCAGTGAGTGGACTCGACGTGTTGATGAAGTGCTTAGGTCCTCCATGTACTCAATTATTTTCTATGCAGCAAATGCATCATTATTTTCAAGGGATGATTGTTTTAATAAAAAATAGCACAAGGATATTAATACTATTTAATATTGGCTTCTATAAATTAACTAATGATTTTAATTCTAATATATCATCTTAGTTACCCAGAGGACTCAATCTTAGTTTCTGCATAAATGGAAACATTATTTTTTGGAAACATCTATTCTGAGAACATCTATAAACGTGCCATAGTCCAGAGACACCAGCTCTTCTAAAGTCACCCACAGTCGGCCCACCGTATCCTGGGTTCTGCATCTAGGATTCAGCCAACCCTGGGTCAGAAATATTTGAGGAAACATGTTACGTTGTTGCTGACGTGTAATATGTTCTTAGAATGTGTGCAGACTTTTTTCCTGGTCACTGTTCCCTAAATGATACAGTATAACCTCTGTCCACACAGCATTTACATTGTATGAAGTAAGTACTATAGAGATGATTTAAAGTATACACTAGGTGATACGCAAATACAGTGGCATTTTTTATGAGGGACCTGAGCACCCTCACATGTTGGTGTCTGCAGGACACTGGAGCCCATCGCCTGTGGATACAGAGGGAGGACTGTGTAGAAATGCCAGCTGTTCCTTAGGTCCTCCTTCCTAAAACTTCCTCCCCTTTGTTTTACTACATCTCTGTAATCATGACATTTATCAAGAAAGTGTTTTCATGTTGTTTATGGTTTTGACCAAAATTGTGTCATAAATCTACAAATAAACGCAGAACATCATGGGTGTCTCAAATCTCAAAATACCTCTCCACCCATTGTTTTTAAGTCTGTGTAACTTTGCTCAAGACCCAGCTTTCAGGGGAAACGATGTGATTGTCAATGTTTAGGCCAACGTCCAGCCTTGACCAGTGGGTAGAGTGGGCAGCAAGTGACTGAGGCTGACATTCCCAAAGGAGTGCACAGAGAGAGGGGGCCGTTCCCCGAGGAAATGAAGAGCTTGGTGTCCCAGGATCATAGAATTTACGGTGAAAGTGGATCTGGGTGATCATCCTGAGTTAAAGCCTGAACTTCATCCATGAGAAAATAGTCCTGAAAAATTAAGTGGTTTGTGCATCGATCTTGTTAGCTGCTGGGCTGAGAACCAAGTACTTTAGATTCTTTTCACTCCACCTCTGTGTGGATCAGTAATTAATAAAAATGACATTCATCACGTGTTTTTAACGTGCCTGGCAATGTGCCAAATGAATAAATCTCAGTTAATCATCATGTTAACCCCGGGAGGTAGGAGTCACAGGCTTACAGATCAGGATGCTCCGCACCCTCCTCTTTCCCAAGTGGGTCCTCTGGCCAGCCCAGGCCATTCATTCCTGGCCATGTCTCTCCTCCTCACTCTTAACTGAAACTTACTTTCTAATCTGACCTCCTAACACATGTGCTGTCCTCCTGGGTGGGGCTGTCCTGTGAGAAGGGCCGCTGCCCTTTCCGTGGGAGGGTTCCTTCCCTGGCACTGAGTGTAAGTGTCCTCAGGGTGCCCGGGCATGTCTGTCCCCTGCCTGTGCCCCAGGTGCTCCCCTGCATGTGGAGATGATTGGCAGGTAGTTGTGTGAGATGACCTGAGGGTGGTGTTGACAAACAAGCCAGTGACACCCAGATTGTTCTGTCCCACATCGCGGTTTGTCTCCTTACACGCATTGGGTATTGGGCTCAGCACAAGAGGGGCTGGTCCCCAGGTCAGCTTTCCCTGATCCCCAGCATTTACTCCAAGGACAGGGACAGATGACTGGAGGAGCTTGGGGTAGGGGAGGGCGAGGGAGAGGTTTTCTCATCAATACCAATGATAATTGCTAAAAAATAAGCACAGGTTAAGGGCATGGTATAAAAACAGTTCTAGAGAGCTGGGTAATATAATACAAATGACTTCGCCTCTATACCTACTTCTCCCTCCGTGGACTGGGAATAATCGATTCCGAGTCTAGTTCCAGCCTCACTACTAGTTTTCTGTCACCTTGACGAATTTACTTACCTCTGTGGACTTCGTTTCCTCTGCTGTTCGATGAGGAATGTGAACAAGCGAGTCCAACCTCATGTGGCTCCTCCGAGTCCCTGCTCATCCACCGGGCGCTGCAGGGACATGAGCCGGTCACTGCAGGCCCCACGCCTTCCTCCCACCTGCACACCTGCCCCCACCTTGTCCCCTCCCTGTGGCCAGCTTCCTGGCGGCTTGTTTCTCATTCTGCAGCACAAACTGCGGCAAGAGCAGTGGTCGCCCACTGGTGCTGGATTGATACAATGTAACAGGGTAACTGGTGCTGAGTTGATACAATGTAACAGGGTAAGCGACTGTGTCCCAGGAACCTTAGACCAGGAAGCCGATGGTTAAGATGTTTAACTAGAATCTCTTTGGCAACTAATGACTGTCTTTTTTTTCTTCCCCCAAAAAAGTCTCCTGTGCATGGAAGCGCCTTTCTAGTATCAACCTTTAGCTCGCCCTGTGGCCATCAGCCTTCGGTAGGGGAACATGGCTTCCCATGGGAACGAATGTCAGGGAGCCAACAGGGAGATCGCATCGGCCATGTGGGTGGGGTTGTGGGTGGGGTTCCCGCGCAGTTCAGTCTCCCTTTATTGTGGTCATATTAGAACTCAGCGACCTCAGAACACAGCCAGTCCAGTGATGTGGATGGGGCAGGACCCTTTCCTGGTCCACTCTCACCCCTTCTCAGAACATTATCAGTCTTTTTTTCTTTCTTTGTGACATTTACCAAAAAAAAGTTCTGGGATTTTAATTTTCTAACTGTAAATGTGTAAGACAATGAGCCGTCGCACAATAAGAGGTCTGGTAAGAAAAGATGCTGCTGGCCAGGGAATCGCCATGGAAACCCCTGAAGACACGGGTCATGAAGAGGAACAACTCTGAATTAATGTCCCAGGGTTGTGTCATTTGGGCTCATTGACTCATGTTGAGGTGTCAGAGGAAATGATGTCGGGGACGCAGAGGAGTCTCCATGATTCATTTGAGTAAAATTCAGAACAAGTCAGACTCGAGTTACTCAAGTAAGAAAAGCTAACAGACAGAACATCGCATAGAAGCATCCATCCTTGCCAAAATGTAAGCCCGTGTGACTTGGATACGGACCCACTGGGCACACCCTAAGAAGGCCGTAGGGCTGTGTGACGCTGGCATGCGGGCGTTGGATGGCGTGATTCCCGCCTGGAATGAGTGATCAGACAGAGCGCCCTGTCCTCCCGCCCTCCTCATTAAACAGCAGTTAAGGCTCAATGTGAGCCTTTAGGTTAAATCCAGCAGCAGAACAGTATGTCTATCTTGTACTTAAATCATATGAAATATAATCGATGGCAATGATTTCAAGGTTTAGGCATGAGCTATGCTTTAAAAATAGAGTGAGTCCCTTTTAAGAACTGAGAAGTTGTCAGAGGGAATATAGCTGATGGGGAAGGAAATGCAGGAGCTGGGAGGGGCTGGAGAGCGCTGGTGCAGCCGGATGCCTCGAATTTCACCCCTCCCTTAACTGCCTACGCTGTCCAGAGAAGGGAGACGCCGGGCCTCCTCTCCAAGTTCTCCAGTCTAAACAGCTTAATTCGATCATCCTTGCCGGGGTTTTATCACCTCAACAGTCTAGAAGTTCCTTTACAGTCCCACAGAAATCTCCCCTGTGGCCGGTTTCTTGGTGGGTTTTCCGTGAGTACAAACCAGCAGGGGTTCTGTGTCTTCTCAGAAACCTGGCTCACACCCTGATTTGCTACGTCTAATAGGATGTTCTCCAACATTGTCTCGTGCTTTGAACACCAAGGACACATTCCGGGGTCCTTTGGAATTGCTTTTTCCCTGACTGAAGTTTTGAATAGGAAATGACGACTACTTGCTGATGCCCAGCTCTGAGGAGAGTAACAGCGGCCACGTTTGTTCCATACTTTGCACTATACAGATCACTGCATGTGCGTTGTTTCATTCCATCTACAGTCTCCACCCTGCTAGTTAGGCAAGGAAAGAAATCCTCACTTGTAGTTTCAGGATTCTGTAAACTAAGTGTCCACGTGGATGAGCTACTGGGAGATAGAGCCCAGCGGAAAATAATAGGCCCCTGAAGCATCCGAGACACAGAGCTCTCCGTCTCGTCTTATTATTTCAGGGGTTCTCAGATGCTCTTTCATGTTCTCAGAGACTATTATGCACATTTTATAGTTGGCAAATAGACTTTATTATATCTATAGTCTATGTGTTTTCTAAGGCCTTGTAGCTGGTAAGTAGCAGAGCTGGGACTTGAACTCACGTCTCTACAATTAAGTGCAGAGAATTACCCGCCTTTGAACCGCTGGTCTTTCTGGGCATTCATTCTTGGTAGAGAGACATAAAACACAACAAAAGTAACGGTGCTGTGGGGATTATATTAGGTAACGTTTGAATCCATGCTAAACACAAGCCGTTACATAGTAAGTGCTCAGCTAATGCTGTCTCATTGTTACTATCAGTATTAATGAACAGTAGAGGAATACAGCAGCTGGGCTGAGGTAGTAAAAAGCAGTAGAGGTTACGGTTTGATTCCCCGCCAGGGCACATGTCTGGGTTTCAGGCTCAGTCCCCAGTAGAGGGGGTGCAGGCGGCAGCTGATCGATGACTGTCATCATCGATGTTTCTCTCTCTCTCTCTCCCCCTTCCTCTCTCTGAAGTCAATTTAAAAAACATATTTTTTAAATAAAGCAATAGACAGTGATCATATTTAATGTTAGTTCAATAACTCTTTACTGCATCTTTTTACAAAACAAGTGCTTGTCATGCGATTCACGTTATTTAGGAGAAACTTCAGGCTGACTTAGAAATCTGAAAGTCAGCAGTGGAACACAGGGATTCTCCAGAAAGAGAAGAAACCTTGAGATTAGGGATAATGAAAAACGTGGATCCTGAGTGTGGTGCTGCAGATGAGTCGGCTGATTTATTACAGTGGACACGAGACACAAGTGTCTCCTGCTGCGAAGTGTCCAACGCTTCCAAACGGGCTCTTTGATTTTCCCTCAGAGAAGAGCAATGAATAATTTATTCATCTCTTGACGCGAACATCCTTACATGATGCCTCTGAAATAGAGACTTCAAACTTTTAACTTCTTAGCTTTTAAAAGTGCTCGGTCTCATGCTGCAAGAAACTCTTTGTCTTGGTGTTAAAGCACGGCAAGTGCGTTTCCTTTCCTTCCGCAGAAGTGGACGCATCCCTTCATTCCTGCTGTTCAGAGGCTGTTCAAACAGCACCTGCTCGGAACAGTGTGTCTCAGGGTGCAAGGATGCTGGACTCTAGCTCAGCCCTGCCAGCGGTTGTGTTGTGATGGGTCGTTTGCGTAGCTCGATTCCCTTGGCTCTGTGGACTGTTCGTGCCCCCAAAATTCATGTATGAAAACCAAGCTCCCAGACGATGGCGTCAGGAGGTGGGGCCTTGGGAGGTGATTAGGTGAAGTGTGTGGAGCCCCTGATGAGATCAGTGCCCCTAGAAGGAGACCCCACAGAGCCCCCCGCCCTTCCCCCAGAGAGGCAACAGTAAAAAGACGGCCGTCTGCCAGGAGGAGGGTTCTCGGAAAATACCAACTGTGCGGGGGCTTTGACCCTGGACCTCCCAGCTTCCGGAACTGTGAGAAACAGTCTCTGTTGTTACTCTCTGCCCAGTCCCGGGTATGCTTGAATAGCAGCCCGAATGGACCAAGGCACTTTGCCAAACGCCGATTATTTCGCTACGTCCAGGATGATGTGAATCAGGTGAGATGATGCAAGTGGAAATCACTGAAAACTGTGACACGTCCCCCCCCAAACAGAGAGAGTTTGTAACGCGACCGCTTTATGACCGAGCCTTTCGCTCGCGAGGCTTCCCGTCGTCGTAAACGCGTGTTAGCGCTGGTGGGCAGCTCTGTGCCCTTCCCCCTGCTCTTCCCTCGTTCGACTCTGCCTCTGTCTGGGAAACTCTTACTTGGTTGTCGAGACCTGTGTCTAGTGTGGCCTCCGAGAACCGCGTGCAAGTTCTCAGGCGGAGATAGTCACGTCCTCAGCTGTGCCCTCGTCCCCGGCGTGACAGTCACCCGGCTGGGGGTCAAGGCCTGCATGTGAACACCTGCTTCCCCTCAAACACGGCGTCAGACGTGAAGTCCTGACGTCCCAGGAGCACAGGTTTGGGGCCTTAGGAAGGTTCGGCGCCGTAGCCGGTGAGACTTCGAGTGACGCACACGCTGCCTTCCGAATAGTGCCTTTTACCACCGGCTCTACCTATCGCGAGCCCTGTTCACCTTCCCCATTTCTTGTTCATCATGTTCTTTCTCGTGGACAGGTGGCTCTTCGAGCCTTTAGGTTAATGCCTTCGACAGGAGAAAACGGTGGGTCCCTCCTGCCAAGGACGAGGCTGCTTCAGGCTGGTCTCCCTGCCCCCAGGGCCCCCCCTCCCAGAGCCCCTCCAGCTCTGCCCTGACTCGGCTGTTCCCTAAATCCACCGCCCCCTGGGACAGCTCCTGAGACGGAAGAGAAGACGTCTGTGAGAACCGTAATGGACATGAGGAGACTGTGGGCTGTGTCTCAAAGGGAAAGATCCCTTTTATTAGAAACCGATTAGAGCAAAGGAGATCAATCTTGTGAGATCATGAAAATCAGGGGAGCCTGCAGTTGGCTTATTTATGTAGGATTTATACGCCGCCTGCTTCCAGAAAGGGTGCAGGTGGCAGCAGACGGGGCCAGAGTTGTTTTCTTTTAACACATGTCAGAGGAATTAGGTGCCTGTTTCCAGCAGATGAAGTTAAGCTGATTATAGCAATGACCTATCGAAAATCAATACCGTGAAACCATTCCATTAGTACCTGTGCCGTCATCCCAGATCATAAGTCATATTTATGGGCTCAAACACGGGCATTTTCGGGAAACGAGATGCAGCATGTTGGCAGGGCGCGGCCACCTGTGGTTGCGGGTTTGATGGTTACAGCAGTCTGCTGCCGAGGCCGAGGTCACGGGCTCGCCCCCCGCGTCCTCCACTCACCCTCTGCTCTGGGCTGTGGACAGGCCGAGTCCTGCGGCAGCCGCCTTCCTGTAACCCGCCGGGTCACCGAGGCGCAGGGAGGCCCTGGACCCTGGGAAAGGCGCCCCCCTGAGGACAGGTGTCCACCGAGGACGAGCTCTCCGCTGAGGACGGATGCAGAGCCGGTGGAGCTCCCAGATGACACTCCCCGCGGACGGTTCCCTCTGGGGAAGGCCCTCCTGGCTCCCACATCCACAGGTCAAATTTGGGGGAGTGTTCGGACGAGTAAAATCAGTGAATCTCTCGGTCTCTGTCTGTCTCCTTCTTTCAGTTTTGAGCCCCAAAGAGAAGGGGGATTCTCCAGAGACGGGGGGAGTCGCGGGACGGATAGTCTTATGACTAATTAATTCAGTGCTGGGTTGTCTTAGTGGATGAAAATCCCATGAAAATGTATCAGAGCCGGCGTCCCCCGCGCACCGCTCTGAACCCTCTGAATGTAGGCCGTCGGTTTGAACGGAATTATCATCTCACCGTGTAATCGGGCCGTGGCCTCTGGGCCCGGAGAGCGGCGCCTTTCCTTTGCTGTGACCTGCCGAGGTCTCGGGAGCCACCAGCCGCATCCCTTCTCCTGGCAGAACAAGCGCCAGGGCAGAGGGCGCTCCGGGCGACGATGCTCGTCTCCTCGCGCGTGGTGCTCTAACCCACCTAGAGCCTCTGCCTCCTGCGTGCAGTGTCACCCCGCCGCCCCCGCGGGAGGGACGGGCGGGAAGGACATTTGCCCAATATTAAACATTCGTTTTCAAGTCAAACAGCCACGAAGCGAGAGGCAGAGCTCTGCGCTCCCAAAGCCTGATGCAAGGTTTCCCTCTAAATGTGCACCTCTTATTGGATTCCTTGTGCGTTTTATTGAACTGGTTTTATATGATTCTCCAAGAAAGAAAATCCTGTTGTGAAATAGCAGTTGGCGATGAGTCGTATTATATAATGTATGTCCCTCGAGCGGCACAATACACAGCATAATGCTGAGGCTCCGAAAAGCCCAACCACAAAGGAACATAATTAAATTCCTTTCATCAGTTTATTTAAAAGTGGACATGAAACCCTTAGTTGTATATTGTTTGAAAGCAGCTTATCTGAGAGAGAAAATTTTAGGATGCGTCGCTCTGAAGTGTGTGGCGGGATCAGCGGCGACGCGGGGAGTCAGGAGGGGGTGTGGGGTGCCGGCCGCCCCCCGGCCCCGCTGAGCTGTTTGCACCGGCGCTCGTGATGCTGGGAAAGGGCGACCCTAGTGCGGTGGAGGAATCCAGACGGAGGGTCTGCTTAGTCAGGACGAATGAGCATTCGCGAGGGGAAGCGTGAGGCGTCGCAGGTGAGGGCGGGGGGGGGGGGCATTTGCAGAAGCGGGAACAGCAGGCGGGCGGGGAGGCGGGGGCGCGGCTGGTGCTGGGGGGAATGGAGGGCTCTGCGGGAGCACCAGACGCCAAGCTGGGCGCCAGAGATGAGCGTCGGGGCTGCTAAAGGGAAGGAAAGCAGCAGAAAGGGGCAAGGCAGGACGCTCCTGAGAAAAGTGGGGACGCAGTATGTGGCCAGAGCTCTTAATTTTATAAACGGGTTTCACCAACAGAAAGCCCTTCCCCTGCGGCCCTTTAATTGCTGCGACCTGGGTCTTACGTTCCTACTCTTCCCTCCCATTTCCCGGGGGCTCCCCCCGTTCCACGAGCGGTTCCACACCCGTGAGGGGGTCACAGACCCGCCACCCCCCGTGAACTTGCCAGGAGGGTGGAAGAAGATGTTTCCCGTGAGCCACGATGGACGTCTATCAGGGCTTTTCGGAGAACTGTGGTTTCTTTTCAAGATTGGCTTCCTGAGTCCCACCCAGGGCTGTCCAGTTGGCCCACTGAAATACTGGGCTGCCGCGGGTTGTAGACGGGACCATCCTCAGCAATATTTCTGTGAAAAAAAAAAAAGAGTGTTGTGTTTCAACCATCAAATGGCAGGTTCCTAAAAACACAGTTTATTCAGCAGCTGGTGGCTGGGCTATACCTTGAAAGCGTCTTATTTCATGCTGTCTGGAGACCGCGGTTTGGGAACAGAACTCTCCCCACCCAGGACGTGCCCAGCTCTGGGACCCCAGGGCCGCCGAAGGCCAAGACCGCACTGGTGGGTGGGTGGGCGGTAAGGAGGCTCCTTTGCCTCCGAATATTAGCCAGTCTCCTGGACGACGGTGCTGGAATTCTGTTTGCCTCGAGATGCGTGTTTATGGAAAAGGCATGCCTCCTTATTTATCACAAAACCACAAAGCGAACAGAGCTGTCTTAACTACAAATGCCAGGAAGTAATTCTCGTAGAGCCGCTTGTTGGGATGCCTTAAAATGTCTGTCCACCGGCTCACTGTTCGCTGGGAGGTGAACTCATGGACCTTTCATGTTGATAACAGGCTTTCTTAGTCTGTCTTCTTTCAAGATCCTTTTAAAATGAATATTAGACATTCTTGTGCTCAGACTCTTTTTATTCTAAACTGTATTGCTGGCAAACTGCGTTAAAAAAACAAACAAGAACCAAGCTTCATTTCCTCCCCACCTCTGCCTTCCTCACATGTCTCTCAAAAGCCCAGCATGGACTCAGCAGAACAGCAAGGGCCCGAGTCTTCACCGTCGTCACTTCGTTCAGCGTTAGCTCAGGGAAGCAGGACAGTCCAAGAGCTGGACAGCCCAGCACCCGATGCAGGACAGACGCCCCTGCGAGGGGCCGGGGGCCTGGGAGGCGCGTGCACGGCCTGGAGGCAGGTGGGACGTGTGGGAGCCCCCTCGGCGGCCCCGCTGACCTGGGGCTGGTAGTGAGGAAGCCGTCCCGGAACGGAAGAGAAAGGGGACAGCAGGTCCCTCGTCCAGCACCGCCCTGACCCCCCTGAGCAGAGGGCTCGGCAGATTCCTGTCTCCAGGTTCGGTGTAGGTGGGAATTGTCCTCAGACGGATCGGCCACCGTCCAGCGCTGGCCCCGCTCTGTCCTCTGTCACAGCCCTTCCTCACTCCTCGCAGCGTCACCACAGCCTGTGATTATCATCGGTAATGTTTTCAGTGGGGGGCAGTTGATTGGTGTAGTACCTGCTCCTCTCTTGGTCACAGGTTTCTGCTCTTCACATTATTTTTTTTGCAGAGTGAAGCACAATGTATAGATCATAGTAAATAATAAATACTTCTTGAATGATTTGATAAATTATAAATGTAGTTTAGTGAGTAGTTGTAATGTTTCTAACCTCCATGTAAACAGAAAGATTTTTAAAAGATACATGACCTAAGTTTTTCTATTTTCAATATATAATATTTTTATTTTCTATAATGCTCATTTTTCTTACATTAAATACTCAGTTTATGAGAGCTACAGTGAAGGTTCATATGAATAAGTATAAGGTAATATGCTATAAAAATGATGATATTTATTCCTAAGCTTTAAAAAACAGAGGGTAAAAATAGGAATTAGCATAATTAAAATGATAACAGAAAGAAGCTAGTCCCACAGCCTAATTTGAACACCATGACTGGTGTTCTAACTACAGTACTAACTACACTTCATTTAAAACAGCAAGTTCAGAGCAAGTGTTAGCCAGGCGGTGCTCTTTATAATAATGGTTTATATTTCAACATTTATAGATCTCGTCCCAGAATTTATTTTATGTGTTCCTTAGAGCAACCCATGAGGTATATGGAGAAGATATTTCATTCTCATTTTACAGATGAAAAAACTGAAGTGCAGAACAGATAGGAATCTTTTTTTTTTTATTTAAATCCTCACCTGAGGATATTTTTCCCATTGTTTTTCTGAGAAAGTGGAAGAGAGAGAGAGACATCGATTGGTTGCCTGCTGCATGCACCCCGACTGGGGCAGGTGACCGAGCCTGCACCTGAGGGACGTGCCCTTGACCGGGATCAAACCTGAGACCTTCAGTCCGAGGGCCGATGCCCTAACCACTGAGCCAGAGCGGCCAGGGCCAGATAGGAATCTTGCTTAAGATCGTCTGATTAGGGATTGCTAGTTCAGTGGTCTCTCCACGATAAAATACTGTGTCCCACGGGAATCACAGGACATATAATAGGAGTCAAAACTCAGGAGTCAAGGCCAAGCAGGGGACACATGGACTGTGGGAGCTGGGAGGGGGTTTGGCGAGAGGACTCCTCACTTGGCTAGTGCCCCACGGAAAGGCGGGCCCAGGATTCCCCAAGAAAAATTGGATCGACCTAAAGTCTTCTCACTTCTAAACATTGACAGCTATTTCCGTCTTCAAATAAGCAGACACTGATGACCACTAATCTGCCTGTGGATGGCTTTGACCTTGGGCTGGAAGGTTGCAACCTCCTTGATGTCAAATACATTTTTTTTTTTTCCCCCTGAAAATTTCAGTAGATCATCAAGTACTCAGAGCTTTTGGAAACAAAGCCAATGGGATCTCACAATGTGGCCTGAAAAGTGGCTCTTGAGAAGAGGGTGTCATAATGTGTCCTATCTGCCAGCTAAAGACACTCTCCTGGCTGAGCATACGGGTTTGATGTAGCAGCAGGACAAGGTGACCGCGCTTCATTACAGCGCGGGGCCCACTGTGTAGACGTCAGTTGATTTGGCTGCAGGGGAAATAATTACGTGTTAGACCCTGGAAGGATCCACGTGGCCTCCCGATGGCACGGGCTTGCCCTCCTGCCCAGTGACAGCCTCTGGCGGCAGGTTCTTCAGAGCGTCTCGGGTTGGAACTGACTCTTCGGCAACCGTCCGGCTTGAAATGCTGAGTCCTGGAGTTGCTCCGAATACGGGAGCCTGGCCTTGCGAGGAAGCATCTCTCGCCGACCTCTGAAGGCTGGAGTTTTGTAGGGACCAGACGGACGCGAGTCGCGCCCTGTGTGTCTGCAAGTCTGAACATAGCAAAAATTTAGGATGACAACACTTTTACTTTTGAACAGATAAGGGAAGTGATCTGATTTGGAAGCCTGGTGATATATTCAGTTACGCTCTGCTGTCAACACAAATAGGCTCACGCTCACCGCTCAGAGCCGGTTTGGGGGACTGTGGAACTACGGCACTTACAGGTAATAAGAGCTGCCTGCGTTCATTATTGCTGCTGTCGGAAGCCCTGGAGAATACCCGAGGTTTGTTGTGAGTAAACATCGTTTGAGGAAAGGATGCTGTTTCCATGACATTTACAGGCAGGAAACTCAGCTTCCGTCTGCTCAAGGACGAGGGGTGGTTACCTCGTGTTTGAACTACGGTCCTTTAGTCCACACGTCAGGAATTCACCTCAAACTTCAGTATCCCACATCATTGCCTTTCAAGCCACCTCCTTGCTGTCTCCCTCCAGGCACGGTCCCTGGCCCCAGGCCTAATGCAGGCCTTTTCGGAGGACCATCGCAAAAAGTCAATAGACTTCTGGGAAAAAGTCATCATCGTGAAAAGTATTGAACTTATGAAATGCTTTTCATGGTCAAAGTGATTTACAAACGTTAATTAATCGCCGTTCAAGGGGAGGTCCCCACGCAGTGCAGCCTTTGTTCCAGGAATGAGCGTGAGGCGCGAGGACCGCAGCCCAGCGGGCCTCCTGGCCGGCGGCTGGGGCGCAGCATCTAGTCTCTCCCGCTGGGCTCGGCTGCTTCCTGCGGACAGAGGCTCATCGGGAGGCTCCCCCGATCTCACCTGGGGCCAGACGAGCGTCTTCTATGAGCCAGGTGGTGGTAGATGTTTTTGAAAACAGGAGAGTGATTCAGCAGCATCCCTGCCGTTTCCTCAGAAAGGACCACTTTCCATATCACTCTTCAGATGTATCCCAAGAATATATTATTTTGCCAAAATCCAGAGGTTGGTTTAGCTCATTATTTTAGTCAGGCTTATAAAAGAAAAATACTTATTTTCCTGAGGACACTAAGGAAAAACAAATTGTCCCACCAGTTGGCCGAATAAATCAGTTCAGAAAGCAAAACATGTGTTTTAAGCATCATTTTCTCTGCCCAGGACTGTAGGAAGCGCTGGCACGGACAGGAATATTAAAAATAATGGGGGAAACCAATTTTTTTTTTTATGAAAATTACTTTGCTATAAAGACAGGAAAGACAGCCTAATAGCTACTGTATATAATTTCATGAAAGAAAACAAATTTAATATAGAAACGTAGAAAGCACATAATCTCCAGATTTTAAGATACTGAAAAATTCAGGACTTTGATATCCTTTTTTCGTTACTATCTTAATTATATCCCCAGCTTGCTATAAAAGGTGGATGGGATTTCCTAGACCTGGGGTTGTGGTTGCATTGATGAACACGAACAGCAATTCCATAGACTCAGACACCTCTGTTCAGCCAGCACAGTCAGATCTTGACAAGCTGTACTCAGTGGACTTAAAGTCAGACTCACTAATATGATGGTAATGAGATAACAGCAGTGATTTCCAGACTTTTGACTCTCAGAGGATAAGTTTGGAATAATAATTAGTGCCTTCCGAGGCAGAGCTCACCAGGTTGTAAAGTCAGTCAGTCTCCCGCCTTCAAAGTCATTGAATCAATTTATATCAAGTTACCGACTCTGCCAAGTAAGAAAATTTAAAACAACTCAGAAAGTAAACTAGTGTTTATACCCAACTCCGTTTCATCAAAGAGTGGACATTTTACCACAGAAAGCAGAAGAAAGTCATAATTTCCCACATATTGCATAAATTATTCACATCTCACCCCACTGTCTGAATTTTTCTCATTTTTTTTCATTGAGCAATGAAAACTTTATCACAGCCGTACCTACGGGGAGTGTATAGAAGTTGACATCCGGAGATGGAGTAATGACGGTGGGCGGGGAGAGGTCATAAGGAATGGACGCTGTCACTTATAGGGTCCCTAGGAGCCCTTCCTAAATGCAGAGGAGCGTACATATCACACAATGGATGGGTGGAGCCCTTGGCTGGGTGTCGTGCATGGCTTTAAAATACAAAGAGCCCAGCAGATGAGCACCGACCTGGATCCAGGAGATCTCAGTTCGATTCCCGCTCAGGGCACATGCCCGCGTTGAGGGCTCGACCCCCAGTCGTGGGGTGCAGGAGGCAGCCCATCAGTGACTCTCTCATCATTGATGTTTCTCTCTCTCCCTCTCCTTTCCTCTCTCTGAAGTCAATAAGGATATATTTAAAAAAAAAACAACAAATAAAAACGACAGAACCCAATTGTGAGGATTGTGTGATTGGAAGGTTGTGAGGAGAGTTGGAATATTTTCAACATGATGAAGAGGTTCCACATGTTACGAAGGCAACGGGACTGGGACCGGGTCTCACCCCTCCCTCCCAGGATGTCAAACTGCTGGGCTGGCAGCCAGGACCGCCCGAGGGCAGGACTGTCCTCCCGGCCGTCTGGGAAGGGAGCGGATGGCCACACAGATGGCCTGGCCACCTCCTAACCTTTCCTCCTCCGCACTGTGCGACCCCGAGAACTGGACCCTGGACTGAAAACATGTTCATACCAGCGAGGACTCAACCCACACAGCCTCTCTAAGCCTTGGACAGTGTAGGGGTTACTTTTATAGCTGGAGAGAAGACTGGCAAAGAAATAGCTGGACCAAAATGTCAAAAACCTGGTTAAATATGCTGTTCCCAGATTTATTTATTGTACAAAAATAAGGCCACATACATTGCTAACAACTTGTCATAATTACCTGAGATTTGTTCATGCAACGGCTTCGTTGGCAGAATACAGAACTGTTTGAAAATTAAGCTTTGCGATGAGGAGCTGCTTCCTGTATACTAGAGTTTTAGATTTAGGTGGGTGTTTATTTCCCTTTTTCTTTACCATCCAGCCCCTTTTCTGCCATAATTAGCACTGAACCTCCTAGAAACTGTGTTTGAAGCATATTATTGGTACAGCTATTTCTTGTCCCAACTTGATTCAGAGATAGAAGTGTGTCACCTTTGGAATGCTCACATTTTTGAAACATCCCATCTAGAAGCACATCATTTTATTTTATTTCTAAGTAGGGTAAAAATTTTGAATACTGAAGTAAATTGCCGAGAGCATGTAAAAATGTACATTTTAGCTATGATAGCTGCAATCTAGTTCAATTTATCATCGTCATCAAGGGGAGTTATTTATACTCTGCCTATAAGTCACTTGAAAGCCAGAGCAGTTAAAGTCCACAGATTAATTTGGCACCTTTGGAATGAGTGCAATCATGTGCAGACTTTAAATTCAAAGGGTTTAAAATTGCTTTATTACTGTACCATAGATATTTACAAGATCTTAATAATATACATGTTTTTTCTTTCCAAACAAGTCTGTGATAAGAATGTATCTCGGGCGGGGGCTGGGGAGCGAATGTACAGAACGACACGCCTTCAGACGCCTCACAGGATGTATGGATTCATCGTGTAAGCGGCTGAAGAGCAAACCAGTAAAAAGTGGTGATGACCAGGGACAGGAAGTGGACGCTGGGTTCTGCAACTGGACCTCCTCTGGAGCTCAAACCTGCAGAATATAAAGGGAAAACACAACCTCCTGAGAAAAAGTAAGATTGCTTGTCAGATGAATTCTTCCTGACCCAAATGCATATTGGCACTTTTCTCCTAATAACATACTTTAGAACAAACACTTGTTTCATTTTAGGAAGAATCCTGCCCTCTGTTTTAAATTCAAAAATAAACTGATGAAAATGCCCAAATGGCCAAGTCTGACTGCAGGGTGGATGGGGCCTGGCCGACCCCCGGTGGCTGATGACTTTCACCGGAGGCAGCTTCAGGCGACGAGTCACTGACTCATCTGCAGCAGAAACGACACACAGTTCTGTGCTCACCGGGACTGACCGGTGCTACCGGCTGCGAGCACTGTACCCGAGGGCCTGTGACTCAGCTCAGCATGGACTCCGTCTTTAGCGATGTTCGCCACGGGGGCGGGAAAGGTGCACATGCACTTGCTCTCCCTGCGCCAAAGCCCACCTGTGTCCATGGAAAAGCTGTGTGATTTTTGTCCAATAGGACGAATCACACACGATGACACAGTTTTTCATCTTTGGGATTCAAAGGAGGAAACATAAAGCTGTGTGTGTTGTGCAAACATGGTTAAATTTGAGGGGTTAAGGAAAAACAGACATCACCCCTTGCTCACAATTCAATGGAAACACAGACCTTTTATTTTTTTCACCCAACGTGTAAACGAGAACTGAAAGGAACCACAGAGCCCAGATTTCATGGTGCAGCTGGAATCAAAGTCTACAACAGCCACGGTGAGCCAACTTACTGGACATTTTTGGAATCCTGATCTCCTCGCTGCTGCTTCCGTCCCCGCCATCGCTGACTGTCCTAATCTCAATCAGGTAGTCCTCTTCGAACGGGACCAGCAGCTCAGCCGACGTGTTGTTTGTCTCCAACACGTGGGTCTTACTCTGTCGGTTTTGCCGGTATAGGATCTGAATAAAATGGGGAATTAGGTTAAATGGACATGTTCCTCTTCTAAGATTCAGACACTCTTAAGGAACACAAAAGACACGTCGTTATACGTGCTGGACTCCTGGCCTGGCCAGGTAGCTCAGATGATTGGAGCATTGCCCTGATACACCAAGGTTGTGGGTTCGATCCCTGGTCAGGGCACATACAAGAATCAACCAGTGAATGCATGAATCAGTGGAACAACAAATCAGCGTTTCTCTCTCAAATCAATCAATCGATAAACTTAAATGCTGTACTCCTTGGATGGAAGTACCCAGTCTATGCCTTTTTTTTAAAATTTAATAATAAGGAAAAGATGTGCTTTTTTGGCCAATGCTTCTGAAATGAGAATAGATTTATCTCTATTAATTAAATAGCTCGAGGCTGTTCTCTTTGAGGCTTGCTGTGAGAAGGCACTGGGTATCTGGGCTCCATTTCAGATTTCTGAGTATGTGCATTTGCCAGAGGTCGCCCATCAGCTCTGATGGAAGTTACGTGCTCTGGGTATCTGACTGGGCTCCTGCCTGATTCCTCTTATGTTGGTAAATGATCCCATCTTACTAAGTTCCAGAAAATCTACTGGAATAATATTCCTTGACCCCACTCCCATCTCACTCACATTTACTACCCACACATACACCCTCATTTTCTGAAGGCAAGGAGAGTCACTGGAAGAAAAATTCTTGCAAACTATGGCGTTTTATGTCTTCATGCTCCATGACACATTATGGACCTCAGGATATAAAGCTTTTCAGGGAAGAAGTTAAAAACAGCAACGCTAAGTATTTTCAGCACGTATTGTAGAAAGATTCCTCCATTTCCACATGCGTGAAATGTGTTTCATATTTGGCTGTGACCTTCCTGGTTCTTCAGTAACTTAATTGATAGGATTAAAGGAGATACTGGATAGTCACCTTGTAGCCGAGCACTTCAGATTCGTTTTCCATGGTTTTCACGTGCTCCCAGTTCAGGCATAATTTGGAGTTCGTCAGCTTCCACGCAATGTTAGCTGGGGGTTGGCTCGGAGCTTTAAAGAGATAATCAAAGATCTAAATGAATATTCATTAGCTGATGGTTACTCTGTGACCTGTCAACATGAAAGAAACAGTAACTCCTGGGCGATTAGCACGGAAGGAGCTAAAATGTTTTCAGTATCATGTGACACAACACATTAATTCTAATTAGAGTAAGCAAATTCGTTCAAATCCTGGTCATTTGGGAATGTCCATGATGAACTTATGAATTAATAACGCTTGTCGCATGTCCGGGGTTAATTTATGAATCGTTGCTGTTGTGTTTTTTTACTTTGCCACATGTAACGAGACAGGGCCCCTCCTCCTAGTGCTCCACTTGTCTGTCTGTCAACACGCACATCAAACAAATTCAGGCTGCAAACCTTTGACACGTGTGGACACAGAGGATTCCTTCTGAGTTGTCTCTTACTCTTTAACCTTGTGTCAGGACTCTTTGACTGTAAATAGCAATCAAGTCAAGATGTTTTAAGCAAAAATTAGTAATAAGTAGTGAAGGATACAGGGAATCTTTTAGAACTCCGGTGGGATGGAGCACAGACTCAGGAGGGGCAAAGAAGTGTCAAATAGCCAAGCAGTTCCTCTGCTTCTCAGCTGCGAGTGGCGGCTGGGCTTGCTCAGGACCGCTTCTCTCTGTCACTCTCGGGGCTGGTGGCCGAAACCGTGGCCGACCACCACACCTGAGGTTGGAAACCTGTGGCCAGAGGGGGTCTAGGCTGGAATTCTCAGGACAGAGCTGATGGCTGCCTCAATCTGGCCATAAGTCCATTTTAGCCTGTTTGACTGGCTGAGAGTGAGAAGGGATAATGTCATTTAATGCAAATGGAGCTGCTGGGATCCCAGAGAAAGGAAAGTCACTGCAACCTGGGGGACCGCCCGAAAGGTGGCTACTCCAAGCCCAGCCCCTGGCTTTTGTTTCCCTGGAATTACTGCTGTCTGGGAGGAAGGGGGGAGGGAGGACAGACGGACAGGTCAGGGACCCGGCCCACCTGGAAAATCCTGCCCCAGAAAAGCTGAGCCCAGGCCTGGGCCCCTGAGCCGAAGCCTGCAGCCAATGAGAGCGCGAGTCTCCCCGGAGTCCCGCCTCCCGACTTCCTGCCTCGTTCCCCTGGGCAACAGCCGCTGCTCAAAGCTCTGGGCCGCAGGAGGGAGTTTTAGACTTAAAAAGCTGGAGGCACTAAAAATAACTGGGCGGGAGGCAGAGGCGGCGGGGACCGGCCCAGCCGGACCTCGGGCCTCGACTCGAATCCGCGGCCGAGGGGCGCGTGCGACTCGCCGGGCCGGGGACCGGGGAGGATGGCGTTTGGAGGGGACCCAGCCGCGGCTTCACCGTGCGGGGGGGGGTCCCCGTCGTGTTATAGAAACTCCCCCGGCCCCGAGCCCACGGGGTCTCTCTCGCGGCGGTCACGCAGCTGCTCCCGCCCCCGCGTGCAGTGGGACGTTCATAGTTCAGCTCCTGGTTCCTTAGCGATTCTCACGGGAGTTACAGTTACTCCTGCCGTTGTGTGCGGTTACAATGTATCAGGGGCAGGTGTCCTGCCCGAGCGCACCAGCGGCCGCAGCACACGGACTGTGCTGGCGGACTGTGCCACCGGGAGCCGGCGGGCGGTGACTCTCAGGCATGCTCATCATGCCCCGGGCTGTGGGCAGATCCGCAGTGACCCAGGGCGACCTGTCCACTCATCACGCCGTCCAGTAATCCGGGCTGCTCCGCGGCCAAGCCCACAGCAGTCCCCGTGGATTCCCAGGATGGGCAGGCCTGGCGGGGGGACCTGCCCTCTGCCCTCCTGGGCAGCAGAAGCCCAGTCAAACCAAGGCTGAGAGTGGGGCAGGTGGTCAGCCCTCTGCGCTCGCTGCTCAGCAGTGTATTCCTGAAGGACGACCAGATAGCGCCCTGTGGCTGTTCTCCCTCCACCCAGCCCAGCTCGCTCCAGGCCTGTAACAGGCCGCATGAGGATTCTCACAAGGTGCTACAGTTTCAATGTCGAGTTTACTCTTGTGACACATTTATTTTATCTTTGTTCTTCAGAACAGCACAGAACATTAACAACCTCATACGATCGATACTGAGAAAAGATAAATCCCCTCCTTCGACGTCAGGGGCAGTGATGGATTTGGAAGGTGCCATCTATAGCTGCGTCTGTTTGGTGTGGTGGTTTGTTTAGATAAAACTGTTCTCTACACTGTAAATCTGTTGGTAAAGCCCGGGCTGGGACAGAACTGACGTCCACGAGCTCCGTGGCCATGGCCGTGGCCGTAACCGTGGCTGTGGCACTGGGATGTCTGCACTTGTTTCCTCACCCACCAGAGAAGAGCCAGGCATCTGTGCACATGGAGTTGGGGGGTTCTATGGAGAGGGAGCTCGGGCTGGGAGGTCAGTCGTGTAAACAGAGACTGGAACCTGTATCCAGGCTCCTCCAAGAGGCCTGCTTTTCCCATCTTTGGAATGCGACTAAAATCTCCTAGTTTGTAAATGTTTCAGCATACATCAAATAAAATGAGCTATTCCTCACTTGGTTAGTGGTGCATATTAAACAGCTCAGGGTCTGTGAATTCTCTCTCCTGAGCGAGGCAGTTACCCACTGTGGTGTTATGACATCATCAATTTCTCATTGTGTTCAAAGTGGTTTGTTCCTAATAATTCAATTCCAAAGTTTGCAAATGATTCACATCTTAAATATAATCAGGGTGCATTCAAGACTTGAGCCCGGGTGCTTTCTGTAAGGTAGATACAGTGGTAGAGCCTCAGCTGTTACCTGGGGCATTTCCGTGGTCTATAGCTTTTCTCATCTTTGCCCCTTAATGTGACTCCAGTGTCAAAGCCATCTGCCTGGTATTTTATAAAAGTTCCTGAGAGTTGCTTTAGAAGGCACCTTATCGTGAACATTGTTAACAGATCTGCATCATGAGTTTTATGAAACTGATTAAACTGAATTGCAAATATCTATGATGAAACAGATTTCTGTTATCTTGAAAAACCAACTAAGGCCATATGGATAACACGAAACTCGTGCCGTGGATGTTCACACGTGTCGGTCAACGGTGAACTCAACCAACAAGCACTTTTCTAATTTTCAAAAAAAATCTTTGCAGGCAATTTCCAAAGAGTAAGTCATTTTCTGTTAATCAAGTGACAGAGCAAACCGCACCGGCCTCCACAGTGCAGATCAATTTTCCCAGAGACGGCATTTACATTCAACTGTGGTTCCCACTGTGAACTCGATTCAGAAAGCAGCCTCTTCTGTTGCAGCTCTAGGTAACAGCATGGGGTTGACATTTGGGAGGGAGCGAGAACATGAGTGCGAGAGGAAATGAAAGCTCAATGCTCCCTTTATGTCTAAATATGGGTGATGGCACATGCCCCACCAGAGAAATCCAGAGCTGGTCAGTCACGGTCAGGGGCCAGCTTGAACCAGAACTGCGGGCGCTTTCTGCTGCTGGGCCTGAGTACCCTTTTCTCGGGGAGCGGTGCCTTTTTTTTTCTAGTCCCCTTGGAGTTGATATATTTGTTTTTTCTCTCTTTAGTTGTAAATCTAAATTCCATTTAAGTGATGTCTGCGTGGATCACACTATATTTTGAGCGCCCCTCAGTTGTCTTTTGGGAAGATCTCGTTATGAGACTTGCTGTTACATCACTGGTGCTGCGTAAAGAGCCAGCTGTCCTGCCCTGGCTGGGGCTCAGTGGTTAGAGCGTCAGCCTCAGACTGAAGGGTCTTCAGTTCGATTCCCGTCAAGGGCACGCAGCTCAGCAGCAGGCTCGATCCCCGGCCCCGGTCGGGGCGCGTGTGGGAGGCAGCCAATAGGTGTGTCTCTCTCACATGGATGTTTCTCTCTCTCTCTCTCCCTTCCACTCGCTCTGAAAAGCAATAGAGAAAATATCCTTGGGTGAGGATTGAAATAATAAGAGCCAGCTGTCGTCATCGCCAGCAGCACCGGTAGCAGGAGCTGGTGCGTTCCTTCCACGTGGAGGCCCCCCGTCCACAGGCTCCTCTTCATCTTCATTTCACGTGGACACAGGCAGCCTTCCCCACACAGCGCGGCTCCTTATGTCCATCTCAGCCTCTTGTTTCCTTCAGGGTGCCTTTCGCGATTCAGGACTATTTCATGGCCTTGGTTTTTTCTTGTTTTGACTCTTCACTAGAAGGGAAATTGCCCAAAGGCAGGGACCTGGTCTGATTTAATCTCCCTCAGGCCACCCACCCCGTGTGTGGCTCACGGGAGGCCCTGTGTCCTTGAATGTTTGATGGAATCACCGTAGTTCCCCCCAAAGGCTCTGTCTCCTGTTTTGCTGGCCCAGTCAGAAGGGACAGAGGTTTTGGTAAAGGTGAGCTGTGCTCTCAGTTTATGATGGATGGTCAAACATCAGACTGAGAACCTAGATGTGACTGTGTGAGTGCGTGAAGGATGCGGGGGGGGGGGGGGGTTGCCGTCACCACTAGTCAGAGGTAACCTCAGTGACGTCCCGGGACGTGGAAAGTCAAGGTTGGGTGCAGGGACAGCACATGGACTCAGCTGCTTCAGTGTCTCCAAAACCTGACGTCCTTCTGTGACCCGGGAAGGAAATTTCTGAAACACGTTTATAAAGGGAAGAGAAGGAAAAAGTAGCTGTGCTTTCCTACTTAGAGAAATGCAAAGAAAGGAAATTATCTCTAAAAAAGAAACAGCCCTGTGAGGGGATGGTACCTCTCTGTCCTCATGTACAGTGGGGGGTGTTGAGACTGAAAGATTTTAGGAACCCCTAACGTTCCAGGGAGGGGAGGCCCGGTGTTGGGCTCAGGCTGGGAGAGGGCGTCTCGGTCCAGGTCCTTCAATATTGCACTGTCTGTAGTTCACCCACATGCTCAGAATAGTTCCTTATTTAGAATTCCAAAAATAGCAAACCAGCTCATTATGATTGTTACCAGAAAGTTTCGACAATTACCCTTATTTAGCAGACGAGCCAATCAACCAAACAAAGCCACCAGTAGGGCCGGGGTGGGAGGGGAAGGGAGACGGAGCGAGGGCTCCTGCCTGCGCTCCGATGGCCCCGCTGCCGGGGGCTCGAGGTGTACTTACGGGACTTCTTGGTCGTGACGTTGACCGGGGGGCTGGAGGGCCCCGTCCCGCCGGTGTTGTAGGCTCTGACGGAGGCAAAGTAGACGGTGTTGGCCCTCAGCCCTGTGATGGTCTTGGCGGTGACGTTTCCGCGGACTCTGATCTTACCGATCACGGGTTCCCTGGGGTCGTCCGTCCAGTACAAGACCTGGTCACGGAGACAGAGCGAGCCGTCAAGGTTCCCCTGCCACCAGCAAACCACAGCAGGTAGGCGGCAGGTGGAGCATAAATGGCAGGATAGCTTCTGATTACATGGGTCATACAATAGCAGCAAACTACAGTCTAATCTTTCTAGGGAACAGATAAAAGATAGAACTGTGCAATGGAAATGAGAGAACCTGGGTGTTCTCAATTACCAAAACAGAATACTCATGCGATATCCAAAGGTTATCAGCTTAAAGAAAGCGTATGTAATAGCTCAGACCAGAACAAAATTCACACCACCAATCAAAGACTTCTGGCACGATGTTTTGCTATGGACATTTTCTCCAGAGTCTTTGAATGATGGGTTAATCAATAACTCAGCTAATACTGCGCCTTCCCTATGAATTAGTGGGTTTCAGGCACCTTGAAAACAACCAGAGAGAACAAAGCATGTAGCTGCCGTCCAGCCCCTTACAATCTAGTTGCAAGGCTGGAACATACGTGAGAGGAGCACAGAGGATGGGTTTCCGGGAGGTGATAGAGAAAACGGTGCCTAAGACTGTGAAGAGAGGACGTCGCGATGGGAGAGTTGCCCAGGGGAGGGAGGCCAGGACGGGCCGAGGGGGGAGCAGGGCTCAGCTGCGAGCTGAGGCATCGGGGGGGGGGGGGGGCAGAGGCCCCTGTCACACGAGCACGACTTTATGTTTGGACCAGAGGGTTCATGTGAAAAGAAAACAAGCGTGGGAGGCAGAATTAAGGGGGGGCTGGAACTGTACTTCGATTCTAACTCCAAAGCAAAGTCATCTGTTACCAGGAATACGTCCCATCTCTTTGTGGAAATGAAGGCCCGTGAGCACGAAGGGATGTGCCTCACGCAACATGGACCATATTTACAAACGGCAGGTTTAGGATTTTCCTTCTCACTTCACTGCCATTTCCAAGGTGATCTTTCCAGGCCGTGCTCCGGCTCACAGAGCAGGTGTCCCAGGGAAATCCGTCTAAGGTCTAAGGTCAGGGAGGATCCGATGTTCGCCTCTCCCCAAGTAACAAACAGGACTGCAGTTTCCATAAATAAACGAGATACTCTCTCATCACTTTTTAAATGCTACCCTTTGCTGATTTGATCGCAGCCGCTGGCCCCCATCTGTGGTTTTGGACACACACACTTGTTACTGAGCAGCGGGACTGGCAGGTGCCGAGGGGAATGACCTCTCCTGGCTCACCTCGTAGCCCAGCACGCGCCCGGTGTTTCTGTTCCAGGCAATGGCCATCCACGAAACCTCCATTTCCGAGGCAGAGAAGCTCTGGACAGAGGTTCCTCTTGGGGCCAGCTGAGGCTCTGCCATCCAGAGAAAGACACAACCAGCATTAGTAGGGGGTTCGTGGAACATGGACTCAGAACACGCCCACGGTCTGGGGGACCATCCGCTGCTGACCGCAACCTACCGTCTTCCCCCGAGTAGAGGATGGACACGGTGCTCAGGGCCCCCTCCCCTTCGCTGTTGTATACGCCCACTTTGACTTCGAAGGGGGAGAGGGGGGTGACGCTCTCGTTTCTGTACACGAACCGTGAGGACTCCACCCAGGGGACTCTCTCCTGGATCCAGGCGGTGGAGCCCACGGGCCTCAGCATGACCACGTAGCCGAATTCGCCTCCGTTCTGCAGTTCTTCTGGGACGGGCTGGGGTGGAGCAACCAACACGGTGTGTTTACAGGATGAGTTACAGAGCTATTGTCATGTTTATCCAACACAGACAACCGTCCTGTTTAATAAGCAGCGAAAACTAATAATACTCCTGTTTCAAATGCCAATTCGGAAAATGGTCCCAATTGAAGATGTTCAGATCACTAAATAAGAATTTTAAATAGTAATGGAAAACAGGTTTTATATGTTTATATGCCCCTCCAAGATTATTCATAAATTATAATAAAATGACTTAGAAGATTGCAAGATTTTATAAGTTAAAAAATTTTATATTCATATTAATGAATTTAGAGTGAATCTGGAAAACCAGTGGATCTGACTCCGTCCACAACAGCAGGGCCTTAGGCCAGAATTGGTCTCTCTCCCAAAGTTCTTCAAAACGCAGCTCAGACGTGTCCTGATGGGGCCGTTTCTGACCTTCCTCCAGGCCGGGTTAGGGCCGTCCTGCCTGTTGGCCCCTGAGCACCGGGACCTTTTTAAAATTCACTTTTTGTACCCCTAGTGCTTGAGCAGAGCTAGTGTTGACTGACCCGAGTTACTATGTGCCTTCTGTGGCTCAAACTCACGTAGGCACCTCTCCCTAAATCCACAGATTCCTGCCCTGGCCTGTGCTGTTCAGGGCTTAGAGCATCTGTCTGCCGCGCACACTGGAGGGTCGTGGGTTTGATTTCCAGTCAAGGGCATGTACCTGGGTTGCAGGTTCCATCCCCAGCCCTGGTTGGGGTGTGTGCCGGAGGCAACTAGTTGATCTCTCTCTCTCTCTCTCCACCCCCTCTTCCCTCCCACTCTCTCTAAAAATCAATGGAAAAATATCCTTCGGTAAGAATTAACAAAAAAAATAATAAATTCACAGATTCCTTAACACCCCAGCACCAGCAGCATCGGGCTCTGTGTGTGTGGACGTGAGGCCAGAGTGAATGCTGAGTGGGAAGCGACATTCACGAATCTGTGAATGGAGCTTCTGCAAGATTCTGCATATCTGATGTTCCCAGAAAAACACACACAGAGGAAATGACTTTAATTTTATAGCAAGCTTTTCCTGCAAAGGGCCAAGTAGTAAATATTTTAAGCACCGGGGGCCATACGGTCTCCGGCGAGAGTGTGAGGGAGTCATACATAACGCGTGCGAGAGTGGGCGTGGAGGTGGGTGAATTCGGTCATGAAAACGGAGCAGCCGGGCTCGGCCTGTGTGCCGTGGTCTGTGGGGTCTTGCTTTAAAGAAAAGGGCACAGTAAGCCATGGAAAGACGTCACTGTTTTGGTAATTCACTTCACCTCTGTGTGAGAATGACTGGCGTGGTATTCCCCACCCACCTGTAGACCGAGTAAAACCATCGCCACCGAACTTCAGTAAAGTCTGCGCCCGGGCACAGAGTGCGGTGGGCCGGCCGCGCCCTGCTCGCTCTGAGAAGCCGCCTCAGCCTCGGAGGAACCGGAGCCTGGACCAGCCCCTCACCGCCCACAGAAGCAGCCCCTCTGCCGCTTCACTCCCGACTCACGCTTTGTGGGCAGCATGTTGGCAGAACCAGCGTATCTGATGAGCTTACTACCTGAGGCGGGTCCACAGGACCTGCCCCACCTGAACCAAGACATCGCCCGGGACCCGGGATGGCTGGAATCTACTTTAGGAGGAAGTGAGGAGCCAGGGTGAGGCCTGTGTTCAGACGCTGCTTGGCCCACCGACAGCACATCTCCAGGCCCCGGGTTTCGGATCAGGAAGTGACGTCACCGACCCCTGACCTCGCTGTGAGGCCTGAAGGAGCGCCCAGCGCAGCTCCCGACGCCCGCACCTGCTCCAGGGGGGCGCCTCTGAGACCCCGTCTCCCAGTCATTGTCCACCCCCGAAAAAGTCAAACAAATCCAAACCACCCTGAGATATACCAGTCAGCAGATACCAGCACCAAGGTCCCATTACAAGTGCACCTGCAATCAGACGTGGTTGGTCTCTCTTCTCCCCACCCCACGCCGACACCCCTGGAGACGCTGGGGGTCACCTGGTGGACAGGGAGGGAGAAACTGAGGGGCAAACCCAGGAAAGGCAGAGCTCCGGCTCTGCGTCCCTGTCACAGTGAGAGGTCCGGGCCAGGGAGGCCTGAACGGCTACAGTGAGGAACTTCAGGGGTGGAAGGCCTAAAGTTTATAACAATAAGCCCGGCTGAGTTTTTAATAAGTACAAATAGGTTAATACTTTAAAATAATGACATAAAAGCTATTCTGTCTGCTACGCTTTCATCTAGTCGGATGGGAACGCCGGGCCTGAGAAATCACCTGGTCTGGCCCTGCCAAGGCAACTGCAGGCGGGAGTCGAAATTCAATAAATCTAGGAGCTTTTTTTATAGCTAATTCTTAAGTCGATCATTTTGTATGGCCCACAAATTATGTTAGAAATCTCCAAATGGCCCTTGGCAGAAAAAAGGTCTTCCAGCCCTGATAGATGCAGGAGGACCAGGCTGGAAGGGTGTAGAGAGCGAGGAAAGGAAAACAGCTGATTCCCACCCGCACTCTCTGCATCTAACTCAGAAGGAGAGTCCCTGAGGCCCGTGCAGTTCACCAAACGAGGGTGGAAACGCTCCGGGCCCCTCCGCGCACAGTCAGGCGGTTTTCCTTGCATTTGGACGAGCACTGCGCTCCCTCCGTGGGCTCTCTCACCCCAGGAGGGCCGAGAAACGCTCCCAGACCCTCCCCGTCCCAGCTCCCTCAGGAGCCTTCCCTGCCATGTATTTTTATGCACCCAACTTGTTTTTCAGTTTTCTTCCTGGCCAGCTACATCTTCTTCCTTCAAAACAACTCAGTTGAACAGAAAATTACCTCCCACGTAACGACGAGCTCCGAGCGGCTTCCCCCGCCTCCCTGGATGTTGGTTGGAGCCACGACGGGGACTGAAAAGCAACCAGAGAAACGCGGCCACGGTTAGGATGGCGCGTCTCCATCGGGGCCTTCGCCTGTGGGTGTCACCCCCAGGAGCCCCGCAGCAGCTGCGAGGGAGCCCGGCACCGTTAATGAACACAAACGATGTTTACCCAGACCCGGATTCCTGAGCGAGGACGGCCTCCTGTCTGATACATGAGCACCCGGCTCCAGAATTAATTAAAAGCCCAGCAACATCGTGTATCTGACATTATTATGTATCATCTGCTAATTGGCAGAACACTGTTCCGTTCAGGGGGTGAGAGTGACACCGTGATTTAGCGCCTGATTATACAGCTGTGCTGGGAACACGTTTCCCAGCCAGATATTAATTAATTCCCTTCTTCTTAGTAAACAAACTAAAATAACTTTTTTCTTTTGGGTCGTCATCAGGATGTTTGAACATTTAAAAATAAATTCTTAAATGATACATAATTAAATAAATTCCTGTTTTGTAACCATGTTTGAGTCGCAGATCTCTCAGCAAAGAACAGATGGATGTCTCCTCTAACTTTTCACCCCCAAAATGTGATGAAGGGGAGTCTGCTTTACCCCAGCTCTCTAAGGCTCTGGGGTAGATTTTCCAGACACGGATCATTTCTATGAATTAGAAAAATACAGGGTGTTTCCCCCAAAATGTTCACACACTTTCACAGCTGATAACTCACTTAACTTTCACTCCTCTTCAGGTTACCTGATTTGAAATAGTGGGTGAAGCCAGACTAACCTTTGAACAAAGAACATTTATCCTGAGGTGCCACTAGACTTTTTTTTTATGGGGACACATAAAAGATGGAGTTTATGATACAAAATCAGCAATAGTTGGCGCATTGAGGGCGCACAAATACCGCACGAAATGATCCCTGATGTTGGCGATTCCATTGCTTCGCGTTATCAGCAGGGCCTGGACCAGGACGGTCACCAGTTTGGAAAGTGGCGTTGACAAAAAAAATTACTCATTTCTGTAGATTCTTTTAAATTTTGAAAATGAGCTGTGTGTTAATAAGCTCTGACTTTATGATCATTCGGTGTGTACGCGTTTGGGGACGCCCTGTGTGCCCTTCACTGTGGGTGCGAGCGCTCTAGTGCGCAGCGCACTGGAGTTTGACTTTAAACATGTAAAAGTCCTCTTTTCCCTGAAATAATGACAGAAGGACCCCACATCTGTGGTGATGGAAATATCTGCTGGATAAGCTTTAAAACGTTGAGTTCTGTGCAGGTTTCTGTGTCTGATCTCTTCTGCTCACTACCCAGAGGTGGGCAGAGTGCCTGGTAAATGAAATCCTGAGGCCTAACTGCTCATTTCAAAGTTTCCTCCCACCGTCAGGACCCAGAGATGCATCTGGGCTGGTTATTTTATTTACTCCCGTTTCGTAGGGATGTTTAATTTATTAATGACCGTTATGTACTAATCCGACTGTTCTTTAATAATGGCCCCTGTCAGACATTGTCCATTTTCATGTTCAAACTGACCCGCAGGTTGTCTGCCTTGATGTCCCTAATTTATTTAGAGATTGGCTCCTGCCTCCGAGCCCACCTAGACCTACGTCTCCCAGCGCCTTTGGCCAGAAGCATCATGAGTCAGTGGGTCCTGTGCTTGCACGTTTCTGGTCCCCGACTGCTCATGGTGACATTACTACAGGACCAGTAAATAGCTTTACATACTTATGGAAACTATTTAAAATGATGCTGTAATTTACAAAGTTTTCAATATTCTGGGGAATAGAGTTCCTTTCTTTATTCAATTTTCACATGACCTATACTAAACCTAAAACCATACTGAAAATTGTCTTTGATGATGCAAAACAGAAACACACAGGTCCCTACAATTTGGAGCCTTGGGGAGATCCTTGTGGACACTAAGGCTCCTCCTGCCACTCAGGTGGTTGACAGAAGGGGACACAGAAACTCTGCTGTAAAAACTTCAGAGCCAGCCCCACCCAAAGTTACCGTAGCATCAGTCAGCCGGAAACACCTAGAACTAAAGCTAACGCCCCCGTGAACTGCAGTCGGCCGATCGGTCTGGGGGCCCCCCTGGAATGTCTGTGTTTGCACATTTCCTGTGCCAGTCCCTTGCTCATGCAGGCGAAGGCCACCTGATGTGGACCACGCTTGAGCCCAAATCCAGGGGCCTTGGTTCAAAGCCTGACTCTGTCCTAAACAGGCATAACACCCTGGTTTTCCTTCCCGCCTCCATGAAACGAAGGTCTCCCCTCAGCTCTGAACCTCCAGGATGATTTAACTCACAATCTCACTGTCATCTGGGCTGTTTTGCAGCCCCGATCTTATGATAAAAACACTAACGTTATCTTTAGTTTAAACGACTAGTTACTGGCCTCCGACAGCTGCGCACACGTTCCTGAACTAGTTTGTGCTTGTAACCGAAGCAACGACAGAGTGACCCTCGATCACGTGGCGGAATGAGCGGGTCACCTCTGTTAGCTTCCCGCGGGGAGGGGACCCAGGGTGACCGGCGTGGGGCGTAAGAATGGGACCCAGTCGGAGGGCTTTGAAGGGACAGGTCTCACTTGGTCTGCACCTCCTGACCCGCTCGGTGCTCTGTCAGTGCTTTGGCTAAATGAGCCTAGGACTCCCCTCATCTCAGTGACACTGCAGCCCGGCCAGAGCTGGGAGCTGGCCGCCCGACAGTCTCCATCCGTCCTCGGCTGCGACATGTCGCGAAACAAGCAGAAACCCATCTGCATCTACGACTCTGCAGATTCTCTGTTGGCTCTGAAAGTAGCGGAGATGAGAGGACAGCTTCCGAGAAACTCTTCCTACCTGTGTGCGTCACCAAACCCTCTCTCACTGAGAAAATCTTCTTGCGTCGTGCACCTAACAGCTAACAGCGTGGGCGTGAGAGTGGTTTTCTGTCTCGGGTGGGGCAGGATGCTACAGGACATGCTGCTGTTTTCTGTAAGAACGGTGCTGTCCACGGTCTCCCGGCTTCTGGGGAGCCACGGATTTCTTACCTGAAGCTTTGGTTCTCAGCAGTTCTGATGGTTTACTCGGCTCCCCGATCCCAATGCTGTTTCCAGCCAGGACGCGGAACTCGTACTCCACCCAGGGACTCAGACCCACCACGGTCGCGTTGTATGTCTGGCCATTGAGAATTTCTGGAACTAAAGAGAAGGGCACACCAGGTAAAAACAACCAATCCCTCAAGCAAACAACACAACATTTGTTCTACCAAATTATCCAAAACCCGTGAGTCCCTTACCAGTGGGAACAGCCTGCCAGCCCACGGAGAACGGTGTCCGAGCCTGGACGGTGAATATTTGAATGGGGCTGTTACTGTCGGGCCCTGGCCGCCAGCTGAGGTGAGAAGTGGTGCTGGAAATGTGGTCCACTCGGACGTCCTCGGGGGGACCTGGGGGGCCTTCAAAATAGGTTTCCTGATGACTGTATTGGAAATGATTAAATCTATGGATTTGGGACATGGGTAGTTTATTTTCTTTTTCTGTTCTGCTTAGAAAATAAAATGTCGAACATAATATACTGTAGCACATTACTTGAGATAAAGTCCTATTAATTCCGCTTACGTGGTGAGAGATTAGCCTAGAAATGCTTCCTTTGAAGATTAGGAAACGCCAGCCACGGGATGGTTGAGCGTCATCTGATAAGCACTAATCTCAAAGACTGAGAGCCGAGCCCCTCCGCCCCTCTCAAAAGCTGACTCAGGCGAACGCGGCGGGCGTGGGGAGGTGCCGGAGCGCAGACCACCCCCTCTGCTCTGCGCGGGCCGCTTAGTATAAAGGGAGGGACCCACGGTGCTGGCTGAGCCTGCGCCTTCCCTAGACGCAGACAGACCTGCTCATTCACTCTCCAGATCCACGCCACCCAGACCCTGGGGACCTGGAATTTAGAAAATTAAAATAATCGCACTTCTTACTCCAGGGAGGATCTGCCATTTACTGAGGAACGTTTTTGGCGGAGGGTAAACCACGTGCTCATGTGCGTCCGCGGCTTACCTCTGACAAGGATTTCGGCGACGGCAGACAGGCTCTCGAGGGCGGTTTGTACCCTGCACAGGTATTTCCCGGAGTGAGTTAGCTGAATGTCCCTTATCATCAAATCCCCCACGGAGCCCTGCAGACAGAATGGGGAAGGGGTAACAGCATCCGTAGGCCCTCGGGCCCCGGGTTTCACAGCTGCGTAAACGTCAGACACGCGGCGGCGAAGTCAGGAGACCGGCCGGCACCACTGTCGTTCCTCACGTCTGGACCCTTCACTGCCCCTTCGTTATAACTGGCTCTGAGCACAGGCTCGTCCGTGAAAGACACCGAGCAAAATAAAACGAAACAGACGCAGCTTCCTAGACAGACAGCGGTCACCACCAAAGACACACGGGGCAGTCGTGACCGGAGACGTTGATTCACGCACGTCAGAGGCTCGGTTCAGCTTACTGAGCACCTAACCCTTCCAGCAACTTACTCCTCCGATCCTTTCGAAATGCGCCGCGCCCTTTTCTAGGTCTAGGGTGTGTCCGTCGACAGACCAGAGGAATTCGACCTCCACGGAGGGGTCGTGAGACACCTGGCAGGACAGGACTATGCTCTCGCCCACGGTGACGTCCATGGGGGAAGGCGGGACCGTGATCACCGTCCGCTCTGCGGAGAGAGAGCAGCATCGTTATAGAAGCTTATCAGACCCCAGCCTGGGCCGCGAAACGCACGCTCGGAGTCGGTTTGCCATCGTCTGAGATTCTACGCGTGCAACGTGGAGTTCCCGGTACATTCAAGGTGAAAAGGCCACTCCCCGCTTTCAGATGTTTCTGCAGTAATCTGTTTACCTTATTACTTGTAATAAAACTGAACAGTTTTACTCCTAGTTCATATGAAACTGGTTTATTTAAAAAGCTGTGGACTTCTAAAGACAGCACGCCATACGGGAGGAGGCGCCACGCGTTTCCCCTGAAATCCCAGCCACCGCGCTCCAGTCGCCCAGTGGCCCTGAGGGGCCTGTGGCGATCGCCTGCCCAGGCCGCAGGCCCTGCCCGTGGGACCGTGACTGCAGTCGTTTATAGAGACGTGTGGGCATTGGTTTTCACGGGCGAGTGTGAACACGACACATTCTACTTCTGATGCAGCTGTGATGACGATTTCCCATTTTCGCTGAAGATGCAACGTGAAAATGTTTCCCTTTGTATCCAGATTTCACAGTGTGAGAACCATCTCCCGTAAACACCTCCCCCAGAGACGTCAGCCGCAGGTGCCCGCAAAGTGTCAAAGGACGAGTCCAGGTGTCCCGGCCGGGCTCAGCGTCCTGCCACGGCTGATTGAGAGACTCAGGGAGACAGATCGTCTCTGACCGCAAGGGTTCGCCCACGGCCACGGCCACTCCAGCCAGAACTCATGGGCAGCGGCCCAGACAAGGCCACACTCGCGGGAACGGGAGAGGGGCCCGGGCGGCAGAAACACACGCTCTTTGATGATGCAGATTTGGACGTGAGTTGGTGACTGTCTGCCCTTTCTGATGGGTACATGGAAGTCCCTTACACTATTTTCTCTGCTTTTCTGTGTTTGTAAATTTCAATAACAATAAAAGAAAGACAGAAAATGATGGGGGGGAATATTTGTTTTTCAGAATAGAGGGGCACCGGTCCCGTTCCACTTATAAAGTAGCGGGGACCCATCTCTTTTAGAAGAGTGTCCAAAATACAAATGACAACATACATAGAGTTACAGATTCTAATATTTACCATTTCAGTCTGTTTCAGGGAGATAAAAATCATGTGAAAATAACTTGATCTGACAACTCTATTCTTACAGAGTGTAAGGGAAGGTTTAATACAGTAGAGGGTGCCCCAAAAGATGTGCACACACTTTCACAGCTGATCATTCACTTCATTTCCACTCCTTTTCAGGTTTAACTGATTTGAAATAGTGAGTGAAGCCAGACTAAGCTTTGAACAAAGAAAATTTATCCTAAAGTGCCACTTGACTTGTTTTATGGGGACACAGAAAAGATAAAATTTACTGTATAAAACCGGCAACAGCCCATGAACTGAGGACACAGATACCAAATACAGTGATTCCTGATGTTGGCGATTCCACTGCTCCCCGTTATCAGCAGGGCCTGGACCAGAACGGTCATCAGTTTGAAAACAGGCGTCGACAGAAAAAAGAATTCATTTCTGTAGATTCTCCTAAATTTTGAAAATGAGCTGCATGTTCATAAACACCGACTTCATAACCTTTCAAAGTGTGTGTACATTTTTTTGGGACGCCCGGCATATGCTGTTTCCAATGAATAGCTTTACTCAGATTCTCACTGTTAATAAAGTGTGATGTGTCCAGAACACAGCCCTGGTTACGGGCACCCCAGGAGACACGAAAACTAATTATCCCAAATCTTCTGTCAGGACTGTTTAGCGTGATTTCTTTAAACACAGATGGGCCTTGTTCCCGTACTAATGGCCAAACACACTTTTACACACATCCTGAGCCCTAACGAGATTTTCAGAAGCCAGGGGATACTTTTACCCAACATGTAACTGGTCTTTCCTGACCACCCAGAAAGTGTTATTTTTGTTTGTTTCTTTTGTATCTTCAACTCGGTTGAACTGTCCTTCTGTGGGTGACAGTCTCTCAGTGTCACTGTGCAGAATAATTACCGCTCGGGTGCCTCTGGCGGCATCAGCCCCCCTCACAAGGCGGCGAAGCGCAGGAGAAAAATCACCTAATCTTTCTCCCCCTCTCAGACGTTGGCTCTGCCTTCGTCGGTCTCTGACGTTACAGGAAATGTTGCTAAGAGACCATACGAAGGAAGCGAGTGTATAAATAGCACTTGGAACAGGTGACAAAACTCCCCGATACTTTCTCTCACTAGGTAACCTGTGAAGGCTGGAAATAAACACTTTCAGCGTTCGGCCCTTTCCTGACCCTTCAGGCCTCGGGCGGCCCTGCCTGCTAACCCACGAGCCTTCCATTTAGACACTTCGCGCTGGGACCGCAGTCCTTCCAAACGTACAAGCGTCGCTAGCATGTTCGTGCCTGTTTGAAAGGGACCCGTTCTCTCCGGTTTTGTTTGTGTAGAAGCATCTTTATTGGGTCTCCGTTCGGGAGGATAGTTTGGCTGGGGGTAGAATCCCGCTGCCTGCTGGGCCCCTCACTGCTGCTGCTCTTCCAACTTCCAGGCTTGCTCCCGTCTTCTCAGGATGACGCCTCTTTATTATCAGGATGATTTCCCCTTTGGGCTTCCTACTGTGCGCCCTGCAAGCCCCCCTTCGCTTCTCCTCGGCGGGGCTTATACAGAGGGCGCCTGCTGTCATTTTCCTGATGACTCACCTTCTTTCTCAGGTCTGCAGACCTGGAGGCACTGCCGTCTCCTGGCAGGTCCGTGCCTCTCTGACTTCCCGGCTGTATTTTCCCTGCGTGTTGCCGGCTGGGTGCTTTCTAGTCCCGCATCCCTTCCCCGGCGATCCTCTTGTCCCGTTTCTAACCTTGCATGAAGTCACTATTTTGTTCTTAACTTCACCTTTTGCGTTTTTCAGCTCTGCAGCTTCCAATTTGTATTTAATAGATGGGTTTTCTCTTCTTAAATTCTTCATCCTGTCCTATATATTTCTTTACCACATTAATCACATGTGTTTTAAAATCCTTGTCTGGTAGCTTCCGTATTTCCATCAGCTGTTGCCACTGTCTGATTTCTCTCTGGCTCGGTCATTCGTTCCTGGGTCCAGCTACTCCAGGGGGGTGACATGACAGTTCATTGAACACCAGGCCCCGTGGGTCAGAATGTAAATGTTTTTATTTTGTTCTATTTTCCCCAAGTAGATTTCCTTTTTTCAAGGGGGCAGCTGAAAAAGAGCTGAGTCCATTCGGGAATTCACGCGAGTCGAGTCTGGTGTGCAGTCATGTTAAGTCCTGGCGGATTTTGTTGTTTTTATTACCGGAACACAGTCCTTCGGGTGTCTCAGTTCAAGGCTGAGTAGTTCAGCAGGCCTCATTCTGCTTGGCTCGTTCTGAGCCACAGTTTTTGTCTTCCTTGCACTGCGGGAACAACCAACATTTCCGCCCGATATTCTGCTTTCTGTTTGGTTGCTTGTATTTCTGATTCATGCCCTTAGAAACCAGCCAACTTCTGGAGGAGAAAATCGCTGGGAAGTCGGGCTCCCCCTCCTGTGCCTGTCTCTCCTCCACAGGATGGTCCCTGTGTTGCCAGCACTTTGGTCATGCTCACAGTCCCTTCATTCTTTATTTTTATTCATTTTAAAGACACTTTAGCAGTATTTGTGGCTGGTAACTGGTGTGATGTTCTTGTGATAAAGCTACTTCCACTGCTCAGGACAGAACTTTCTCCCGTGTTATTAATGTTTAATGATAGATGTTTGTAGGGCTGGAAAAATCTAGGCCACGTGTCAGCGGGAGGTTTCAGGTAACAGCTTGAACAGGATAATTGATGCCAGCTGGGGGAAGACGTGAGGCTTGCTCGGGTCTGAAGTAGAGACCCGTGTCCACAGCCTCGCTCGGCTCCCGGGGTGCTGGCGGCTGGTCCTTAGCTATCCAGCAGGGAACCAGGGGCGGGAGTGGGGGACAGTTATCCGGAGGATCTGATAAGCCTGAGAAAAAAAGACCTGAATACGGCGTCCTTGAGAATTTCCCAAGGAAGTATCCTGGCCCATCACCCCAGCGTGAAGTGCAATAGGCCAGTCAGCTCCCACACGTGGTCAGAGTTTCTGTAAGATTCCAGCAGCCACTGTCCATGTGAGCAAACAGCGAAGGCTCAGAGTGCCTTTGTGCATCTCTTCATAAAGCAGGGATTAAAACAAAAAGGAAGAGCGCAGTTTGGGACGACAGAGCCTGCAAGGAAAGGAAAGCAGAAAAGACAACCTACCAGCAATCATGTCAGATGGGGAAGAAGGGAAAGAAATTATATGAGGAGCAGTGGGGAAAGAAAACACCTAAACAACTTAAAATAGTAAAATAAAAGTGAAATAGAACGTCTGGAGGATACAGTTAAAATCACGGAGAAGTTAAGCAGAAAAGCTATGAAATATACACAGAAAAGGGAAACAAACAGGTATCCATCCATCCATCCATCCATCTAGATGCAACCTATATAAATGTATATATGTATCTAAATATATGAAATACAATAAATTACACACACAGATAGATACCCTTATCTACAGACAGACAGACAGACGTAACCTAGAGCCCCAGCGTAGGAAATCTCACTTTTAAATAGTATATATCTCAGAAAAAGAAGTGGAATAAATGACTCAGTTACTCAGGAAGACAGTTCAGGGCTCAGAAGGAGGCGTCCCTAGGTGACCGAGGGCCCCAGACACCCAGGGTGCTGGTTGTGAACAGACTTGCCCCAGGGCCCCCGAGTCTGAGGCTGGAGCCCCAGGAGAAACAGACTCTGCAGAGGGAGGGAGCCAAGGTGCATGGGCAATGGTCAGGAGTCCACAGGCCTTGGCTTCCAGAGCCCGTGACTGCCCCAGGGGCCTGAGGACTAAAGATTCCAGCTGGGCTTCTGCCTCCAACTAAACCGCCAACCACAGCTAAGCTCAGAATAAAGACGTTTTCAAACACACACACAAATCTCAAAAAACTTGCATCTCTCTTGAATTCTTTCTCAGAAATCCACCGGAAGAGGCATTCTACCCAAACACGTGTTTATACCAAGAAAGGGAGCCCTGGGGTTCAGGCCTTAGGGCTCCCCCCACGACAAGGGCAGGTTGATTTTGAGGGAACGCAAGTGGGATCGATCTGAGGAGTGAATGAATGTCAAGTCCATAGAAAATTAAGCCACCCAACCAAACAAGAAAATGACTAACTGGGAAAAGCAAACATAGCAAGTCAGAGCTAAGGCCCTGAAATAAACCTGCACAGAGAAGACAAACAAGCAGGCGATCGGCCCGATGGAGACGTTGCCTCGGTCCCTCTGGCAAAGCAGCAGGGGACAGGTTGCTAATCTTCATTTAATATACTTTTCCTCTTTGTACAGGCGCTTGTGTGAGGCCCAGATGTGCTCCATCCCCTCAGCCGGGGGCAAGGTCACCTGCTCAGTGTCTCAGGGATCGAAACCCCCTGCAGCAGGCGCGGCCTCGCCACCTCGGCCGAGCATGAGCAGGTGCAACCGCAGGGCCATCGTGGTCAGCATAGTCCAGTTTCCCCATTCACTCTCCACTTCAGTGTTTAAATGATTTAGGGCACCTATTAAAAGACCAAGAACCCCAGGGCAAAAGAAACAAGCGGAGCACCCGGCAAGAGAGGGCAGTTGTCTGAAGTGCGAGGTGTCTAAGTGAGAAAACGTGCGTCGGGTCCCTGCAAGGGAACCCGTCAGCTCCCCTGCGAGGTGTCCTGTGAAACGCAAGCGCAGAGCTTCCTTACTAACAAGGGATCGAAACGGCCTGACGTCTGTTTAAGACGAGCGAGGCTGCGGGTGCCGCGGGATGCACCCAGCACGCCAGCCCTCGCCTGCGAGCCGTGAGCACGCAGCGGGCGGCCGCTCTTTGTGGCAGGCGCCTAGGTTGCTGATAGAGAACGCGTTCGCTCGGACAGGCTGGCCTAGCGCGTCGGCTGAGCCATTCTCTAGGCGTGTAGCAGGCGGAATTAGGAAAATCCTCTTTCCCTGGTACAGGACCGAGGAGGAAGGGGCGCTTTCCTCTGAATTTACGCTGGGCGAGGGGAGAAAAAATGAGAAAATGGAAGCCAGGAGAGGAGACTCCGGCGAGTTTGTTTCATGGGATAATTTTTCCGCCTCCACCCTCCCTCAACTCCATTCCTCCCTGGACCTGGAACAACCTGCTCCCTGCTCCCTGAGCTTTCAGGATCTGCAGACCGAAAACCGGACTTGGGTCTGAGGGTCTTTTCTTAGGAATGACATTTTTCCTAAACAGCCCAGAGCTTGAGTGGCCACTTAGCTCTTTAGACACAGAACTGTGACAACACAGCCGCCTGAGTGCTTCTTTCGGCATCAGAGTGGAGTCGGGGGATCCCCACCTTCCAGCCCCCCCAGATTCTCAGCACAGAGGGGCCTGCAGGCTGGAGAGGGGCCTGCGGGCAGAAACGCGGGGCATCCAGACACCTTCCTGCAGGGACTAAACCTGCTGCTGTTAAATTTTTGTTTTGTCCTAAATTTTTTATTTTTAAGTTAGTTAATCTAAGTGTAGCCGGAGAGCAACCTTAAATTGATTATATTCGTCTCAGGTGCACCGTACGGTGGTTCTGCAGCGTGACCGCCCACCGGTTCTTGTAGTCACCTGTCTACTTTTAATAAAACCGGGCGGGGAAAGCTGGTGCGTTCTGTGAAGTGAGGGAGGCCGGGTACCGAGCACACACTGTGGGACGGCCCGTGCGAAATCTGGGGAGGAAACCCCGTCAGAGTGGGCTGGGCCAGGGAACGGGGAGAAGTCAGCCTTTTGAGGCCCATGTCGGCAGAGCTGGGAGACTTCTCGGTGGGGCTGCTTCAACCCCAAGTTGGCCGGTGAACTCCAGTGCGTGTCGTCGTCTCTGAAATGGTGCTTGTGATGGACTCGGTGGAGCCGCTTCTCCTCGGAGCTGACTCGACACTCGGACCCTTAAACTGCCTCTTAAAGACGCGAAGCCTCGGCTCACTGCCCGTCTTGGAGTTTCTCTCCGTAAGCGGAGACCCCTGTCAGCGGCCGGAGAGCGGGACAGGGACCTCGCTGGCGTCGCAGAGACTCCAGCACGCAGGATAAGCAACCACATGCACGGCAGTAAACTTAATTTGCGCATTAGCCGTGCTTTCCAACTTCCGGCGTTTCATGGAAAATCATGCTGAAGCAATGAGGCCTGTAATTGAACATCCCGAACTTCTCCGGTGGGGAGAGGAAAACAAATGCTGCCTGCAAACGAGATCTTTATGGCCTGCTGTTCTCTGCGTTTTAATAATGTTCCAAATGCCAGCTCGGATCATTCCCCTCGCATGTGATTTTCATGTCCTCTTCGCGCATGTCGCCCTGTAACTTTAACCCCAGTCCCCCCGCGCGAGAACCCCTAGCTCTGCCCCCTTCGACGCCCTGTTTGTGCCCGTGGACGGTGTCCCTCTGTCACGCACCAGGAGCGGCCGGTGCTGACAGTGCTCACGATGCCTGGATAGAAATGACCTTCTCCTGGTGCATCAGGGAAACAGACATTTCGGATACGCAGCCCAGACAACTTCCAAATCCTCTAAACACAGATAAGCCTTATCAGCTAAAAACTAAGCCGGGAAATATCTCAGTCTTGTAACCATTATCTCCTTACAAGCTGTCGAACAACAACTTTCC
This sequence comes from Miniopterus natalensis, assembly GCF_054644295.1. NCBI lineage: Eukaryota > Metazoa > Chordata > Mammalia > Chiroptera > Miniopteridae > Miniopterus > Miniopterus natalensis. The sequence continues at coordinate 934,272 of NC_142095.1, read as the reverse complement.
TTGCATGACTGAGGCTGATAAAGAAATTCAAAGAGAGATGATTGTTTTATCAGCTCTGCCGAAACCTCTCGTTTGCTCCTGACCACCCTTGTCAGTCCAGCCCAGGGCACTGCCAGACCCGTGCCGGAGAAGCGACCTTTTAGGACAGTAGCTGCGGCCGCTCCTTGAAGCACTGTCCACCTCTCAGAAACCTGGTGGCAGCGCCCTCCGGAGGGAGGGAGGCCGTCCCAGGGCGCCCCCTGCTGGGCGCAGGTCACGTGGCGCGCGCTTCCCCGGGCGGCTGACAATTGGCGGCAGAGCGTGTGAGACGTCGTCGGTGGAAACACCTGCCGGGGGCAAGGGTGGTCCTGTTCCCCGAGACAGTTTAAAGGAGAGCCGGAGGTAGCCGCTACTTTTTGTTGAATACACTTATTCTTAATAAAAATGATGGTAAAGCACCAATTTCTGAACTTGATCATTGGGACTTAATTAGCTGCTCAGACGACTTTATCAGACCACCGTTTCTATCACCCGGGAGGCAGCAGACTGATAAGAGCAACGTGGCTCCCGGTGAATGTGCCGGTTTTAGGAGCTTGGGCTCAATACAGTGATGTGGCAACATCAGGGAGCAGACGCTTCTCCCCTAATTGCGTCCCCCGGTGACGGACGCAGGTGCTTTGGGAGTGATGCCGTTTGAAGTCGGAGGGAGGGAGGGAGCGGGCTCACCACCCAACTTGTATGAGCGTCTCTGTTTACCGCGATGGGAACATAGCGTGACCCGTACAGACACTCCTGGTTTAATTTTCTTCTCTTTGGAAAAAAAAAACACTATTAAAGTGTATGCAAGAGAGCCTGCATTTCATGGGTTAACTACCTGGAGTTACAGAAATAAATGAACTGGTTATGGACCAAGCAGCCTCATACCCAGGTAAACATTTCATACAAAATGGGAGTTTCTGAAGGAAACTTAACCAAGAAACGCATCATTCACCGACTTTATCCCAATGTCCACGGCCGCCCACACCGAGGCATTTGTGGAAATTCAGATATTTTAGGTGCAGGGTTTAACTCTTTCTGAGTACCCGCTGGCAGCATTTCGAGCGCCGACGTGCTGGCATCAGCCATGGCATTCCACTGGCAGAGAGCACGTGCCATTCATGAGCAGGGGACTCAGCGCTTAGTAAACTGAAATCAAACCTTTCCCACGTATAATAGGATGCGGGTTTGACACTGAGCTAGGCCGTGGTGTCCACATGGGTCCCCAGGGTTCACCCCACACAGACGAGGGACCACGTACCTTTCACGAGGAGGATGCCTGTGCTCCTGGCCACCCCGAACTGATTCGTGGCCACACAGGTGTAGGGCCCGGCGTCTGACCTGGTCACGTTGTGTATCTTCAGGCTTCCGTCCTCCAAGAGGAAGACTCTAAAGGTAAAGCATGTCATTAGTGGGAGTGGGGCTCTTTAAGGTTGGCGTCCTCACCACTCACGTCCATGCGAACACGTCGCGAAGCCCTGGGGGCTGTTGGTCGTGTGAATGACCCCCTCCGAGTGCCTGTCCCTCCCTGCCAGCCAGCTCGGCCTCCACGCATTAGAGTAAATGCCGCTGGCTTTTGTCCTGACACAGAGGTGATCACTCTCACGCCACACCCTGTGTGACCCTTGTCGACGTCAAGGCACATTAAAAATCAGATGAGTGCTCGATGCTGCAATCAGTGCCCGTTTCTTGAATAATAACAGATGGAACCATTCACTGTGCATTTTGAAAAGGTAGCTCCCTGGTGAAAAACCAAACCAGACATGGCGTTGGAGACACGGAAGCCAGTCCTCACAGTGCTCGTCTGTGGCTGTGTGACCTCGTATTTATCACCTCCAGCCACCGCGCCACAGGGCGCCCAGCCCGGAGGACGTTCCCCAGCGCTGTGCCCTGAGGACCACCCGCACGGTCCTGTGGCCGGAGGGCCCAGCCGCCCCCCCCGCCCGTTATGTGGCCCAGTGGAGTGGAAAGATGAGGGCTCCGTGAATCAGACCTAATTAAATGTCCCTGAAGTGCATTCAGTCACCCAGCCGCAGTGCAGGGGTAGCTATTGAAGTCCCAAGCGTTCCTAAAATGATTCATTGTTGTATTTTCCCTGAAACTCAGAAATATGCAAATGCAAACATCAGGATGCTGTTTTAATAGGGAAACTCTGAGACTGGTTTCCTTCCTTCTTTGTTTTTGATTGATTTTAGAGAGAGGAAGGGAGAGAGAGAGAAGCATCAGCGTGAGAGGGAAATGTCGATGGGTGGCCTCCCGTATGCACCTCCTATCAGGGACGAAACCCGCAGCCGAGATACGTGCTCTGACGGGGAACTGAACACTCCACCCAACCGAGCCTCCTGGCCAGGGCGATAAAGACGAATTTTTAATGCCAATAGCTTTGGAGACAAGAAAGGCAGGACGGTTGGTGTGCATGTCACATCCATTCACAAAAACAGAGCTGTGTGTTGCATTGCAAACATATCGTTGTTTCTAATGTATGTATTACATGCAGTGTAGCTAATGTAATTAATTAGCCATTTGAAACAGCGACTGTCAGCCAACTATGATTCGTCTGAAACCAGCTACTGCTGTTGGGTTTATTACTCGAGACGGGCTCTGCATTCTGTCCTCAGGTTAGTGGAAGGGACCGCGTCTGGGTTTAGGATGGCTCGTGGCACATACTCGGAGTCTTTCTAGGCGTTCTCTTGGAAGACCCCCCAACAGCAGACGTTTCGCATCTCGATTTCTGAAATGTCTAGATTCTTGATCCCAGCGCACGTTAACAACTGAATCATATGATTATTGACACAGCCACAGAGCTGTTGTACTATGCAGCGCACGTCTGGCCAGACGCGACTCCACCTGATCTAATTAGGAGAGGCCAGAGTGGGACGCCTCCGGGCGCATGGGCCACCTCTCGAATTTAGGAATCACTCGGAACTTTTAGCAGCATAGAAACATTCCGCTTTGGCTAATAAAATATTTTAGATGAATGCATCCTATACCTGCTGCTATCTAAGGGCCCTCAGACAAATCTCCAGCTAGTGATGGGAACGTTTACGAATCCTGTACTTTTCCCCTAACTCTCGGGAAGGGGCGGCTCCTGTTAGCAGCGGTCAGATGGGGGGGACCCGGAGAGCAGCGCCCTCCTCGGGCTCCTAGCGTTTGTTCCTGAGCAGCAGCAGCCAGGAGGGGAGGGAGCGCTGGCACAGCTCAGTGTGCACAGCAAGAGGTGTGCGCCTGAGGCCCCTCGTGACCCCGCGCGGCGTCCTGTCTGTGTCCTCGACGTTTAACTTTCCCATCCACAGGGCTCTCGTGTTTATTTGGGGAACGGTGCTGCGGCTGTCAGGAGAACGGGATGAACTGAGTGCCGGCGTCAGGTGTCCTCCTCTCCTTGCGGCCTTCCTTTCCCGCGTGTCTCAGGCCAGTATTTCTGACTCTTGCCCGGCTTCTCCCCAGGCCTGCTGTGCTCAGACCCTGGTCTGACTGGACCCGGCAGGACACCGAGCCCCTGGGCTGTCCGGGTCCTGGCACCGCTGGGCGACACCTGCCTCACGGGTTCGCGTCTCTTCCACATTCTCTCCCCGTGGTCTCCCCACAGTCCAGCGACCACGGCCTTCCTCTCATGTCTCTCTTTTCAACTATCCCCTTGATTAGAATATCTCAGCTCTTTACATAATTGAATAGAAAGAAATTCCCCAAACTGCCAAAGTTTAGTACTCTATTCGGATGATTAAATCACGTATTAAGGGACTTGCCTTTAAAATGTTCCCTAAATATTAGAATTTCGAGACATTTACAGGTGCCCATGTGTCATAACCGTTTAATAGCAAAACCAATAGGAGCGTTTGAGATGGGCCACCCCACTCCTCTAACTGCATCCTGAGCAAAAAAAGGTGGAAATTCAGAAGCACACGCTGGGCCTGACGGTCGGGCGGCCCTGGGAGATTTCACAGCAGCAGCAGAAAACGGAGGCGTAGAAACAGCCACCAGCCTGTGTGCACACGTCCGTGTAGGACATGAAGGCAGACCCCGCAGAGCGACCCCGCCGGCAACGCGGCCGTCTCCCACGTCAGGAAGGACAGACAGGTCCCCGGACCCAGATCCCCGCCCTGGGCTCGCCTGCCTCATCCCCCAGCCTCACCTCCCCAGGAGCTGCGGTGACCGGAGCCCCAGGAAGGCGGACGACCACCTCCCGTGGCTGAGCTCACGGGACCCTCACCTGGACCAGGTGGCAGATTCGTGTCCTGCTAAGGAGCCACCTAAAGGCTGATGTGAAATTTCCATCCTTGCTTTGCTGGGTTGCACATGACGTCCATTCATTTAAACTTCATAAATATAATAGACGTGAGTGTTTCCACCCCTTTTATCTCAACAGCTAATCGAATGCATATCCAGTATTTACCTTATCTACTTAACAGAAACCAAACCTATCTGTGATCAAACTGTGGAGCAAGGAAATGAGGCTTTTGTTGTGTTTTTTTTTTTTTTTCTATCAGCCACAGGACATGAAGTTTGCCAACATCGAAGACTAGCAATAGCTAAATTTCTCAAACTAGGAAAAATTAGGACGGGGGCAATTAAAACATCTTACAGCTGAAACTAGAGCAATACTTCTATTTTTATAGTCAGATTATTAACTGGGGCATTGCTTCCAGTTTTGTCTAAAGATAATACTGCAGACCATGAAATTTTAATTGACTATCTAATTTTACTGATTTCTAGAAAAATGTAAAATAAATTGGATTAAAATGAGTTCGATAAGAAATGGAGAAGAGAGTGTAAATTTTAACTCTTCTCAGTTTAGATTTTAGGTAAAATGTCCCACTGGAATCCATTTTAGATCAAATATTGATATTCCATTTTAATAATTTTAGCACCTGATTATCATAGTTAGTGCGTAACCTGTATGTTAATCTCCATGTCATTTAATAAGTTATATTTTTGAAGTTTCTTATTTTAACAAGCTACAAAAAATGAGAGATATGATCTACAAACAAGTAAATACCAAGCTTGCTCATTTAAATAAAAATAAAGATTCTTCCCAGCTGGCGTGGCCCAGTGGTTGAGCATCGCCCTAGGATCCAGGAGATCTGGTTCGATTCCCGGTCGGGTCAAAGGCCCCGGTTGTGGGCTCGATCCCCAGTCCGGGGCGTGCGGGAGGCAGCCGATCAATGACGACTCTCATCATTGATGTTTCTGTCTATCTCTCCCTCTCCCTTCCTCTCTCTGAAATCAATAAAAATATATAAACGTAAATAAAAATAAGAGGGCGTCTTCATGAACTTTGAACTGGTAGCAATCACCAAACTGCCTGTGGAGGAAGCAGCTGTGTAATGAACCTGACCCCTCCTCCCCTCCCCTGGAAGCTTCCTCGGTGCCACGTCGGTGGCCCCCAGCCTGCGGTGGCCTCGCTGGACCTGCAGCCCAGGGAGTGACGGTGTCACCATCCTCTGTCTGCTGTGACGGATGTCTCTCTGCACTGGAGCTGTTGACCTCCCTGCCTCGCCCACGAGACTCTGAGCTCATTCACATTTATAAACCCAGAATGTTCCGCAGGCCTGTCAAATTGGTTTGCAACTGTGCTTATAAATAAATGAGCAGTTTGACAAGTCACACTTGATCAGATTTGTCACTCCAAATCAGTAATTCTCAAGCTGTGCTCTCAGGAGAGCGGGGGATTCTCGGGGGCACCGCGGGCTGCTTGGGGGGGGAGGAAGCAGGGCCAGTTAGGGCTAGTGGGGCTGCCCCTCTGTGACATTAGCCAAATTGCTTCAATTTAAACTGTTTTATGAAATGGGTGCTTGCATAAATTTCACTGGATAAAATTAAAAAGGTCTACTGTGGAGAAAAATGAAGAAAAAAAAATCCAGAAGTTGGAAAATAATAGCCAGTGAGTAAAAAAATGCTCAAGCAGACTCACCGTTCATTGAAAAGATATCGGCCGAGTCTTGTCCCACGAGCCCAGAGGTCGCCCGTTCGATTCCCGGTCAGGGCACGTGCCCGGGTTGCGGGCTCGATCCCCAGTCGGGGGTGTGCAGGAGGCAGCCGATCAATGACTCTCTCGTCACTGATGTTTCTCTCTCTCTCGCCCTCTCCCTTCCTCTCTAAAATCAATAAAAATGTATTTTAAAGAAAAGGGATTGATAGGACTGACTTCCACACAAAGGGTCTGCATTTTACTTTTCAACTGGGTCATGATTCCTATCAAGACAGCAATTCTCCTTATTCCCTTTATTTATTTCCACATGCCCACCGGCATCTGTGGGGTGGGGGGGGGGGCATGTACCTGTCAAACACTTTCCTAAGTGCAGAGCATTTTGCTTTAAACTCACCAGGTAATCGCTTCTTTGCTCAAAATCAAACCAGGAACAAAAGGTCGTTTGTATAAACTGCGCTAATGACTGACCTTTTCTGCCCATAAAATCATCACTGTTGAATATTTATCTAAACTTTGGAAGATATAAATGTCACTCAGAAATCGCCAACAGCACGAAAGTGGTTGGACGCCCTCCCAAGGTGACCCGCACTCATCTCTTCAGACTGTAAGTGGCACTTGCGCCTCCTCAGCAGCGGGAGAGGTGAGCAGCTGAGCACTTTTAGAGCAGGAAGCCGGGTTCTGGGAGGAAAAGCCATTCGCCGATGTTTCTATTTTTTAAGTAATGTGTTGGTGCCAAACCAGTGTCTCCCGGGGTGGGATTCTATCGCCTGAGCCTCTCTCGGGAGCAGAGAGAGAATTTATAAAAAGCGGATTCCCAGCCCTGCTCCCTCCGACGGCCTCGGGCCTGGCTCTGGGAGCTGCTTTCCCACCAGCTTCTTCCTGGGCTCACGCCTGAAACCTACGGGCAGTCTGTGCACCGAAGCGACTCCGCGCGGAGCTCGGGCACCTCCCCTGGGCGATGCGGCGCGAGAATGGATCGGACCACGCCGTGTGGGCGGGTTCTGCTTTGCCATATCCGTCCTGGGTTGAAAGCCGCGGGATGTCACTGTCCGTCGCTCAGCATTGTAACCAGGGAGCTACAGCAATGGCCTAACCCCAGCAGCGGGGTGTGGGGAACCCCACGCACCTGCGGGCAGCCGGGTGGCGGGCGGGCGCGCCCCGTTTCCCGGGCGGAGCCTGCAGGCAGCTGGTTCTGCACACTCCCTGTACGGGGCCGGCGCCCCAGCCCAGAGTGGGCAGCGGACAGAGACGGGGGCTGGATGGCGAGAGGGAGGGCGAGACTGGCGGGCACCCGCGGGATCTGGGCTTGTGTCACATCTTCGCGGGGCGGCAGATGGCTGCTGACATCTCTCCTGACACCTTCAGCTTGTATTCCCTTGCAAGGCCTCACCTTAACAAGGCTCTGCGGAGCCAAGTGCAGACGGTTTAAAATTTTATTACGGAGCAGCGGCGCACAAGGGAGGTGGCGATGAGCCCGCATTATGCAGACTGTCAGCCTCCCTTAAACACGGGACATATGGCTCATTTGCCTGCTTGATATCCCGCTACCTGATGTCCTGAGCACTGTTCCATTAAGGGGGTGGTGATAACAAAGTACAATCAGGCTTATTTGCTTGTTATTAGGGAGCTCTGCTTGGGGAGGCGGGTGGTTCGGGCCGCGGGCGCCCGGAGGAGGTGCGGGTGGACCGGCTCTTTATTAAGACCCAGCACTCGGCCCGTGGAGGGGCGCGCAGGGGGCAGCCGATCGATGACTCTCTCTCATCATTGATGCTTCTCTCTCTCTCTCCCTCTGAAATCAATAAAGACATATTTAAAAAAAAAAAGACTGAACACTTGGGGGTGAAGGAAAATAAAAAAGGCAGGGCGGTGACTTAGAGACACTGAGACACACAGAGCAGGGCCAGGCGGGAAGGGGGCATCGCCGGACGGGCTCCCTGGCATCCAGGCTGCCGGCCCTCCCCATGCTACCCACGGGGCCGGTGGGCCTGGGCGGCTCCGGGAGACAGTGGGGGGCAGTGGGCTCTGTAGCTAAAGGAACAACTCCGTCCAGGTTGTTTAGCAAGGGGCAGGATGAAGACAGACTGATTCTATTCTGGTCCCTCTCTGTGGGCCTGCTGAGGGCTTCCAATTAGGTCCTCGCGGGGGCGCCTTCCTGCCCACGAGAACAGCGATCAGCAGCCTGCTCAATAACTCACAGGGAACACCCTGTTCCCTCGTCTATGCCTCCCCTCCACTCCCTTCCTGACACCTCTCAGCGCCCCGCCCCACCCTGCCCCCCACGGAGGACGGGCCTCGCAGAGGGACCTCGGGTGCTGAGTGCCACGAGGATGGAAGTGGAGGGGACCCACCAAGTGTTGGTCTCCAGGGCAAAAAATACTGAATAAGCCTCACTGATGGATTCCATGCCACCTAATGGGCCACCTGTGTACCTGTCCACACTGCCCTCTGAGCCCAGTGGGAGGTGCTAGCGCGGCGGGTCCCCTGTGCCCAGGGTCTGCTTGGTAAAGCCTGTGGCCCACGGTCCCTTCCTGAGACCTGTGGCCAAGGGACGGAATCTCTCTGGCTGAGTGGGCTGATTCTCAGGGATTTCAAAATATCTTAGTATTTAGCTCTTTGGGGTAAACACGGTACAAACATGACCATATGCTCTGTGACAACTTCATTTCTCAGAAATGCATCTAAATGTGAAGGAAGAAAAGTGTCCTTAAACGTTCTGAAATATTTAAAGCGCCTGGCACGCTGCGCGGCTTACGGGAAGTGCTTACAATGGTTATTTTCTTTATGAGTGACCATTTGCCTGACATGTAGCTGAGTTTCAGTTTATTTATTTTGGGAAATTAGGGAGAAATGTGGTAGAGTACTTATGAATTCAATGATAGTTTTTTCAATAATATGAAAAAAAACTCCATCTCTCAATTATTATTGTTCAGAGCTTGTCTGTCCACTTGGTAATGCCGCCGGCAGGGACAGATCGGAGCTGTCTGTCCACGGGCGACACTTCCTGGTGAATGTGCCAGGGGACCCCTGAACAGGTAGCCGGTGGTCGCTGGGCAGAAGGAGATAAATCCAGGCCTTTGGTTTCTGTAGGTCACTTGCTAAGTGGATCCACAAGGGGGTAAAAAGCAGTTAATCAAACTTAGATGTGGGACTGATTCCCGGTCGCCCCCGACGCCTCGCAGAGCTCAGTGTCACCTGCAGGCTCCGACCTCGGCGGTGTCACCTGGACGTGCCCTGGGGCTCCCGCAGAGCTTGGACCACAGCAGGAAACGCGCCCAGTGGTAGCAGAGTGGGCACGGACCACCCCGCCTCCCCCGCGCCCTGCCCTTTGAGTCCCACACGACCATCTGGGAGAGACAAGCACTGTTTTCACCATTTTTCAGGGTACTCAGCCGAGGCCCAGCGACGTTAAAGGACTTGCTGGAAGCTGTTCACCGAGCGAGGAGTAGAGTTGGGACTTGAACTCAGATCCTCTGACTCCATGAACTTTGAAAAAAACAGTTTCTTAGGAAATAAACTGTGTCACACAGTTGGCTGGCTTGACGTTGTAGCCACAACACGTATCCCTCGTACAGCGGTTGGGATATAGCAGGTGCTCATTAAGTATTTACGGACCGAATGAGTGAACACAGCATGGGCCCATTAATTATTAAATGAGCCGTGGGTTTCACTTTAAAATCTCTTAAGGCAGGTGGACCCAGACAAGACAAAGTAAACGCTGATGTCCACTGACTTAGCAACCCAGCAAATATTTACTGAATATCCGCTGTGTCTCAGGTTTGTGCTGGTGCTGGGCCGACCACAGTGAATTAAGGGGGGGTCTCGCTATCCTGGGGGTGCTCACATTCCGGCGGCCAGGGCTCTGTAACCCCTGATTCTACCCATCCGGATCCTATCAGCTGTGTGACAGTTCTCAGCAATCACCGCATTTGGCTCGGTCCCTTGGTCACCTGGGCCAATTCCGTGCAACGTATAAAATTATAACAAGGATAGAGTCTGCAATTACACCTGCCAGGCTAATGTCTCCAGTGATTTCGAATATGTAATTTCTGTCCTGGTGTCACTGCCTGGGGATGGTGTTGAATGCTTCCCAATGTTGTTTTCATCTTAAATAAATTCCGGAAACAGTGACTTCAGAGGAAACGAGTGGCCAGGAGTTTTTCCCAAGGTCGGGCCACTCAGCAGCGACAGGTCTGGGACCAGAATCCCTGTTTTCTGATTCCCAGGGCAGGGCTCCTTGTAGAACACCCCTGTCTCTCCAGCAGGAGCTCACCGTGGCTTCCCTTCAGTGTAGGTGCATCTCTCAACGCCTGGCAGCTCCAGGACAGATGCAGCAGGCGCTATGACCACCCCCCCCCCTGGTGGGCAGCCTACGGAGGCTGGACGCCATCTGCCGTCTACCTGGTCTTCCTTGGAGGAAAACTCGGCTACGCTGATAGTCGGCCACGTGTAGACACGTAAAGGCAGAGCTCTCAAAATAGTCCGACTTCAGGGGTGCGCACGGGCCGATAAGATACGTGTGACCCACACTGAGAACTGTGGCTTCATTGGAAACGCCGATAAATCCGGTGACAACAGCCCTTCGGAACATAAAGAGCTGAGTGGTCTTTCCATTATCCGCCCAGCAGAAAAGCCTGCACACGGGAAGGGCGACCCGGCCTCAGGCAGCCTCATCGCTCACCGGCTGCGTGGCGCTCGCTGTCTGGCTCAGTAAGAGTGGAGGAAGTTGTTGATATATATCTATATATATATATATATATCTGCCATTTTTTATAAGTGGGCAATACGGGAAGATTCCTTTGAATAGGCATCGTTACAGACTTCTCAACCATTTCCAGGTAGTTACACTTTATTGGGAGCAAGAGTTAGTGACAATGAAATTTCAAAGTAGACGGGAACATATAGAAGTTTTATAACTGAGAGTAAAACTGCACTTTTTCGCAGGCAGGTATTCCCAAGGTCAAGAACTAAAGCCGTTCCTCCCTCCCTCCCTCCCTCCCTCCCTGTCACTACTCTAACTTTACCTGCGACCACAACAAAGCCTTTAGGGCGACACAAGCAGAGCGCAGGTGCCGCCTTCCCCATGAGCAGCTGACGTTGGCACCTATGGGGTCGGTCAGCTCAGGACGGCAGGGTGAGCTCACCTGTCACGAGCGGACACCTGTGTGACTATTTAAAAACCGGAGTGCAGGTGTGAGCACCAGTGTCTCTCCTTGTGTGATGTGCTCCTTCCTGACTCCTCAGCGGGCCGGGCCGGGAAAACTCCTCACCCGGATAAATAAAAAGGTCTTAGAGGAGTTTTAAAACTTTATTCCAGGCCCACGCACTGGATGCATTGCAGCCAAATTACACAGCAGGTCCCCGCTCTGTGAGGTTCTTTTGTTTTTACGACCATGGGGGAATTTCCGTCTCCCTGGATAAGCAGTTGTAGGTTATCGTAAGGGAGGGGACCTGGGAAGATCTTGTAAACTGTAAAAATGCGCAAGACATTATATTCCCAGATATTTCAGGCTGTGAAAAGGACAAAGACTCACTCACCGTCTGCTGGGCCCCAGGCCCTGCGCGCCTCTCCTCCAGGAGACCGTGGCCCTCGGGAAAGCCCGGGGTAGGCACTCGATGGCAACATCCCCGCCAACTTGAACAACTGAGGCTTTTTTAATGGGGTTTTTGGAGAAATCAGGAGCTGAAGCTAAAAACACAATATTTAAAAAACTGTTGAGTCACATAATCACCCTGCGGGAATGGGAGCTAACGTGTGTACGAGACGGACCAGGCTAACCCTCCCCACCACCACCCCCCCGGCCGCAGTCCCTGGCGCTGTGTAAATAGTGTGCGATGAAGGAATGGGCATCAGGGTAAGAGAGCAGGGTGGCTGTGAAGCCTCCGCAAATCCCGCCCGGTGCTCGTTGGCAGGGTCCTAGCCGCAGACTTGGTTGGGGATTTGCTCTTCCAAGGAGAGGGATAGACATGGTCAGTTCTGCCTCCTCTCTCGCCGTCTGCGGGGGCATGGACTTGACGTGTCAGTAGCTACAGCGGCCGTCCCAGAGCCGTGAGGCTACAGGCACGAGAGGAGCCGGTAAAGAAGGACATCGCCACAGCGGGAGCCACGGCTCACCGTCACCCCGAACTTCTCATTAAGAGCTAAAAGGGACCCCTGTTTGTGAAGTCGCTGTAAACTGAGATTTCCTTTCCCTGGTTTTCTTATGTGCAGCTGAAAACATCCTGACGGTACTTTCCGAACTGTCTTCAAAACCTCAGCTGGGACCAGCTTGGAGGAGCCTCTTGGTTTCGCGCCCCCAGCGGTGGCTCCTCTGGGAGCCCCGGTGGATTCCCCGGGCCGAATACAATCACCTGCCTTTTTTCAAAGCTAATTTAGACATTTCCCGTTATTTCAGGGGAAAGCGATTTGTGATTCACAGAAAAGCCGGGTTGGACTTGTGTAATCATAGTTGCTAAGATGTCATTCTGAATCTCTTTGTTGTAGCAAAGGGCTTACCCAACACTCTCAGCTCTGCGTTGGCATAAATGCTCTGGTGTCTGTTTTCCGCAGCGCACTGGTAGACGCCGGAATCGGACACGTTCAGCATCGCTATGGTGAGTGTCCCGTTTTCTACCTGAATTCTTTCCTAATAAAAAAACAAGCCATGTAAAGATGCCAGTGAGTGAGTGTGGACATTTCCTTAATCAGAGCACATTATGAGGTGTCTGTGCAGTTGATGCGACAGGACGGGAGCTGATGCTTATGAAGATGAGCCAAGTACAGTGAAAGACCTGAGCGGCTTCCTGGGGTTAGAAAAAAGAAATGGAAATAGGCTCAGTGTGATTTTAGCGGCTAGCCTGTTTCGTTCCCCCATTTCTTTGGAAACTGGCATTACCTGAATAGCATGTACGTCAAGTCCCTGTTTATATTGGGTGTAATTTGGAACCTGCCACTGTTCCGCTTACTTTAGGAAACCAGGTTGACTGTAATACTAGACACGGATATAGGAATTAGAATATTTCCTTGCTTTTCCATCACAAGGTCTCAAAAAGACTTGAATTGATTACTCGGTAATTTTCTAATTGAGTCATAAGAAGGAGGCACTGAATTTTCTTTTCTGCGGCCGACCGTAAGTGTGTTTAAACAGCCCAAATCCGTTACAGAGTCCCATTTGGGGTGCAGAATTACACCTCCGAGTGCATGTTACGAAACCGTTTAACATTGCAAACGCAACTCAAAACTATTTCAAGGTGCCTATTACCATCCTTTGAAGAATAACAAATAGCTGAGGAAACAGAGGATGTTCTAGGCGAGAGGCATGTGGGGAAAATCCCACTGAAGCCGAACAAAGACCATCATTACGTTCAGCCTCTAAACAACAGATGTCTTTTGTGTCTCTGGCCGTGCCTACACGTGCAAAGTAAAATGGAGAATTAACATGGTTATTTGGATAATTTGATGGGGAAAACCAGCTCTGTCTCGTTTTCTGTGTATTGTGGAAGAGAGTAGGCTTGAGATTAGAAACTGTGGAAAATGGCCGGTGTTCTCCACTCTCCTGTGGGTTTAGACTCAATCGTTGGTTCTCACAAAAGCATGATCCTGGGTAATGGTGAAGACCTTGGGTCCTGGAATCGGACCGACTAAGTTTAGAACACTGATTCCAACATTCACCAGGTGCTGCGTGGCCTTGACCAAACTCCTCTAAGATCAGTTTTCTTCATCTATGTAAAGAAATAATAATCTCGTCTCTCAAGGTTGTCATGAGGATACAATAAAATAAGGCGTGGGAAGTGTTTAGCACAGGCTGTGTCGTGGGAGAGTTCAGTAGATGTTAACGGTGATGATCATGGTAATGCTGATGATGGTGATGCTGATGGTGGTGATGTTATTGATGGTGATGTTATTGATGGTGGTGATGTTGAAGATGATGGTGATGTTGATGGTGGTGATGGGTGGTGATGTTGAAGAAGGTGGTGGTGATGATGGTGGTGGTGATGTTGAAGATGATGGTGATGTTGATGATGGTGGTGATGTTGAAGATGATGGTGATGTTGATGATGGTGGTGATGTTGAAGATGATGGTGATGTTGATGGTGGTGGTGATGTTGAAGTTGATGGTGATGTTGATGGTGGTGGTGATGGGTGATGATGGTGATGATGGTGGCCCCTGAATGTAAGTCTGTTACTGACAGTATGTGACCTGTGAAAATGCTGTGTCTTCTCTACCCTTCGTTTTCTCAATGGAAAATGGGAATAATAGTAATAGCTACTTCGAGCTTGTTTAAGGATTAAATAAATTAGTCTATGTAAAGAATCTGTTGCATTCCCTGGCACCTACTAAGCACTCATAAATGTTAGTTGTCACTGTTAGTGACAAAGTTTCCCCGTCCGAGTAGGTGGGTTTTAATATCTACCCCTCTGCTTACCTCTGGATTGAGTCGCTCACCATTCTTTAGCCATGTGTACCAGGGGCTAGGCTTTCCACTGGCCTTGCATTCCCAAAACAAGCTGTCGTAAATAGACAGGTATGTGTTCTGGATTTTTTGTTCCCATTCTGGAGGGGCTGTTCCGAAAAGAGACAGAGAGCAACCGTTTGGCAAGCTGGTTATTCTAGGCTTCGTGCTCCCGCTTGAAGGCTGACCGGGTCTGGAAACGCTGGACATGCAGGGGCTTCCATGATGGGCAACAGAAATCCTGCTGCGAATATCATGGGCCTTTGGCACAAGATCTATATGACCTTTGTCATTTCGCTGCACGTCTGTGACAACCTGGGAGTGCAGGGAAAGGTCCAAGGGCAGGGTGAGGCCAGAGCATGCGTCGGGTTAGAAAACGTGAACCCGCTCCGAACCCGGTGTGGGCAAAGACCACTGGTTCCACGTGACCCGAATCAACTAAAATTAAGTGTATCTGTGTCAGACATTATGCTTCAAGCTCAGTAGCCTGAAGCATAACTCCAGTATGGGCCTCATTGCACTTTCTCAGATATAACCCATTCCCCCAGGTGAAACCTGTGACAGGGAATGAGGGCTTGTGGCGTGGCTGTTGGCCCCCGCCTAATGGAGTCCTGGGTGCTTCTCCCCAAACCTTATCTTTAACCTAAGAAGGCCTACGTGGTAATGAGGCAGAGAGCCCGTGGGGCCATTGCTGTGAAGGTGTTATTTGGGCGAAAGGTAGTGTTATCCTTGCTCTCATTCACGGACAGGTGGGGTGTAAATTCAGTGTCCTGAGGTTAACTCGGCTGCGGGAGGTGCACCTGCGGGGCGTCGGCTGCCAGCTGAGGACGCAGGGCAGGCGAAGGAGCCTCGTTTCGGGTTGTTCTGAGTTCCTAGATCTGACAAACAGGATCTGTGGGCTCTTGCTCACTTCATCTCAGGTTTCTTACCGATAATATCGCTGAAAGTTACTTCTGCATCTTATTATTATGAGAATCATAGGAGCTGGTGTTTATGAAAACGTCTGTGTGAGCTAACAGGGGCTGCACCAGTGTAGGAGAGAGCACTTTGTTATTGATTTCCAATTTATAGATACCTCCCTCTTCTGCTTAACCTCTTGGTTATATGTGTGTCTATTTAACAGAAAAATGGGGAATCTATTAAAAACGAGCCAAAGCTAAAAAACTTGGTGCAACTCAAAATCTCCCAGCCACATCCTTCTTATTTTCCTTACAAAAGATGCTAGATTCCTAAGACTTTCCTTTAAGAAGCAGGGGGTCTTGGAAAGAATAAATATCTAAATGTAAATATACATACATATGGGGTAGCATTGCTAGCGCCGTAGAGAAATCATCAGCAGGGATTCATGTTCTATATATAAAATAGTACTTTTCATTCCAGGTTAAAATTGAAAGTCTGGAAGGAAATGGGAGCTAATATAGCCGGGGCACATTACCTGGTCCCCACAGGACGCTCGAGCGGCTTTCCTGTGGCTGATATCAGTGCCTTAGACTTGGCCCATTATCAAAGGATACATTTCTCCAATTACTTCATCAGTGATTCCTAACCCATCACATACAAACATGTCATGCAGAAAATTATTCGGGGCCATGTAGACGTACAGGCTTTAAAAGCTCTCTAGGACGGATGTATTACATTTAATAAAGAAGTTAAGGATATTTTACAAGCTTTCAACGTTACAGTAATTCTGGGGTCTGTTTCATAGTTTGTTTGATGAAAAAACATGACGTCAATTTAATGCAAGTGTTGTGTCTTGGCCGGGATAGGGGACACCTAAAGCTGGCGTCAAGGTAATAAATCGTCTCTCTCGATTACCACGAGAGTCCGGTAACGGAGGCAAACCTATTTTTAAGTGAAGTAGCGACTTTGCTTTTCTGTTACCTACGTGTGAGCAGACAGATCTGGGACAGAAACGGATCCTGACAACTACCGCTCGGTGTTAGGCTCCCGCCCGCGTCATTTCTCCTTCTGCGGCTGGGGAAGCCGTGGCTGCGGCCGAAACGCCCACGTGGGAAGCGAGTGGATTCCGTGGGACTCTGGGTTATGAACCTGCGTGGCTTGCACACCACGCGGCTGATGTTTTCAAGGTCATTCTAACAGACAGCAGCGTGCACAGAGCGCTGAGACTCGCCGCCCGCTAGTCACCCGCTCAGCATCCTAATGGGAAACGCAGCTCGCCGCCTCTCCAGGCCGGGGGCCCGCAGCGGCTGGCGGCCGGTCCGCCGCACGCCCCGAAAGCCCTGCTCACCGTAGGAGACGAGGCGGCCCCTCGCCAGGTTCCTCCCGCGCGGGTTGCCGGCGACGCACTCGTAGGAGCCCTCATCCTCCTGTTGAAAGTTCGGGATTTCAAGGGTAGCCCGGGATTTGCTGTACGTGACTTTCCCTGGCAACGGGCTTCCGTCCAGCCTCCTCCAACTAATATCGGGGACTGGGCTGAACAGTTACACCGCGTTAGAACAGCGTCCGGCTCGGTCTTGGGATAACAGGGTAAAATGAGTGTCCTTAAAATTAACTCTCAAGGAAACAACCCAGGGACTCCATCGCAGGGAGGCTGGCGCTCGGGCCCTGCGACCGTTTGCATTCGCTCAGCGGCCTGTGACACCTCATTAAGGGCCTGCCATGCTCAGGGCGCTATGATCAGAGAGTAAACTGTGAGTAAAATAGACATGCTCTCCGCCCTCGCATTGCTCACAGACCAGAGGAGCAACAGGCAATAAACGATAGAAAACAGATCTATCTGTAAATTGCAAGAAGGGAAAGAAAGGGAACAGGCTGCAGAGATAGTCCCACGAGTACATCAGTTTAAACGTGAAGTTCGGGAAATTCTTTGAGGGACATGACACTTCCGAGCAGGCGGGCTCTCTCCGTATGGGTGGATTCTAAGGAAAAAAATACAGATTCCCCCAACGCCAAATTGGCCCTAGCAGGCAACTGGAGAGGTAGGTGGTGGGTAAGCTGGGTTACCAAGGGGACTAGCAGTGTGATGGACCCTACGAGCCTCAAACACTGTGCTCACCACCCTATTTAACAAAAAGAAAAACAGCAATAAGTCAGAGAGCTTTACATTGAACCCATCTCCCCTTAGAACATGTAGAGTTCCTTCAGTTATGGGAATTTAGCTCAATATTGTATGTCTAGTATCTCTAGTCTAATATGAATGTATTTTTAATATATAAACTTAATGTCTAACAATAAAGAGTGGATTTAGAAATCTGTGGTTTGGAAGGCCTCACTTTTATACGCATCATATAACGAAACTCAGGCTATCAACCAAATTATAGCAGGACAGTGCTCCCTGACAAGCCGTCATTTATAAAATCAATCCCATCTGCTTACATCAGGGCTGGGGAACCTTTTCTCTGTCAAGGGCCATTTGGATGTTTATAACATCATTCATGGGCCATATAAAATTATCAAGTTAAAAATTAGCTATGACAGAAGCTCCTAGATTTATTGAATTTCACGTCCTGCCTACAGTTGCCTTGGCCGGGCCAGATCAGATGATTTCAAGGGCCTTATACAGCCTGTAGGCCGGATGTTCCCCACCCCTGATTGACATTAACATCTCTCCTGTCCCCCAGCACATCACTCTTCATCCCCATAGAGACTGTCGGGTGATCTAAATATGTATATTCTAAATGTATTTTAAATTAATAATAATAAAATCATTTTGCAAAGTCAACTTATCAACTTTGTAGAAGAGGCAGGTTTTTTCAAGTTGATAAAAGTGACCAGGGAGAAATTTCCAAGGATGTGCAAAGCGGTGGACATGAGTCTGCAGAGTTTGAGCTGTGAAATCACCCCAGAAAGTAGGTGGCGAGGACCCAGCAGAGGCCCCAAAGGAAACGAGACACTGCTACAGCCCTGGAAGGTTTCGCTGGCAAACAACTTTGATCTTTCTGTGGAAACTGAAGATGCCGTCGGCACAGAGAGGCACAGAAGTGCTCGCACACGTGTCGGAGAACATGCCCCGGAGTCCATGTTTCAGTCTTACATTGTTTCATAATTACCACGTGGTTTCAAACAAACCTTGGATTTTAATACAAAGTAAAATCGTGATTATCATAAATTGAGTTTCTGTCCTTTTAGAAAGTCTCGCCGCTTACTACAAAATTAGGCTGACATTTTAGGAAAATGGCATGTTCCTGCCACAGTTAACCTCGGATAACTGGCTTTCTGTCCACTCTCCTCACGGAATAACAAACTGGCAGAGAAAAATGAAGTTCTGCAGGAGCATTTACTCGCGTAGAAGGATCTGCACCAGGTCTGAGGGGTCCTGTGCCAGACGCAGGACGACCCGGTTCCCAAAAGCACGGGGCATGGGCCTGAACGTGCGAAAAGTTATCGCCTCGGGGTTGGGAGGACTCTGTGTCTTTTATTCTTCACTTTCTGTTTATCTCAATTTCCCATTATTCCCCTACAATGAGCGTGTATGACTCGTGCAATAAAACATTCTAAGAAAGTGTGTTTACAGAGAGAAAAAAGGAAGCTCCGATGCCTGTCCGAATGCCTGACCTTCGGTCTCTTTGTGACTGTGAATCTTACATTTATGACAGAGACGTGCCCAGTATCCAGCTGGAAAAGCTCGTAACCGTGAGCATTCGGACAGAATAACTTCAGTGAAGAGCCCTGCCCATGCTTAGATCAGTTCTTTGATTGTGAAGACAGAGCCCAACTTTTAACATAACTAAATACCTAAATCTCGGAGCCAGTAACAGAAGAGTTTGCTATTTAATGACGGTGATTGTGACTGTATCACAACCAGTAGTTACTGATTACTAAGCACACAGCGGGCCGGGGGCTACGCGTGTGGATAGCATGCGCATAGTGTCATTGACTCCCCCGTAACTAAAGGGGCGGAGCCGGGATTGTGTCCCGGCTTCTTTGCCTCTCGGACCCCAACACTCCCGTAAGACCCTCCTCTGGTAGCTTTGGCATCTGCGGTTTTACAGAAAGTTGGTCTCAGTTTCAAGTGGGGGGTAAAAGAACAAGTCCCACGAAGCTCAGCTGCTCTGCCTCCCTCCTCCAGAGGAACTCGGTGACGCCACGGCGTCTCAGCAATGGCATTGCTCGCCCGATGGGGGACATGGCCCGTCTCCAGGGGAGCCCGTTCCAAGGGAAGCTGTGCAGGAGGGAACGTCAGCACCCGCCCCTCAGGTCCAGGAGCCCCCGCAGCCCCGCACGCCCCGCCCAAGGTCAGCACCGGCCTCTCTTCCTGACAGTCGCCCTCCAGCTGGCAGAGCTGACGTTTCCCGCGACCTGGGCTCACGGCACCTCGGCCTCGGGGCAGAGCACAGGATACAGGCCCTGCGGTTAGAGGCTCCTGCACTGTGGCCACTGCCACCGTCAACGTGGGAGCCAAGGCCACCCGATCAGACAGCCAGATGAGGCTCGGGGCTGCTTTCGGAAGAGCTACTGAAGAGGGAGCCTTTCTTCGTGGGAATTGGTTCAGACTGTGGGATGTGAACTTGGGGCTGTCCCACCAGGTGGAGAAAGGGGCTTTGAAAGCAAAGCTCACGCAAAGGGGGAGAAATTGGAATTCTTCACGTGTGTAGATCAGGTTACGCCTGGTGCCAGAAGTCTCCCTTTGAACACGTCCGTTGGTCAGTTTTTCTCTTAGGTTTGGGCCTGTCTGAGGCATATGGCTGCTGATCCCATCAGGCAGGGCCTGGTGGGCAGGTCCTGGACGCCTGGGTCCCCACGTGCGCGGCTCCTGCCTGTCTGTGGGAATGAATTACACTGTAGGGCGCATTTCTCCTGGATAGTCTGCTTTATAGCTTAGATAGCTAAGAATTCTCAGGGCAACTACACTATCAAAAAGTAATCACTCAAACAGTAAAATAACTTTTTTCCCATTTAAAATTCTTATCAAGTGCATCTTGTGGCTACATTTCATGTTAACAAATTTCTATTGGGAAAAAAGGAAGCAGTTTTGCAAGATTGCACAGATATTATTTAGATGTTGAGACTGGTCAGATTTGTCACGTCGCCGCCGAGCAAGGAGGCCGGGGTTCTCGTATTACTGGTAACGGGACACAGAGAGGCAAAGAGAACAGGAGTGAAACCTGGGCAACACCAACAGGCAGGTGCATTCCAAGGACAAGTCCCCGTTTGGGTGGGACCTTCCTCTGAAGACACGAAGCAAACCGCTTAGAGTCCCCACCCTCTCTCTTGAAGCCTCGCGAATGCTCAGAGCAGTGGCGTCCCCAGGGGCCCTCAGGAGAGGGGTCACTGTCCAATCCCTTGGAACTTTGCCACTAGAAAGTGAGTCACAGTGAGTGGCACCCTCGTCCTCACTCCCGACACCCGCCGACTCTGGCCACACCCCTGCTTCTGCTACAGTCCTCCGGATTTTTTATTGTCCTCGTGTTTGATGCAGAAGCCGGGCTCGGATACGACCCTCAACAAAGAAACCACCTTGTGATACTGCGCGGATGCAACAGGGACCTCACCCTCTGAGAGCGCGGGGGCCCGAGAGCAGGACGCTGAGAGACGGGCAGAAGGCCCCGCGCGACCTCGCTCACAGGCGGAGGCTAAGAACCAAACAAACTGCTGAACAAAACAGATCCCGAGACACAGAAGCGTGGGCCAGACTGAGGACCTCGGAGGGGAGGGGGGTGGGGAGAGGTTAACCTAAGAGCTTCTATGCTTGTAGCACAGCCCGGGGCACAGACGGAGTGTGGGGAGGGCCGGGGGGGGCAGTGGGGGAGAAAGAGGGACATTTGTAATACTCAACAATAAAGATTAATTAAAACAGGAAGGAAGGAAGGAAGGAAGGAGGGAAGGAGGGAAGGAGGAAGGGAGGAAGGAAGGGGGAAGGAAGGCAGGAAGGAAGGCAGGAAGGGGGGAAGGCAGGAAGGAAGGAAGGAAGGAAGGAAGGTAGGAAGGAAGGAAGGAAGGAAGGAAGGAAGGAAGGAAGGGAAGGAAGGAAGGAAGGAAGGAAGGAAGGAAGGAAGGAAGGAAGGAAGGGAAGGAAGGAGGGAAGGAAGGAGGGAAGGAAGGAAGGGAAGGAAGGAAGGAAGGAAGGAAGGAAGGAAGGAAGGAAGGAAGGAAGGAAGGAAAGGAAGGAAGGAAAGGAAAGGAAGGAGGGAAGGAAGGAGGGAAGGAAGGAAGGAAGGAAGGAAGGAAGGAAGGAAGGAAGGAAGGAAGGAAGGAAGGAAGGAAGGAAGGAAGGAAGGAAAGGAAGGAAGGAAAGGAAGGAAGGAAAGGAAAGGAGGGAGGGAAGGAGGGAGGGAAGGAGGGAGGGAAGGAAAGGAAGGAGGGAAGGAAGGAAGGGAAGGAGGGAGGGAAGGAGGGAGGGAAGGAGGGAGGGAAGGAAGGAAGGGAAGGAGGGAGGGAAGGAGGGAGGGAAGGAGGGAGGGAAGGAGGGAAGGAGGAAGGAGGAAGGGAGGAAGGAAGGAAGGGGAGGGGAGGGGAGGGGAGGGGAGGGGAGGGGAGGGGAGGGGAGGGGAGGGGAGGGGAGGGGAGGGAGCCGATCTGATGCAAGCCTCTCACGAACCTCAGATTCAGAAGGGGTGCTGCCCAAGCCTTTCCCATTTCTTCCCGTTTCCTAAACCGAGCCGGCCTGAAGCCGGGCTCCTCGCAGCTGTTTGACGTGACCAGATAACACAAGCGAAGCCTTTTCTCCCTCTCGCTCCTCCCCACCCCTCTGGCTTTGTGCTTCTCAACTGTGTCGCCCTAAACAAGGACCTGGGCTCCGCTCTCTCGTCCCTCAGCCTTCCCCGGGTGAGCTTTCCATTAATTTTATCAAAGACACAGATACATTTGTTAACTCTCTGGACCGGCTCAACCTTAATTGGAAGTTAAATTAAAGCTCTCCACACACTGCTCGGAACCCTGCTTCAATTCCATACCCTGAGCCCATAAATAGCGTTTTCATTACCGGTGCCGTTTGAGAGCTCCTGTTTCTCCCTTGGATTTCCTAAACCTCATTATCCGCAGCTTAAACCGAGGCTGTACCAGGTTTTTAAGCAGAAAATGGTGCAGGGAACCCGTTTTCTAAGGTGCTTGTGCTGGGATTATTCTCAACTCGAACCTCATTTCGAAAAATCCTGTCAGTGGCTATTTTTAATCGCAGGGACTGAAGCAGAGAAAGGAACCGGTGCGGAGGCTTTGTTAAAATTTCAGATTGCTCGGCTCGCTGCTGTCATCCCCAGCCTGTGATATTCAAACAAAGCACTTGGAGTGGAAGGCCGTCCGGTGGGGACACAACAGGGATAAATCTGCGAGCTCTGCAGAAAAGCAATCTTGCTGCAGGGAAGGAAGAGATATTTTCGCTGGGGGATCTGAGTGTCGTCGGGACCCTGGTGGCGGCCGGTGTCCGCGAAGGGCCCCCTCGGGAACTGCCTCAGCGACAGAAGCGACTGTGAGCCGCTCACGATGACAGTGGCCCTTGCACGCAGGGCAGACAAACACAAGCAGACCCCGCGTGACGGAGCGCGGGTCCCTGACCTCTCGGAGCCTCCGCTTCCCCCTCACCTTCAACGAGAGACGGTGGTGGGCACATCAAAACCAAGCCAGCGCCACGCGAAATGCGGGAGGGTCTTCAAGAAGAAGCTAATGGCCCGGCCGGGCGGGGCTCAGCGCTTGAGCGTCGACCCAGGATCCAGGCGATCGGGGTTCGATTCCTGGTCGGGGCACATGCCCGGGTTGCGGGCTTGATCAATGGCTCTCTCATCACTGATGTTTCTCTCTCTCTGTCTCCCTCTCCTTTCCTCTCTCTGAAATCAGTAAAGATATATTTTTTTAAAAAAAGAAGCTAATGAACAAAATAAACTGTCCTCAGATGCACACGCATGGTCAACAGAGGGGACAGTCCATGGAACTGGCCGTAATAGTCTGTGCCCGGCAACATCACATCAGGACGAAATGCAGAGCCATTAGCAAGAACCCGAAGATGCGGTGCCAGTCCACAGCCCGGGACGCGCGGGAGACCGTGCCCGAAGCGCTCTGCTCTCCCTCCTCTCAGCGCAGCGAGGGGCAGGCCACACGACCACTGAGAACTTCAAGGAGGGAACTTTCAGATTCCTCGCCGGTTACTTTAAACCAATCCTTAAAGGCCTAAACAATCTGAATGCACCTGGCTTAACTCAACGATGCTGGTCACCTGGTGCCCTGAGCGACCTCTCTGTGCTGCCACCTGCAGGGACATCGCTCGCGAGAGGAGCAAACATCGGATGCCGCTCCGTCCTCGGAAAGTTCCAGAACGCCGAGAAACACCTGGGCAAGACTTCAGATTTACTGCTTGACGTTAATAGCCAAGCTGGGTAACTTTTCCTCCATAAATTAGAAAAAAAAAATAAACAAGATATACATGTTTACATAAATACAGTCCTCGGCATGAAGGCGCAGGGCACACAGGGACATCCGGCGCGGCTACGGATTTTATTTACATTCAGAGCACTGGCAGCAAAGCTTCTACATTAAGAAGAAAAATAAAAGGAAATATGTGTGGTTGTTTACCTGAGCGGCGGAAGAGTTACGAGGGCCCGGGTTTAATCTCTTCCCCGAGAGCACAGGCCTGTATTTCCTTCCAACGAGACACAGGCGTGTCTCCCAGTCAGCCTGCGTTTGCTCGGCACCTGCACCCAGAGCTCTCAGGGCGTCTCGCAAGGCGGTTAATTTGCAGCTTAGATAATTAAGAGGCTGCCATGTTAGACAAATGAGAAGAGCAGAGAGTTCAATCTGTGATCACAACAGCCTTGGAACCCCAACACAGAAAGTTAGTTACACATCCCAGAAGCCAAAGCGATTAAAGCTCAGGCAGGAATCCGCAGTTTTGTCATAACCGCTCTACACTCACGTCAGCCTGGCGGGTGGGAGGTGGTTAGAGTCCTGAGCAGACGCTCCAGCCCCCCGACCTCATCCCCCCTGCACGTGTCTGCAGCTGCCTCCCTGGGGGTGGCTGTGGTGGAAGCTGTGTTTTCTCTCTAACCCTCTATAGCAGGTCGTTTCTTTAAAAAATATTTTTTAATTGATTGTTTAGAGAGAGGGAGAGAGAGAGAGAAACATCAGTAAGAGAGAAACACTGATTGGCTGCCTCCTGCACGCCCCCTGGGGACCAAGCCTGCAGCCCGGGCATGTGCCCTAAGAGGAATCGAACCCTGACTTTTTGTTGCATGGGGCGATGCCCAACCAACTGAACCACACCAGTCAGGGCTACACCAGGTTTTTACAAATGGTAGTAGGTACTGACATCACACACAAACTGGTGGGGGGTGCGGCCCTCAACGGCCTTGATTTATTTTTGGAAACACTTATTTCTTCTCATTAAAAAACAGCTTGCATTTTAAAAAGGTTATCTTTTGAAATTTTAAAAATCTTTAATGTATAAAATTAAAACTTCCTGGTTGCTGATATATTAATTACAGAGACTCTAAATAGAAAATGTCTCCATATCTCCATAGTTCCATTCCCCAGATAATATCTTTTTAACATTTTGCTGAACTTTTCCAAGCCTTTTTGTTGGAAAACATTTACAGAATTCAGGGCTAACTTCACCTGCACATGGGGAATTTATTCACATGATAAAAAGCAATTTGATTAAATGCCAATGGCTGTGGGCATGAGTTTTGAAGTCAGAATCAGTGAGGCTTCGATTTGAACCCCAGATGTACAAGTTATGTTGATTGAGTGACTTAATTTCTCTAAGTGTCACTGTGTGGACCTTCAAAATTGGCATTAAATCAACCCCTGGCTTCCAATTATGTTGGAGTAACTGGAGCTGCATTTACCCTACTGCTTGAAATATCAGGAAACTGGACAGATACGTGGAAACAAACCTGACTCCAGAAGTGTCACAGTGGGCATCCCAAGACCGTGGTCCCTGCAGGGAGCCTCTGGTGCCCTGGTTTTCTGTCCCCAGGCACTGCCCAGCTCAGAGAATAAGGAGGGCAGACGAGCGTGGGACATGACCGACTGCTTCACCGAGGTGAGGGGACAGCACTGAAGAGCTGGGACTGCGGGTGTTGGAGAGGATGGGACGGCAAACGGAGCGTGCTATGGGCATCTGCCTGACGGGGCCACAGGAGGTGGCACAGAAGACAGTTCTCAGAGCTCAAACAGAGATGGAAGACGGCATCCCACCCTCTGCAGGAGAGGCTCAGTGGGCACTTGGAGATTCAGCAGAAGGTGCATCTCAGTCATGAACTAGCCTGAGACTAAGGTTGACTCCATATTCACTCTAAGGACACTCACTCACAGGCCACAGGAAGATCGCCCTGACTCCCAGGAACAACTCCTATCAATAAAATCTAACACCTCAAATAAATACACCACAGTCCAGCATTCAGCATCCTAACGTTTATGTCTATAATTCAACCAAAAATTACTGGACAACCTAAAAAGCATACAAATGAGAAACATGACTACCAGGAAAAACAGTCAATAGAAACAGACCCACAGGTGGCAGAGATGGAATGAGCAGACCAGGGCCTTCACATCCTCGGAGGGGTCCTCGTGGCAGAGCAGGAATTACGGCAGAAAGAATGGCCGACCTCAGACTCTCACGGACAAAGAGCCTCGAGAGACACCCAAGCACGTCAGGGAGACAACAGAAACCCGAGGACTGCGGACGAAATGCAGGCTCGGATGTGCAGCCACCCGACAGTAAACACAGCCCAGGTCTTAGCTACATAAACATAAACCTCACACTAAAATCTTTTACCTGATTCAGCACACCTAGGTTTCACCAAAAAGGTAAGGCCTGTTAAAAAGCACAGTCTGCAGAGACAGAGCGAGCACAGGGGCCGGACTCAAACACGGCCATCCTTCAGGTGAAAGGCGATGTGGTTGACATGATTACCCAGGTATGTTACTCCTGCAATGTTCCTGTAGGTTTAAAGTTTTTAGGAATAAATGAAGTTGCGAAATCTGATATGTGAGCAATTCAGACTACGTTAGTTAACTAAACGGCCCCCTCACCTGCGGGCCTTTTCTACCTGAGACCTGCCCCTGCCCCTGCTGCTCCGGAGAGAAAAGCAAAGGGCGGCAGAGAGGTGAGAGCTGTTCTCCTTTCTGACATAAGGATCGCCAGGTGGCCCACCCCCGGCTCAGGCACAGGTTACACAGAGAGAGAATGGAATAGGCCCTTGGGGTTCAGAGAACGGTGAACACTTTTTGCCTCAGTGCCCAGCCTGGCGCTGTGTTTCTTGCACCTATTATCTGCGTTAATCCCCAAAGCAACGCAGGGCAGGTGTCCTCACACCTCCTCTTGGGCGAGATTAAAGAACTTCATGGAGGTCTGTGAGCGTGTTTGCTAAACGGTCCCCTAAACTTGAGAGAATTGGGGATTGAATCTGCCTCCCCTGACTTTTTAGCAGTTATCTGAAACATTTACATAAAATTTCGAAGTTCAGAACTTAAAACCAGGTGGGCCTAGGTGCGCCCCCCGCCCCCCCCCCCGCCTTCCTCACAGGAGCTGCACCTGAGCAGGTGGCGCATTCAAGCCGAGTCTCCCTTTCTCGTAGGTAAATAAAGTACCGTGTGCCCCGCACAGTGAGGAGGGTAACGTGCTACCTATAGGTTCTTAGTTACACACCTTTAACAAATCAAATTTATTTACGTGGGAATTTTGAGAACTAGCTTGATAATGTCTAGTTATTTATTATGGATGAGTATTTTTTAAATTTCAGGAATCCACATTTCCTCATGTTAAATATGATAAAATAAGCTATTGATCTTTTCAGACACTATCTTTTACTGGTTTCCTTTTTGAAATAAATCATGTCATTTTCAGAAAAACATTTTATGGGTAACTTTAAATTGGGAGAAAACTTGAAAATATTCAAAGTTCATAATATCTTTAAAGGCAGGCAAGCGAATAAAAACTGACGAAAGTCCCCCTTTTCACTTTCTTAAGTTAATCAACAGTAATTAATCATTAGACAAATACTATGGAACTAGTACTGAATGAAAATAACATACATGAAAAATAGGTAACCTGAAAAATGTAAAGATCTTCAAAGTCCCACAGACAGAACAGAACCTAAAGGATTTATTAACCAGCCCTGTCTGGGTCGCTCACTGTATTTACTTAAGAACAGGATGGAGACGTTGAAGAGTGTTTTCCACAGATAGGACTGTAAATCTCCGTTTCTAAATGTGAGGACCCCCTGGCAATAGACCCCGTGTCCAGAGGGAGCCCTCAAGCCGACCCTGGGGGTCTGTTACCTCTCACAGCGTGTTCTGTGGGCAGGAAGAGTCGCCCTTGCCTGGCAGCTGGTGAGAAGCAGAGACCTGGTCCTCACCGAGGCCTGCGGCATCTCGCTCTACCCATGTCCCGCCTTCACATGTACGCTCACGACTAAAACCGGCAGGTCTAGCCTGTCTACCTATAAAAATGAAGTTTGCATATCCCCCAAAGGTAAAGAGATGTCTGAATATTATGTACAAAAAAGCAGGTGTTTGGCTGCCTGAGAGCACCCCAAGCTGGTTAGCCCATAACCACTTCTCTGAGTCTCACAAAAGGCCTCCGTTCCTGGGCAGGTTTGACTCATTTACAACTGTCCACCGTGAACAATGGCCCTTAATTAATCTAATTTGGGAAACTACAATGCAGGCTTTTCAGTTACAATTATTGCTGATTAATTAAGCGAGGAGACCCTGGGGCCTCGTGGGGGTGGATGTGGGACAGAATTGGGGGCAGGGTGTGTCCAGGGCTTAGTGACTTGCCCGCGTCTCCCCGAAATGCACTTACTCTCGCCCCGTGCTGTCTGCGTGGGTCAAACTCGAGGAAACCCCAGTGAGTTAGGGGAGACCTGCAGCCCCACCATTTTCAGAGCATTAGGCATTTTGCTTAAGTTCCCACCAGAAACTTCCGCTTTTCCCCAGCATTTGAAACCTATGTGGTCATTCACCTTAGCACAATGTTTGAATAACAAAAAGGTTTTGTTTAAATTAAAACACCAGGAAACAAAGCAAAACAAAACAACCTTACTTTCCAAGGGCAAAGCATTCCAGTTTTACAGACGAATCCTTTGCGGCTTGTATAGTTTCGGGGAAACGCACTTCAATCTTTGGTTCATACTCCCCCATCACACCTGTTAAATATCAAAAGAGCTAGCAGCATTTCTGGAGAACAGAGTTTCCTATGAAGTAGATGCTTTGTTAACCAAAATCGGATTCTCTTGTCCTGCAATTAACAGTATCTTTCTAAACTTCAGCGGGTGACAGGGAGAGAAAACACCGTGACACTGTTTGCGGGATTCGGCATTTCCCCTCGCTCCTGAAAAATAAATGTCCAGGGCACATCGAAGTGCCAGATAAAAGCACCGCCCCCCGTTTCCCGGTGTCCCCCCGCATCAGCACCTTAAGAAGAATTCATGTTACCAATTAAGAACTCAAGGCACCAAGTATCTAAGAGGCTCCTGAGCTAACACAGATGTTTCTCTGTAGAGATACTGTGTCCAGCTCCACGGAACCCACGGCCAGGTCGGCCCAGGAATAAAGACATTTTCCTCCAACAAGGGCAGGGGCCTGATGTTGCACCTTAGTCCAAATGTCAGTATTTCTGCAACAAACCTATGAAGTAATCGTGCCAGTTGGGATAAACAAAGACATAAATATTCTTATGTCACGTTATCGAGGTTCTGCTAACAAATTGGCTATACACTGATAGGAAACATACTTCTTTTCATAGTTTTTAAAAGTACGGTAAGGAACCGTGGACGTGGGCTAAGACGGGAGTGAGGCCGCCGTCGGATCGTTGTAAATACGCCACCTGTCAGGGGAGGGGTTGACCGGCAGGAACGGGCCTCGTTGGCTTAATTCATTTAACCAGTGACACGCCGAGGCTCTTTAAAAGTTTGATCATGTTTTTACTTATATACCAAACACCACGGTAATAATATATACCTAAAATAAATGGTTATTGGTGGCCGGTACAGTGTCACAAAAGGCAAAAATTACAAAATATATAGAACTAGCCACACCTTATTTTTACGCCCTCGGTCATCCTGACACGGAAAAGGCCTAGTGGGGGCAGAGCATCCTCGTCACTCAGCTGTGTGGGTGGGTTTTCTGTCTCCCTGACAGCTGGTGTTCCCTGGGTGACTGCTTTAGTACGTACGATGCTCTGGTCTCTTGTTCCCATCAACGTGTTGAAGGGGGGGGGGTGGGAGGATACAGGAGTTAAAAAGGGGAGATGCAGAAACTAAGCGTAAGCCGGAAAAAGTGGGAGAACAGCAGAATTTCAACACATATTGTCGATGTGTGGGCTCCCCCGGTCAGGAGCAGAGCACCCCCTGAAGGGAGGCTCCTGAGTACGTCTAGAGGTCACTAAATTCTGAACCGGGACCATGCAGGTCATCTGGATGGCCCCTGAGGATGACTATCTAAGAACCCTGCCCGGGGCCGGCTCCGTCACTCCAGCAGCCGGATCAGCGCCATCCTCGCGCTTTCGCTAAACTCCTCAGGGAGGAGATACGCTCTGGGAGGTGCCACATTTTGAGGCCAGATTCGGACCCTAAAACGCACCAGCGCGCTCTGGTTGCACTGCGTGTGGCTGTGTGTCCCACGGTGCGCGTTTAATGAGAGGATCAGCTGGGGGATTCCCCCCGTGGGTGACTCCCTACGTCTTCTGCGCTCTGAGTCTCACACCAGCGGTGCCTTGATGAGGCTCCGGCTCCTCAGAGGCCAGTCCGCAGGGTGTTCTAGGGGGACCAGAGCTCCCGGGAGCCTGCGTCTCCTTCGCCTTGCTCGTGGTGAGTGTGCATCTCCCTGCTCCCCTTGGCTGAGCTCTGACCCCGTCCTGTCAGCCAGGTAAATAACAGGTGGGCACAGGACAAAAATGGAAAAGAAGGGTATTAAGGAAAAGCTGGGTCCCATGTTCATGAAAACTATTTTAATTCCGTTAGTAAGTCTGGTAGCACCCACGGGTGCACACACAAGCCTACTCCCTCTCCCCCAAAAATACCATTTTTTACAAAATAGTCCCTAAGCAAAGCACAGATGAAAGACTCCAGAGCCGGAGAAGAGGGGGCATAGTGCGCCCAGGGCCCTGTTCACGGTGCCACGTGGGGAGCTCCAGAATTTTCTGTTACGTTTTTGGGAACACCTGACTCAACATATTTGTGAATTGACCCTCGACTCATAGGCGCTGTGGCTGCTGGGGGCCGGAGGGAAGCAGACGCCCCCCAAACCTCCCAGGCTCAGCCCCGGCCGAGCTCGTCCCCAAGACAACGGGTCCTCTTACCGTCAGGGCGCTGCACCAGGGGTGTGGGCGGTCCCCGGACGCTTCTCTGCGCCTCCCTGTTGGTCACAAAGCAGGTGTAGTTGCCCACGTCAGACGGTTCCACCTTGGCGATGTACAGGTTGCCCGTCTCCTGGGAAACAAACCGCCTGTTGTCCTCTTGGACCTGTAAAGGGTTATCGTTGAAGGTCCATGCGTAAGATAAATCTGGAAAACAGAGAAGAGAAGTATTGTACTTCCTAGGTTCCCTCTAATCTGAGAGTCCGGGGCCCTACTTATCCATGATTAGAATAAGATGGTGCCCCTGGCCCAGCCAGCACGGACCAGGAGGTCGGGGTTCGATTCCCGGTCAGGGCACAGGCCCAGGTTTCAGGCTTAATCCCCAGCAGGGCGCGTGCAGGAGGCAGCCGGTCAGTGACTCTCTCCCATCATTGATGTTTCTCTCTCTCTCCCTCTCTCTTCCTCTCTCTGAAATCAATAAAAATATATTGTTTTTTTAAAAAAAGATTGTGCCCCCATTTGTCCAGCTTGTGTCTGTTGTCCTGGGGTAACTGTAATATTCTCTTGCATTCAGATATATTCCAATTTGGATGATAAATTATGTGGTCATCAGGCCCATGGTGTCCCGAAGGCAAAAGCAGGAACTATGGCTGGAGGGGGTGACAGAACACTGACCGTTAATGTGACCGAGAACGGTGTACGCTTCAGAGCTCCCGCAGAGGCCGATTCACGAGGTGATGAGCTCCCCGTCATTAGTGGTGACCACGCAGAGGATGGACGAGCACTGCCTGAGACGTTGCAGGATTTACCTTTGCGTCGGGCAGGAGGCTGGACCTGTTTCTGTGGCTGGTCCCCTCTGCCCTCGGCATTCGTTACCTCCCCAGGACTGCGCTTTATATGAAGGCTGCGCAAAGGCAACTCGCTGCTTATTTTCGAAAACGTGCCCTGGCTCTTGACCTGCCCCAGTTGCCGGGTCTCCTCCCCTGCAGGCCCCTCCCTGCCCTCCGTCACCCGCGTGGCCTCTCGCGTCTGAGTTTATTTACTGAGCCCTTTGCGGCCTCACTGCCAAGCCTCCTGCTCGTCTCCACCCAAAAGATGTTCAGAGGGATTTTGTTTGAAACCAGAGAGCCGTGTAGATCGTGAGCTTTTCAGTATAAAGAGGAGGGGGGTGTAGTTCGGGTTCCCCAGGTGTCAGCGACGCCTCGTCTTTTGAACCTTTTGTGAAACGGGGATGGTCTTGAGCAAGTTCCCGGGCCGGGTCTCAGCTTGGGGTCTCCACTCAGCGCCTGCGCCGGGGAGGCCGGCGCCCGCTCTGGAAGCCCAGGCTGCCCCTTTCACTTAGCGGAAACCACAGGCTGCCTCTTCCGTGCCCCGAAACCTTTACTTCCTTCACGCTGTGACTGTGGGCCTGCGGCCGGAGTTTCCCCGCCTCTCGTGGGCACTTCGCCCTCTCAGGAGCGGCCAGCGCGGGTCCCGCGGAAGCACGGCCGTCAGCAGCGGGCGCGTGGAGGCTGCGGGCGGGATGGGGCCCGGGCAGGAGGAAGGTGGC
This sequence comes from Miniopterus natalensis, assembly GCF_054644295.1. Taxonomy (NCBI): domain Eukaryota; kingdom Metazoa; phylum Chordata; class Mammalia; order Chiroptera; family Miniopteridae; genus Miniopterus; species Miniopterus natalensis. Next base: position 902,163 of record NC_142095.1, on the reverse strand, counting down.
CCCCATTGCCCGCCTGCCTCGCCACCCCAATAGCTCGTTCTGAGCGGCTGGTGCCACTGTGCCCGTGACGAGAGGGTGTGGGGCCGGGTGTGAGGTCCTTTCCCGGGGCCGCGTCGTTGGGGGGGAAGGCTGCAACCCAGACCCTAGACGCCAAACCCTTTCCTCCCCCAGCACCGCCTGCCCCCCTTCTGTGCGTCGGGGGCCCTCTGCACCCCCGCTCCCCACGGCTGCCCTCCCTCACCCTCGGGCTCCCTCCCAGCCCCAGCTCCACGCACACCCCTCCTTCTCACGTGCGGGACGATGGCTCCTCACCCCCGCTTCCTTCCCCCTCAGCACCGCCGGCCCTGAGCTCAGTGTCTCAGAACCCTCAGGGTCGAAGGCCTACCCGCCGTTCGCAAGGACACCACGGTGCTTAGAGCTCAGAAGAGCAGGGAATGGGACGCCTCTGTGAGGCCTCCGACAAGCAGTTCTCTCTAAAGCTGCGCCTAGAGCAGGTCTGAAACCCGAGTGAGCCCCAGCGCAGCCGGGGGACTTGGTGGAACCCCCTCCGCAGTCGCCTTCTGCAGGCGGGAAGAGCCAGGGGACCCCCTGCTGACAAGTCCCCGGCGACTCCGACCCTGGGGCCCAGACCTCCGCTCTGAAAACCGCCGATGTCAGCGACAAGCCCGGCTCCCCCGCAGGAGCCCACCCGCGGGAGCCCCGACTTGGATAGAGCGGTGGCCCCTTGGACGTGCCCTTGGGAGCCGTGGAGCCTGAGGGAGGATCTCTCAGCCCACAGCTTCGTGGACCGTCTGGGGCGGACGGAGCCTGACTGGCCTCCACCCGGCTTCCTATTTTTCCGGGCGAGTAAGCAGAGGGGAGACAGTGCACCCTCTGCAGCTGGAATCCGGGGGCCCTTGGGTCCCCTCTGGGGAGGCCGGAGATGCTGTCAGCCCTGTGGTCCCCTCCCCTGCTGCTCTGTCCATTCAGCCACCCCCCGCCTGCCTGGGGCCCCCATCTCTTTGGTTTCGGCCACAGCCACTGTCTGCTTAATGTGTATATTTTTTAATAGGGAAAGAAAAAAAAAAAACCCTCTGCAAATTGCAAGTTTAAAATCCTCCCCATTTGGCTTTCCTTAATTAAATGTATAATTCATGAGACACTTTCCTTGAAACCATTGCATTTTTAAATATTTCCCCCCGTCCGTGCCGTCCCTCCGTCATTAATGGTCCGGGTGCCTTTCGGGGTGACTCAGCGGTGTCATCAGCGCCCCCGGCGACCAGCCCGCAGCCTCCCGACAGCAGCCTCCCGACGTTGTTATTATTCGGAGTGGCAGCTCCGCAGGAAGCAATTGGGGCCTCTATCTGCTGCTCTCTCAAGCATACACAAATCCTCTTTTCCCCAGAGCACGATTATGTTTTGACATCTTTTACAGCCCTATGTCTTGTACTGCGATATTTAAAACACAAACACAGAAGATATACGCAATTACCCCCATTACGTGGGACGCGGTTGTCACGAGCGGGGAGGCCTCGCGCGCGCGTGAAAGGGACCGTGATGATAAACCCTGACCCTGGCGAACGGCTACCGGAGCCGGTGGCAAGCTTCCTGAGGTGGGAAACACACCAGTGAGGCCTCTGGGGCTCGGAGTCCGTGGAACGCTCCGCCTTCGGGACGCTCTGGAAGGAGTGGACGTCACCGCCAACCTTGTGTGTCGCTCGGGGTTGGAAGTGACTGGCCTTCGGGCTCAGTCACGGCCGTGCTGGCTCCGCTCGCAAAGACCCGGCCGGGGAAAGTCATTGCTCTCCCGGGCTGGGGTCCCGGGTGCCGGCGCCTTCGCTCCCTCCCGTCTGACTCAGCCCCCGTCTGTTCCAGTCACCGCGTAGCCACCCCGATTTCCCACTCCTGGGCGCATCGGCCTCCTGGCTGGAACAGTGGAGGCGGCCGCCTCTGTGGCCCACAGAGGGGCACGAGGTGACGGCCTCCGGGTCCCTGTTGAGGCCCCACTGTGCGCGGCCGGTCCTGCCGGACAGAAAGGAACACACAGCCAGCTTCTGGGAACGGCTGGCAGGCCTCGGGCTCTAAGGAAGAGGCCGGTCATGGAGGGAGGGCCCCTCGTCAACCTCAGGGACACGCTGGCTCCTGGCGCCTGCCAGCTTGTCACCCGCACGCCGCGGGCTAGTTCCTCAGCGACCATCTTCACGGAGGCCGTTCGCGCCTCTGAGGCTTGGTCTCGGCACCGGGCAGAGGGGCCCTGTCACGCCCACCGCCCGCCTGGGTTAAAGACCAACGTCGTCTTCAACGCTGGAGGTGACGAGGCCGGGGGTGGGGGAGGCTTCTGCTCACTGGGCTGCCTTTTAAAGTGTGACATTTATTTACAAATAGCTTACGTCCCTGTCGCCCCACTGAGTCAAAGTTGAAAATACTCTTTGATTCTGACCAATGGCAGAGCCTGAAATGACTCGAGAGACAGATGTGACAAGCAGATGTGACTCACAGCCCGTCACCTCGGTTACGACACTGGAAAGCCCGTCTCCTACGGTTAAAAAATGAGCACCTTCGGAGTTGCACGTGCTCCAGAATGACGTGACCTTACCCCAGACAGAGTTAAAAGCGTTGTGGGTGTCCCGCGACGTCTCGGGGAGCGGGCCTGCTGCTCTGTAATAACACCGAGTTAAACCGTTGTTAAGTTGTGATGAATCTCCTTTTCATGTTGTGTCTGTGTTGCATCCGGCTCGGCTAACAATGAAAATGGTGAAAAATATTTTCAAGGATGAAAAATATTTTCAAGGTTTTAAAGAATCCTAAGTAAGATTTGGTTTAATATTAGGGAGGGGAAGTTGCTTTCGTTTTATTTTTCAATATTTGTCTGTTTTCCAAATTCCCCAGTTCCAGAGTGAAAACCAGCTGTAAGAGAGGCAGGTGGTCGGGACCTGCTCCGGTGGGGAGCCAGACGGCTGATTAGCTCCCGGGCTCCTCGGGCCGCGGGCCGGGTGCTGGACGCGACCGCGGGGCAGGTGCCTCGCCCGCCCCTGCCTGGGGTCCTCCTCGGCAGGAGCCTGGGGGCGCCCCCCGTGCCGCTGTGAGGATCGAAGGGGCGCGTGCGGCACAGACTTCGGATCTGCGCCGTGAGCGCTTGCTGCCATGTCACGGCGACTCCCACAGCGTCGGCGCCACGGGGGTGTCCCGAGCGAGATGACTCCGTGGTATTTTCACACTGTTGCTGAAGAACCTACCAAGTTCATCACGTCTTGTGGAATTTGAGAAAATGCGACCCCAGCGGGGGCGGGGGGGGGGGTCGGCGGGTGGCTTAGGCCCCTGGAAACAGTCCCGGAGCAGAGGCTGGCGTTCGCTGCTTGGCCCCCGGGTGCCGGGAGACACCCTGACTCGGTGCCATCGGCACCTGCTTCCCAGAGGCAACTGACTCTCTTCCAGTAGCTAATTCGATGCTGCCGAGAAGACCGCAGGGATTTGCTTCTCTCCGGAGCCCGCCCGGCAAAATGAAACGACAACCTTGGCTTTCGCCTCTGAGTAGCGTGCCGCTCACGGCTCACGTCGACTTCCACCCCTCAGCTCGCTCAGCGTCTGCTACAGCATCTCCGTGTCGGTGCCGGTTAAAAGCGTCCATTCTACGGACGCGAAAACTGAGCCTGGAGAGGTCCCATGGGTTGTCCCTGCGGTGCGGGGTGACAGGCCCCGATCCCAGCGTGGAGGCTCCCGGCTGCACCTCAGGGGCCGATTTGTTGAGCGTCAGGTTAAATCATTACTTAAAAGGAAAGATCTGGGTGAGGACCGTTTGGATGCAGCGGGACGAACCCGAAAGGCACCCAGGCCCCTTCGGTTTGACGAAGGGCTGCCGCCGGCTCCAGGACCGACGTGACCACGTACCTCCGAGGTGCGGCGGGGCGCCGCAGAGGAGCACCACGCCTTGGCCTTCTCGGACGGACACGGCGCTCCTCGTTTTGGTTTCAAAGTCCTCGATATCTTGGGAAATAAAGAAGAGCAGGTTTAGAATTTGTTACCTCGCAGAAAAAACAACAACATTCTAAGGAACCCGAAGCTGTTTTTATAATCGACAGTCGTGAAAGCTCATACTTGACGGACCAGAAGGTTTAGTGGATGTCGATTTATCTACTCGGACTAAACGGAGTCAGTAAGAAACACGCAGGCGAACATCCCTCACACTCGGCTCACTTTATTGCCCCGGCCCCCCGGCGCCCAAGGGGAGGGAGGTGAGACGCGGGAAGACAGAGGGGTTGGGGGGCGTGCTCTACCGACGTGCTGGTCGGGGGAAGAAGACGGAAAATTCGGGACGAAGGTTCAGGCGAAGGCCTTGGGGTCCAGGAAGGGGGTGCCCGGCCCTGTGGAGAGGCTGCGTTTGTACCGAAGGAGAAGTCAGGACGAGAGATGCCCCCGCCGACCGGAGACGGACCTCAGGGGCCAGGGTTGGTCGGATGGCAATGAAGCAGACGCGCCGGTTCTGATGTGTAAATTAATAACTCCTGCCTATCCCCTGCTTTGGGTCATAAACATACGTCACCAGGATGGACTCTCCTCAGCTGGGCCCCCTTCCCTCCCCACCCGCTCTGTTCAGCCCCCGCCCGTTGCCCTGACTTACCCCTGGCACGCCCTGGGTGCTTCCGACAGAGCATTTTGTTTTTTTAATATATCTTTATTGATTTCAGAGAGAGGAAAGGAAAGGAAGAGACAGAGATAGAAACATCAGTGATGAGAGAGTCATTGATCGGCTGCAGCCCGCAACCCGGGCATGTGCCCTGATCGAGAATTGAACCCCGATCGCCTGGATCCTAGGTCGACGCTCAGCCGCTGAGCCACGCCCGGCCGGGCCCAAAGAGCATTTTTAATCAGGTCCGCCCCCTTCACCCTGGACACAGGAGAGCCGAGTGAGCCTAAATAGCGGCACCGTGGGCGGGAACTGTGGCCCCGACTTGGCGTCTGTGGACTTGGGTTTACACCACTTTAAATGTTAGTCAGTAATAACCAGGCCAACAAGCTGTGTTTAAAATAAAAACCCAGCACGTCGAACTCATGGTTTCTGTTTCCAGTCGTAGTCACAGGTGAGAATGCTGAGGTTTCATTCTATTATTATTATTAAAAGGTCCCATGAAATTGTTGTTACTTTTTAATGGTCACAAAACCAGAAACTGTCACAGAGGCTCAGTGAGGAATTGGTCCTATAAAACCGACAGGCCGTGGCGGGATCCTCTCAGCGTCGCCCTGACCGTGTTCCGCACCCCGACCCCATCGGCCACGTCACTGTTCACCGGAAGCCGTGACCGCGGAGGACCCCGCTGACGCCTCAGTGGGGGTGTCCACACCCACTTGTGCGGTCGTTTGTGATTACAGCGGGGCTCCTGTTAGCTGCGTGAAAGGAGATCAACTTCCCTCGAACGGCACGCAGGTCCTGTGAGCTGTCAAAACAGTCTTTCCAAATGGTACGAGCTTATGGGTCTTAATTAATAATTCAGATTTTAAAGCTGTTTAGTAGCACATGGAACAGACGGGGTGTGATTTTGCCTCATTTGAAGGAGGGGCCGTCTCCCGTGAATGCGCTTTGAACGGGCCTATTTTAAGGATCCGACCTGATTTTCAGCGTCCCCCCTGCTGGCTGGAAACAGTGTAATTCGGCTCCCGCCGAGTCGAGGGTCCCTCAGCTAGGCGGCCACAGGGGCATCCGGTGACATCTCCTTTGCTCTTCGAGACCTTTAAGGGCTCTGGATTTTTCTCCTATGATCAGAAGCCAGAGGGAGCCGCCAGTTTCTATTCGTGTCCCACCCGTTTCCCCTTAAGATAATACAGCTCAGTGTGAATTTGTTCCCCTGGAGGGTCTCAAAACTACCAGGCTTGGAAAAACTCCCCTGGGCCGCGAAGGTGACCGCCGGGCCGCCCTTGAGCTCGAGGGCGGGTCCGCTGTGCCGGCTGCTGCGAACGACCCCGTGGCCGAGGTCGCTCTCGGGCCGCTCTGATGACCGGGGCGTCCCCAGCCCTGCGGTTTTATTGCTGGTGCTGGTGGCAGCACTTGGCAGGAGCGGAGGCACAAGTTCGGTCACGAAGGCTCCGCTCCAGCGACCAGCAGGAGACGCCTGCCGACGGCCCAGAGTCGCCGGGCCATAGGCTCTCTCCCAGAGCCACCAGGAGGCCGGGGAGGGCAGGGGCCCCGCAGTGCACTTTGCGTTGGGTCCAAGCAACGCTGCGGGTTGTGACGGCCAGTCGGCCAGTCGTAAGGAGAAACCGTTTCCGCAGCCGCCACCTGGGGGAATGAATCTCAGTCTCATCCGTTTGCTGCCAAAGCCCGAGGATCACCGTCGGAAGATGTGCCGGGCGGCGCCAGCCTGACACAGGGAGGCAAGGGCTTGCCAACGCGCCCCCAGCCTTCTACGCCCTCCCGATGCCGCCCTCGCCAAGGCCGCACCGCCCTCCGCAAAGCCGCCTGCCTCAGCTCCGTCGCTGCCTCAGAGGCGGTGGACCCGCCCCGGCCCGCAGCTCATAAGCGCAGGACGCAGAATTTAATTCCGGGCACTGCGGCTCCAGGGGGCGTCTGCTGAACCACCAGACGAGACCCCCGGCTCTTCACGAGAGCGCCACCCAAGACGCACCCCGGAGCGGCCCCCGCGCTGCCGACGGGGCTCGTTTCCTCCCGTCCCGCGCCTGTGACAGGAGAGGCACCGCCAGGCGTGGCCGTCCCCAAGCGCCCGGCTCCGTCCCCGCCCGGCAGGTCCTCAGGATCATCTCCATCCTGCTCAGAGCGAGTGTTCCCGCCCCTCGGGGCCACTCCTAGGGCTCCGCGCGCCACGTGCCCCAGACCTCACATCCCCGAAGTGACAGAGCCGGGATCTAAAGACTCGGGTCATTTAACTCCGTATTTCTACCCTTTTTCCTTCATTTCACGCTGATTTCACATCTTGTATCTAGTCTCCTGCATTTCCCCCCTAACAGTAAATTCACAATTAACTTTTTTCTGAATAAAAAATTAAACAATTGAATTTAACTAATAACAACCCAGCATCCCTTGACTAATAAGCTGGGACGTATGTGGCATGTCTCTTGTTAATAACACGTTCACCACGGAAACGTCTCGCCCCCAGGGCTCCCCGGGCGTTTCCCGTCCTACTGATCAGTTTGACAAGCCTACGGCCTGTGGTTAGAAGCCTGGGCCCCAGCGAGCCCGACGTCGGAAGCCCTGCTACCAGGGACTAGCAAATTCCTTGGTCTCTGCCTGCTTCTATCTGTCTGTCTGTAAAATGGGTTTGCACACTACCTGCCTGTTTGGCTCAACGCTATGAGAGTTTTAAGTACATACGCAATAAACATTAGCTATTACCTTTGGCAGAACACAGCTAAAAAATTACTCAAAGTCTCCTTGGAGGCTCCACAAACTAAGATGGGCCATGAGCTACCTCCGGCCCCTGCCTGCTTTTGTAAATAAAGTTTTATTGGAACACAGCCACGCCCACTAGTTCCTGTGCGGTTGCTCTGGTCCTGTGACAGCCGAGACCTGGGCCTGCCAATCAAGCGTCTGCACCCGGGCTCTGCACAGAACAGTTTTCTGACCCGCTCGGCCCCTGCCCCTGAGGGCTGACCCTCGGTGACGCCCACGCGACGGGTGCAGGACCCGGCCGAGGGGGCCTGAGAGCAGAGACCAAGGTTCCCTCCCGGGCGCCCTGGAGTGTGAGCCCCCGGGAGTCGGAGGCACTCGAGGGGGGCGCGAGGGGAAAGCGGGGAGAGCCCAGTTTCGACAGCTCTCATCCCTGGATACGAATGAAACTTCTTTTATTTGAAAAACTGTGCTGCTTCCACAGACACTTTTTTATTAAAGGTGTTTATGAGACTCCGCAGTCCCTCCCACATAAACCAGGCGCCCGCCGGCCGCCGCGCAGGCCCGAGCGGTGGCTCCTCGGGAGGAGATTTACCTGCGTCGCAGGAGCAGAGGGGAAATAAACTCGCTGATTTCATTCCTTTCTGCTCAATGAAATCCTTATTTTATCGCTAAGCGCTGACACCTCCAGACCTCAGCTCCTCTCTCGCCCCCCGAGAGCGAGCGGCGCGGGGAAGCCTCGGCCCCGACACCTGGAGATCGCGTCCCAGTTTATTGGAACCTCAGTCACGGCCACGGCGAGTCGGGAGATAAAGGAACTTCGCCCGCACGGCGCATAAAGGAGGTGGGGAAATAGCCTCTTATTTTTTTTTGTCTCCTTTCAAGATATTAAACTTTATCAATCAGGATCTACAGCTCTGGGCGAACATGCCAACACCTCAGTCACGGGACTGCTTTTCCGGGACCACCCGCGGGAGGTACTGGGATGAGGCTGACGCGGGAAATGCAGACGGGGGACACAGAGCCACGTCCTTCAGGATAACGGGGCGCAGCGGGGCGGACTCGACGGTGCCGCTCCCTCTGAATCCGGCTCCGGTCCTGCGTCGGTCCTACGGTCGCCTTTGAAGCCTCCGTGTCCCACGTCTTCCCAGGGACAGAGCCGGGGCCTGGGCAGGGCTGCCCTCCGGACGCCTGTCTTCAGTCGGAAGGAGGGCTTTCTGCAGGACGGGCCTCACCTGGGGTCCGGCCTCGGGAGGAGGGGGGACGGATGCGAGAGCCTGGCCGCCTCGGGGACCGGGACGCTGGAGACGAGGGAGGGAAGCATCCAGAAGTGAGGGGGTCGAGGAGGGTGCCGGCCCTACTCTCAGACGAGCACTGAGAACTTGTGGGGGAACAGCAGGCGAGCAGCTGCCGGGGGAGCCCCGTTTTCACCCGAAAGCCGGGCGGGGATTGAAGCAACACCGAGAGGAGTCGGCGCAGAGCAAGGCGCGAGGGTGTCGGGGTTCGGCGGCCGCCCTGCGGTCTCGGGTCCAGGGAAGGGTCTCAGCATTGCTGGGGGGTGGGGGGGGCCTCAAAAGCGGGAACAAGTGGAGTCGTGTGGCTGAGGGTTCGGGCAGCGAGTGAGCGTGGGCGCTCCAGGCTCCCGGTAACTCAGGAGACCACAGGAAGGGCCCGGCGCACGGTGCTGTCCAGGCAAAGTCGGGGCAGGGACGTGTGTCGTGGGGGCTTGCGGGGGGCCTTCCGTCTGCTAGAAGGGTGTGGAGCTGAGGGGCGGGTTTAACCCAGAGCAGCAGGGACTCGGACGCCTCCTCCTGTAGCTGCAGAAACAGGTGGAGGCTGAGGGCAGGTGAGGGACACGGGGGGGGGGGGCTCTGCAGGACACCGGCCCGGGCACACTCGTGGCCACGGTGCTCAAAGCCCAACTCGGGGTCAGTCGGAGCCCACTGCCCACGCTCTGCTCAGTGCTGGGCTTGCTGGGCACAGACGAACGGCTATTAATATTCCTATTTATGTTAATAGCCATACCCAGGGCCCTCCGTCAGCAACTTGCCAAGAAGCAATGTCACTAATCCCGATGTTGACTCCTCCAGGCTGCGTGTCCTCTTTAATGAAATTGCTGGGATTATTTCTGAATGAACCTGAGACCAGTGCGCGGGCGGGAGCAGAGGCCCCTGGCACAGGCCCGACCCCAGGCCCCGCTGTTTACATTTGCTCCCTTTCGCTTAAAAGGGAAGTTTAATTAAAACAAATCCTTTGCGCTCAAGGGAGAAAGCCCCAGCCTCAGGGCGGGCGTCGTGCTTGCGGATGGGATTTCTGGAAGAATTAAACGAGGGCTCTGTAATCTCCATTCATAAAAACAGAATTGATTTACGCAAAACAGCTCATTAATATGCACGGAGTAGGCCTCTCAAGTGCAGAATTCTCAGAAAGGGGGGAGCGTCACCCTGAAATTGACTTGTTAAATCACGTCTCCGACCTGGACTCCTCCTCATTTGCATTTCCCGGCGTCCTGGGCAGAGCTATGGCCCCGAAAGACCGTATTTCTGTCGGGATCACAGTTGGAAAACCTATTGCTTCGGCTAATGCTCAGCCACATGTCCCCTTGTTCGGTATCCCAGTGGCATGAATACATTCGCTGTTGCTCTTTAAAAAGTGCCCGTAGTCGTATCTGAGCAGGTGCACACGCGCAGAAGATAGACGGTACCTTGCTCCCGGCTCCTGCCTGTGTCTGGCGCATAGTAAGTGCTCAATAAATAGGCGTCGTTTAACTGTGAGAATGGATACGAGAATCTGGGAATGGAGATCAGCATCTGCGTCTCCTCTGGGGAAAATGATTTCAACGTTTCTTTTAAAGTGGGGAGGGGTCTGCGACGACCAGTGCACCTGTAGACGGGGACCCGCCGCGTCGGTTCTCAGGAACGCAAGTCAAGCTACGGCGAGGTGCCCTTTCATATCCTCTGGAAATGCTGACATTTGAATAAAGCTGACCATAGCAGCGTTGCCCGGAAAACACTGCCGGTTAGAGAAGAGTTTAATGCAGTCGCGATGGACAGCGGTCGGTATTACCTTCTAGAGCCGCAGACGGGCATTCCCAAAACTCACGCGATTCCGCCCCACGGCGCACGCAGCAGAGACGGGTATGCACGGCCGTCCCAAGGGACATGCGCAAGAAGATTAACTAAGTTATCCCTCCTTGCGACTGCAAACAACCCACATTTCCATCAGCAGCAGAAGCCATTCGCAAATTACGGCACATTCCTGCAGTAAAACATTATATACGCCGGGGCCGGGGCCGAGTGAACCAAAACCACTGCAGCAACATGGACGGAGCTCGGAGATGCTGTTGGGCGAAAAAGCCAGGTGCAGTGGAATTTATATCGTGCTGTTCACATAAAGTTTCAAAAGGCAACGTTCGTTATAAATGTCCGGGCCCAGGTAGTGGACAGGAGGGTGGCAGGGGAGGACCTGCTGGCTGGGGGCCACGTTCTCCCTGGACACGGCTGAGTGGCGCTGTGGCGCGGGTTCACGTGTTCTGCCGTCCTCTCCACGGGCTGTACCCTGGGCGGGGAAGGGGTCACGCTAACACCTTAAACCACAGCGAGCGACTCCAGAGCCTGCCCCCGGAAACCCTTTATCATGTCCCCCAAAAGGTGTGCTCGCCCTTTGAATAGTTAAAAAAGCGTGTTCATTAAATTACACTTCATTTTCCAGATTGAGCTCCCTGCCCGTAAAGTGCGTTTACATGTTTCGGGACACGCTGTATGTACTTTGAAGTCCTGGATTCTAATTTGCCGCTTAAGTAACACTGACTACCTGTTGATAATACACCTCCGAGGAGATTTCGTCGGATCCGTTAGAGCAAACGAGGGTTTCGGTGTCATTCCCAGGCCGTTCTTATAAATCTCAACAGCAGCGTCTCCGAGGGCTGCGTTCAAACTCCCTCAAAACCGCCGTCAAGAAGAAAAGGGTAATAACAGCGTGTCAGCCTTGGGTTCTCTCTGGGCCGCGGATCGGGAACCCTCGGCGCGGGTGGAGCCCATCCCTCGCCTCCCCACCTTCTCCCTCCCACCTCGGCTCAGCCCGGGCGGCGCGAACGTGCAATTTTATTCAAATAAACCGCAAACAGCCCTGCCGCGTGTAAGTGGAGGTGGGGGGTGAGGAAAGGCCTGGATTTTGAAAGAGTGTCATTTCCGATGAGTCACATAAATAGATGTCCAGCCGTGATGATGAAGGAAAAGTGAAGATAAAACCTTGGGCGATCGACTTCCCTGTTGATTTAAAAAATAAACATAATAGCGGCTTGCTCTGTAATTCGGCCGGCGGCCGCGCACAGTCCATTCGCCTGGGACGTGCGTTATTTTTAAAAGCAAAGACGAAGCTCTCTCCTGGGCGTGAGACCAGCCGGGGGCCGCGCCGTTACTGCATTAGGGCGCATTCGAATGTGAAATCCACGGCGATGTTGTTTGCTGCTGTTTCCAAAATGAGGGTGGAAAAGCAATACTAATTTTCAACTTTCTTAAGAAATTCCAGGAAAAAAATACGCCTTTGCCTACTTTACTTAGCTGCTGCTTCTCCGCTGCACAAAGAAAGGTAAGAAGCCGCCTGGCGTGTTCGTCTGTCATCAGATACGCGTTAACCGCTGTCCACGCGCCGCAGTCGCCGGAGACTTTCCCGTCTCCAAACGCACTTTTAAGTGTCATTTTTAAACTTCTTCCCCTGGGTCTTAATTTCTTCTTGAGATAAAAATGCGCTTTATCACCGTATCGTCAGGATCGTGTTTAACTGGTTCTGCGTTTCTTATATATTGAAAAAAATGCGGAGGCTTTCTGCAGTGATCAGGGCCCGCGAGGCCTTTAAAATGTATATTTAAATGTATATTTAAATGTGGGGGGAGTTATGGGTTTTTTCCTTTCCCTTTCTTCTCGTGAAGACCCTGGGCGGAGACTGAAATGAAACCGCACCTCACCCGAGAGAAGGCAAATCCGTTAGAAAACCTGCCTCGCGGGCCCTCGGCCCTCGGCGGGACGTCCGCCTGGAGAACAGGCACCACCTTTGCCTGCGGCTGTGGCTTTCGGTTCGTGCGGATCCTGCTTTACTTCCTCCATCTGCAGGTAAATATAGTCGATATTTAAAAATTGCTTTCCGATGGAGATGCGGGAAATCCCGGGTCGGCGGCAGGCGGGGCGACTGTGGCCGAGGGGCCCAGTGCTGGGGCCTTGACCTTCTCCGCCTGTAGAACTCGGCTTCCGAGCGGCTCCGGGCGCCGAGCGAGGACGAAACGGGCCGCAGGCCTCGGCCCGGGCTCGCCCGGCCCAGAGCCGCAGGCCGAGAGGCCCTGCCTGCTTACGGCCTTTAAGGAGGGTTCTTGCCGCGTGTTCCCTCCCCCGCCTGAAGCCGGCCTCGCGCCGCGGACGAGCACCCTGCAGCCCCACTCGCGGGCGTGGGGATTGCGGTGTGGGGCTCCCCTAACCGTGTGTGCGGTGGCTTTAACACGTCAGGCAGATTCTTTCAAGGAAAAGGTATGTGGCAGTTTCAAACCACAACGAACGACCGTTCCAAATTCCTTAGCATCATTCGAAACATCTCCACTGGTGGGCCTGACGCGTGAACGCGGCGCTTTCGGCTTGGCTGGCGGGTGAGCAGGTTAAGCTGTTCAGTTAGGAGACTCCGGTCTTGGTGCCCCGCGTCTGCACGAATGGAGCAAACTTACTGAGAACGGAGCCTGTGGCTAAGTATTAAATAGCACAGGACCCGGAAGTCCGGTTCATAAGTGACTTTTATCCCACACGTTGATCCTTGGCTAGCGTTGTATATGATAAGAATCTCCAAAAAACCCCCCAAAAAACCCAGCTCAGTGAGATCATAGGTTTCTTTCAAGCCACGGATCTTTCTGTTCCCGTGGCAGGTGCAACGCTCCCTCTCGCAGGGCAGAGCAAGTAACAAACAGTCACGCGAGAGGACGCCACCCACCCTCCGCCTGATCCCCAAAGTCCTCGGGAACTGAGAGAAATTCAAGCAGCTACACGTGTCACTGATAAAGGTCAGACTGGCTGCACCCTTCGCGAGGCCCGGGGCGGCCACTGGGGCTCTGGGTGACCGGCCACCCGTGGACGGATGTGCTTCAGGGTTGGGGGGGCCGGGCGGGGTGGGGCGGGGGTTTTACGTTGGCGCCACCCGGGTACTCGGAGTGGCAGCATCCCCTGGGGAAGGGCAGCGAGCGCCTCTTGTTCTAATAACGCAAAACGTAACTTCAGGAGTCTGCAGAGATGCAGGGTTTGCCTGGTAACGGCCGCTTCAAGCAGGTTTGATTTAGGGGAACATCTCAGAACAGGTAGTTGTTGTGTGTTTTTTTTTTTAAAAAAGGTAAATAATAATGCAGTGAATTTAAAATTATGTTTTGTTAAAAAATTGGACAAAGTAAAAGACGGACTCTAGGGCAATACAAAGAGCGGCGGCGCCTCAGTTCCCGGCGTGAGAAACCGTTGCTGTTGGGGCCGGAGGGAGCCCACAGCCCTGGACAAGCCAGGTGTCCTATGTGGTCGAGCGCATGTTGTGGAGCCTGATCCCGGTCACAGGCATCCCCGGGGCCATTTCCTATCCCAGCAGGAGAAGCGAAATATTGGGGAGAACCATCCAGAGTCCGTGGGCAGTCGCTTATTTCTGTAAAACACGTTTCCCACCAGTATTTTGGTCCCTATTATTTTGCCGGGGGGTGATCTCGGCTGAAATGCAGACGGGAAGCATCGTAATTGCCTTTACCCTAAGCTCTGATGTGACCGCCAGGCGCCAGGTGTGTGGCATTTAGCTCCACGCTTTGCTTTCTTTCTCTTGTTTCACAGGTGCAGGCCCTGCGGGCACAGCCACGTGCACCTGGCAATGCACTCGTGTGCGTGCGTGTGTGTGTGCAGGACCGCATGTTCATGTGTGTGGGCATACGGGGGGGCTAGTGCAGGCTTGCCTTTGTTCGTATGGAAAACAATACAATAAGTAATAAGTAATAATACAAGAATAAACTGTGTTTCGCATAGTCACCACTGTAAACCTACATTTGCTCTACCCTGTGTATAATGTGTGTGTGTAAACCACATGCAAACACATGTGTGCATACATATGCACTTGTATTTCTGAACATGTATATGTGTGTGTGTGTGTATATATATATATATATATATATATATATATACAGGGCATCCCCCAAAATGCATACACACTTTAGCAGCTGATTCTATTACATTTTGAAAATGAAATGTATTTTAATAAACACTGCTTTTATAATTATTCAAAGTGTATATACATATTTTGGGACACTATACACACATGCACACAAACACACATTAATATATATATATTTATATATTCAGGAATGGGGCCAGCCCCAAATTGGTCACCATCAGGGGAACCTTCCCATGGGTGGAACAAGGGTCTCAGGGACATGAGTGGGAAACAGACCCGGTGATTAATTCATATACCCCTGAGCCCTAAAAGCAGTTCCACAAGGTGGGCTCTGGACATAGATTTTATTAATAAAGTTTCAAAGCAATCACTTTTTCGAGGTAACAGACAGCAGGGCCCTTCCCTGAGCACCTGTCCCCGGCCCCTGAAGGGTCCCCTGGGTGGGGGGCTGAGGGAGGAGGCGCAGGGGAAGGGCAACCTCCTTCTGCACCCACGTCCACAGAGAGGAGGACATTCCAGCCGTCCCCGGGTTCCCCACAGGACATTTCCGCCCCTGGCAACACTGCATATAAAGGGAATGAGACACTGTGTCTATTGTTCATCTGCTAATGTCCCCAAATGTCACCAAGGTAATTACTTGGATGACATTTATGCGACGCCGCTGGACGGTGTTCGGGTTAATATAAAGTCTGCCCGTGGCAACCGCTCTGCCCCCACCTGCATCTCGCGTGGGCCTGGCCCCCTCCCTGGGGTAACGGCCGCCCCTCCACAGCCAGGCCTGCCCTGGGCCCCTCCGCGCTCTGCACCCCCGCATCCAGCACAGGAGAGGAAGGGGAGGTAGAGATGGATCCTGTGTCTTTATCTTACTATTTCCATCTGGAACTTTCAGAGCTGTTTCTAAATATAAGTCACGGGACGTAATAACAGTGCGATTGTCTGCTTTTGTCGAAACAGACTCCATTTAACCGCGGGAGTCTGGATTCGCAGAACCCACTCTGTGGAAACGTCTCGCCTCCGTAAATTCATGTTTGCTCTCCGAGCGCGGTTGAGTGGCAAAGCCGGATTTTCTCCTAAAATGAATATAATAAAAATACTACATTTTCATAATCACGGGAATTATAGATTTTTCCCAGAAACTCACATGCAAATTGGAGCTGGGCCTTCCGACTCAGAGCCGTGCCCAGCAGGTTGGTGGCCAGGCACTGGTACGTGCCCCTGTCCCGATCCGGGCGCGGGTGGCCGATGGCCAGGCTGCCGCTGTCCAGCCTGTAGCGAGAACTCGTGGAGAAGTCGAGGTCTCTGCCATTTTGCCTCCACCTTCCAGGGAAAAGAAACCAGATTATGCTTCTGAATAAAGAGTCGGCCCCTAGTTGTCACACACAACATGCATTTGTAACCCTGGGGACCAGTAAGGAAACCCAGCGAGGGAACATGTGGAGACGATCCCACCAGGTCCACCAAAGACAACCACCCCCGTGAGCCCAGTGATGTCAGGAACGGGGTATTTGACAGATCTACTCTTTTTTTTAAAAAAATATATTTTTATTTCAGAGAGAGGAAGGGAGAGGGAGATAGAAACGCCGATGTGAGAGACGCATCCATCGGCTGCCCCCTCATGCCCCCGGCGGGGGGTCGAGCCCGCAGCCCGGGCCTGTGCCCTGACCGGGAATCGAACCCTGACCTCCTGGCTCCTAGGTGGACGCTCAACCGCTGACCACGCGGACCTGGTGAAAGACCTGCTCTCCGTGAATTACAAACATGCACCAGGCGTGTAGCAAGAGGCGACAGCCTTCAACACGAGAGGGAAAACTTAGACACTCGTTCCCCGAGCGGCTCTTCCAGCCGCAGGACCGGCCCCTCACCCGGCGCCACACTGCGAAATGGACTGTCAGAGTGATTTAGGGCCAGCACCGGGACGAGCGTGTTGTAACGGCACCGGAGAGATGGCACAGATCTCCCGGTGCCAGTCTGGGGCCGATAACAGCGGACGACAGCCTGGCGACCACGGAGCACAGCCGTCTCTGTTCGTCTCTTCCTGGGAGAATTAATCACGCTGGGGACAGCCCCCGGTGCTCAGAGACGCCAGACGGCGTGGTGCCTGAACAGGACAGACGCAGCCCAGAGCTTTCCGTCTGAGGCAGCGAAGTCTCCTGGCTCAGCTATTGGTGGGCGATCCTCTATCCAAGAATCAGCTAGGAGAGGCCTCGCCATTCTTTATTTTTAAGAACTGTAAGATGCTGCCCAGGCGACGTGGCTCAGGGGTTGAGTGTCCAGGAGATCGGGGTTCGATTCCCGGTCGGGGCACAGGCCCGGGTTTTGGGCTGGGTCCCCAGTCGGGGGCGTGCAGGAGGCAGCCGATCAATGACTCTCATCATTGACGTTTCTAACTCTCCCTCTTTCCCTCTCCCTTCCTCTCTCTGAAATCAATAGATAGATTTAAAAAAAAAAAGAACCGTAAGATGCTTTGGAAATTCCATTTGGTCATTTGAAGATGAGTGAATGCCCCGTAATGATCTCTCACTGTCCCCGCCTTGCACCCCTGACTTTCATCATATTTAATGAGATACATTCCAAGGGCACAAGCTGTGTGTATTCATAGAGACCCCTCAGGAAAGCAGACATTTAAAGACGCTGAGTTAAGATAACCAGTCGCTTAGGAGAACAGGTGGGTGGCTGTTCCCAGGAAACAGCCAAATTCCAAACCACGAGGGTTTGGGGTCCGTCCGCTCTCCCGGGATTCTTCTGGTCACACGAGGATCAGATGACACATGCGCTGGTTGGGGTGGGAACTGGGAAAGGAGCGACATTTTACAGGGTTCTTCCCAACGTCATCGACCTTTTTAGGGCCTCGTGAAACACCCCGTGGGGCGCGCCTGGCAAACGCCTGCCACAGTAGGAAAGAAATAGACTCAGGCAACTGCCCCTCGACCCTGAGAAAGATCAGAGGCGACCGACTAATATCAAATCCATCCAGCCTTTGGACCGAGTCATGGCTTACAAGTTGTTGACCCAGTTCTGGGCACCTGAACTTCTTTTTGATAAAAGGAATTTGAAAGACAATAGTCAAAAATACTATGTTCCACTTTGCTGAACGTTCTGCCAAATCGGGTTTTTCTGGGGGAACGTGTGCAGCGTGTGCGACCTCAGGTGAAGCAAATGGAGAAAGTCTCCTCTCTGGCCGCCGCCCGGGCCCCTGCCAACGTGGCCACGCCGCGGTCACCAGCTCGCGGGGCACGGTCTCCGGACCCCGGTTCCCTTTCATTTCAAAGCAAAGCGGACACTGCACTCGGTTTGCCAGGTCCCCTTAGTTTTGAAATCAATCACTGGAACAAGTGCTGTCATCGTTACATGCTCCTAATTAAGCCCCGTAATTGTTTTTCAACACGGACTCAAAGAGCTCGGCGCTGCTGCAGCCAATGAATTTTTCACAGTCGCCCCACGATCATTCTAATCACTGCGGTGCGATGATTATTAAACTGCACATAGATCGGGGTTCAGGGCTGGTGTGGGCTTTGTCCTAATTAATATGTTGGAATCGATGGAGGAGTAGCAGCAATGAACGAGGCTGGTCGTGCACACACTGCTGAGAGCCCTGCACACCCGGGAGAGTTTTCCTGTGATGCCCGTGAGGAAATACGCTTTAGATGATTATTTTAAGCATCTAATTAATATCACACCAATTCCAGGAAACATAATGGATTCGAATTAAAATCTTGACCTTTTGCTGGAAACATCCTTCACTATTGAGACATTGAGTCAAGAATATAATGGCTGGGGCCACCTCTGTCTGCTGTCCTTCAGGGGTGCAGGTGTGTGAGTGCGGCGTGTGTGCGTGTGTGTAAGTGCATGTGTGCATGTGTGTGTGCCTGTGTGATGTGTGTGTGGTGTGTGTGCGTGTGTGTAAGTGCATGTGTGCATGTGTGTGTGCATGTGTGATGTGTGAGTGTGATGTGTGCACGTGTGTGTGTGGTGTGTGTGCATGTGTGTAAGTGCATGTGCACGTGTGTGTGCCTGTGTGTGGTGTGTGCACACGTGTGAGTGTGGTGTGTGTATGTGTGTAAGTGCATGTGCACGTGGGTGTGCACACATGTGAGTGTGGTGTGTGTGCACACGTGTGAGTGTGGTGTGTGCACACGTGTGAGTGTGGTGTGTGCATGTGTGATTCAGAACTGGGCCCTGCTTTAGCATTACATGGGGAGCTTGTTCAAAGTGCCCATTTCTGGGCTCATCCCTACACCTGTGAGGAGAACTCCAAAGTCTAAATTTCCGCAGTCTCGCGGGTGGTGGCGGGTGCCCGCAATTTGGTACCACTGCCCTGTGGGGAGAGCCTTAGGCCTAGTGTGTCATCCAGTTTCCGTAGAAACCATTTCTCTTCTTTATTCCAAGGCCTATTTCCTCTGGCTTCACACTGTACCCACATACCCTGGAGTAATGTTAGGGCCTGAATCACGAGATGTTCCCCCATCACACACGCACACACATGCACACACACAGGCACAGGCCCACACACACACTCACACGGAACAGGGTTCTCAGTGAGCCTGCTGCTATACAAGTTAAGTTAGAAAGGGTCATATTAAAACTAAATTTCACATTTCGTTGCTGATGTGCATTGTCTGAGAGAACGCCTGCCCTTGGGTTTGTTATCAAGGAAACGGTCTGAGGCTGACAGTTAAGCATGAAGGACTCAGGTCTTTCCTCCCTCTTTCCAGGGCCTCCCCTGTTAGTGTTTTGTGCTGTAGCGTTGGAGACGGGCTGACCGGGTCATGGGGTTGGAACTACGTTGCCTGTCTTCAGTCTCCTAATGTACAGGACACAGCCGGTCAGCTCTTTTGTTGTTAAAAAAAGAAAAAAGATGCTGAAGTTAGTTCCGCAAAATACAAGGGACGGTTGTCCTTAGCTTTGTGCAGTCAAGCCATTTAGCTGATAAATCCAGAGGACGTTAAGATCAAAGTATTATACATATAAATATGGTATTTTTAATGCAACATGAAAAGTAGGCAAAACCAGCTTTTTTTTGCCAAAATGGGCTGAAATTGTTGCATTTTGTGTGTGTTGATTCAACTTCCCTGCTAAAAATTATGATTTTTGAAAAATGCTTTCCAAACCCAAAATTGCAATAGTCATATTAGTAGTTATTCCGTCTTTTCCTCTATTCTCTCTGCCTGCAGTTCTAACCACGACTGCCACTGTGCTCACACGAGCGTGTCATGGACACGGGCGCAGCTTTCAGGCCGAGTCCCACGCGCCACGGGATCGACTCCTGCCTTCCCTGCACCGTGAACGTCGCCGGCCCTCCCTGCCCGGGTCCCGGGGGCGTCTGTGACGAACAGGTGCCACCATCGCCGTCTTACCCAAATGACAGTTCTTGTTCCGCCTTGGAAGGTGCTTCACCGTCTTCAAGACATTTTCTAAAGTCAGCGCTTCGGGGGGATGGGACCCGCCAGTGGGGCCCAGGAATTTATCGGATACAATCACGTTCCCATTCTGATGAACTGCCCCGGGGGGGACATTCCCAGCCCCTCATCAGCACCCCGAGGTGGGCCGAGGAGGTGGTGGCCCTGCCCAGGAGGGGAGCACAAGATAACCTGGCACTTGGTGCCTCAAGTTTGGGAAACAGATCTTTCCCGTTGCTCCCTGTCTTTCCCTAACTTTCTCTTATTTTTTGTCTTTCTGTGTTCCCTCCCTCTCTCCCTCCCTCCCTCCCTCCCTCCCTCCCTCCCTCCCTCCCTCCCTCCCTCCCTCCCTCCCTCCCTCCCTCCCTCCCTCCTTCCTTCCTTCCTTCCTTCCTTCCTTCCTTCCTTCCTTCCTTCCTTCCTTCCTTCATCTATCTTCCTTCCCCCCCTTCCTTCCCCTTCCTTCCTTTTCTTGGCACCAACGTCAAGAATAAAATAACTGTTCTTAGGAAATCTGGTCAATGAACAGAGTCCTATGCTAGTGGCTGGGGGGGGGGGTGGTGGTTGCTGCCTGGGGAACGGGAAGATTTTGGGGGGAAATTTATGTGTCATTGAGCGGTGGGCACACAGTGGCACCCCTGTCAAGAGTTCACCCTGTAAATTAGGATACCTTGAGCACTTTTTGGGGGTACGTTTCACCGCGCAGACACAGAGAGAGCCAGCGAGGGGCAGGGCCTTACCTGTAACGGGGAGGAGGGTAGCCCGTCGCAGCACATTTCAGGGTGACTTCGGACTGTGACAAACCCAAAGGGAAAACGACATCCCGCGGCTCCTGGGTGAAGACGGGAGGGCTGAAAGGACCGTCCCCTGGGAAAGAAACGCGGGGTCACATGAGAGACTGGCCCGCTCCGGGCGTGGGGCGGCGAGGGCCACGTCAGCCCACGCTTGGGAAGAGTCATTATTTGAAACAGCCTCAGACACACAGGAAGTGTTGGCGAGAACGGAACAAAGAGGTTTTTTGAACCATTTAGAGCAATTTCGCAAAGCGATGCTCTCATCCCAGATAAGTCAGCGAACGTCTCCTGCAGGACCATCCTCGTGTGTAACCGCAGTGAAACCACCCAAATCAGGAAATTAGCCCCGGTCCAGGGCCGGCCTCCAGTCTCCAGGTCCCAGGTCGCCGTGTTTCCTGACGAAGCCCTTCCCGGCGACGGATCCTGGCGAGCGGCACAGGTTCACCTCGATGAACTTGAAAAACGGGGCCCACCGGCGGGGGACGGTGCCCACGCGGGACGAAAGGTAGCGCCAGGGACCTGGGAGATTTCTCTCCGTTGTTTCATGGTGCAGAATAGGAACATGGGTTTGAAAGATAATGTAAAAACAATAAAAAATTTAAAAAGATAAAATAATGTAATATCAAGATGAAAGAAAACCATAGAATCAGATACATTCAGAGATACAAATGGCAACCGGAGCCGCATCTTTAAAGAATTAATAAGTCAATTAGAGTAGGCGAGAGACAAAACCACCAACCGCTGAAAGTCCATTACTGGCGTAAAAGGGTAATTTGATATAATTACAATGGATGCAGTTGGAAAAGCACAGGTGACAGAGCCATTGAAGAAAAGGCAATGCGTGGAAAGGACAGAAAAGACGCTCAAGGATCCTCGATGTCACCGGGGGGGGGACCCCTCGCAAGGCCCCCCGAGCCGATGGAACTCAGCCCGGCCCGGGGACGCTGCGGGAGGCACCTGCCGGCTGGGGGACGACCCTCAAGCCACGGAAGGACTTTGTGAGAAGACCAGGCTGGGTCAGCAAATCATCTAAAGGCCTGAAAACTCAGATTACTGTTCGGTTTAATAACAGGAGCCTCCCGTGCCAGGGGACAGTGACGAGGGGCCCACCAGACTCCCCGCCAGACGGTGATGGGACGGTTATCACCCCGAGTGCCTTGTAGATAGAATGACATTCTGCATTCATCATAAAGAGAAGCAGGACTCCCGGGAGGCGACTCAGTGGCTGTTCTGGAGGAAACGGCCTGAGGGTGAGATCGTCAGCTAAGGTCTCAGGTCTCGGGGATTCGGGGAGAGAGGGTGCACACGGGCCACATTCAATAGAAACTAGCACTGACACCAGCTTACGTTCAGTTCAGCTGCGGGACAGAATACGGATGCTTTGAACTTGGACAGAATGAAAATAACAACAAACACAACGCTGAGGAGCAGGTGTGGGAACAGAGTTGGAAACGTGCGCTGACAGACCCCCTTTCACAGCAGAAAGTCAGCAGGAGATACGCAGGGTGCCCCCAATGGGCACACACACTGCGAATAATTTTAAGGGGGGTGTTTATTAAAGTGCATCTCATTTTCAAAACTGAGCTATCAGCTGTTAAAGTGTGTACACATTTTTTGGGACACCCTGTATATACACATATATGTCAGAAGCATAAGCTTTCTATATGTACATGTAATTTTTTATACCTGTAATTTTTAAAGCCTAAGCGCTCTGACCTCTTAGTGCTGTTCAGAGAATCCTCTACCCGCAGGGGAATCTTTTAGAAAAAGAAATATTTTTTGTCTTAAATCATTTATTAGATGTTCAAAATTCTCTTTATTTTTACTTTAATCTAAAATAAAATTTAATTACAATGTTAAAAGTAGTCTCTGTGGTATGATCCCATGTTTATGAAGGTATTTTCCTCTTGCTATGCATTTATCTATCTAAGTTAATCTACCGTCTCTGTATTTATATGCATGGAAAGATTGTTGCAATTTTACCAAATTTGAATAATTTTTACAATGAAAGAAATCATTAAATTTGGGTAAGGATTTTTATTTTCTTTGCATAGCTTTACATAGTTTGAATGTTGAAAATCAACATGCATGTGTTAAAGAAAATAACTGGTTTTTCAGTTACGGACAGAGGCTGGAAGCAGATTTGTTGAGACGGTAACCTGATTTCTGTCGGCTTGAATGGCTTGTCTGTCCCTTTTTGTACATCTCTACAACCCTAAAATTTCCGATTACGCTCCTCCCCACAAAGAAAACCTGGCTGAAACCGTGGGTATTAAGTACAGAGCACAGTGCCAGGCACAGACGGGCACCGAGCCAACGCCCCTTTACTTCCTTCCGCCCCCTCGTCGCAGAAGGTGCCGCTCGGGCTCCACGCGGTCCCGTCGGGGCAGGACTGGGCTGAGTAATGTCTGACCGTTGGGAGAGCGATTTGTGGTGTTCAAAGGACCTTACGGGCACCAATTAAGAGATTAAATCCCTGCAGTACCTTTTGTGAGACTCCCATTTCCAATCTCATTTAGCTGATGACTTTACGATAATAGAATCGGGCGTTTGTGAACAGCTGGTTCACCGTGGAAGACGCAAGAGCTGGCTCGTGGTGAGATACCGCCTGTCAGTACCTTATTTATTCATGCATATTAATTGTTATCAGTCTTATTTTTTATTTTTTCTTTAATGTTGAAGGTGTTACAGATGTCCCCCTTTACAGATGTCCCCCTTCTCCCCATTGGCCCCTCCACCCCGCTCCCGCCCCCACCTCCCGGGCCTTCGCCGCCCTAGCGTCTGTCCATGGGTTAAGCACTTACGCATGTAAGTTCTTTGGTTAATCTCTGAGCACCCCTCCATCCCTCCGAAAGTCATCAGTCTTGTTATCAACATTTTAAAGCTTGGTTCATACCAGCAAAAAGTCTAGCCTGTCGATTCATTGTCGGGTCTCCTCTGGTAAACGGTTGGAATTTTTTTCATCCTGTGATGAAGTTATTGAACGATGCTGTTGCTTTGCCTGCGGTCAGAAAGCACAGAGGACATCGGTTTTCTGCACAGGAACAGGCGCGAGCTGTGTAGCTGAGTCGAGCTGAGGGACGGTCGACGTTTGCTCAGGGCCGCCCTGGGGTGGGCGGTGTTCCAGGGCTGGTGCTCGCTGGGGTTTGGGTCCAGGCTGCTCCCACGACGGCTCATCCCACAGCTCTGCCTCTCTGGCTGCCTTTGTCTTCTAGTACTAGCCTCTGCCTTTGTTTCCAGACCGAGTTCTTCAGCTTGTCCAACCCACCCTAGACTCGGGTCAACCCTAGACTCGGGTCAACCCTGGACTCAGGTCAACTCTAGACTCGGGTCAACCCTAGACTTGGGTCAACCCTGGACTCGGGTCAACCCTGGACTCGGGTCAACCCTAGACTCGGGTCAACCCTAGACTTGGGTCAACCCTGGACTCGGGTCAACCCTAGACTTGGGTCAACCCTGGACTTGGGTCAACCCTAGACTTGGGTCAACTCTGGACTCGGGTCAACCTTAGACTCAGGTCAACTCTGGACTCAGGTCAACCTTAGACTCAGGTCAACCCTGGATTCAGGTCAACCCTAGACTCGGGTCAGCCCTAGACTTGGGTCAGCCCTAGACTCGGGTCAACCCTGGACTCGGGTCAACCCTAGACTCGGGTCAACCCTAGACTCAGGTCAACTATGTCTGCCCTGCAGTTCAGGTTCTATAGAGAGAGTCTCTCTCTCTCTCTCTCTCTCTCAAATTTCCTTTTGTCTTCTAAGCAAGTTACAAAATTAAAAAAAACAACAACAACAAAGAAAACTCAGAGAGATTTCCACCTAATTCCAGGGAAGGAAAAGCAATTCCAGGGGGGTCCAGGGCATTCCCTGGGGTTCTGGCCTAAACCCTGTGCAGCTCAGAAGCCCGGTGGGAACAGCCCTGGTCTGCTCGCCTCTCCCTCTGAGGGTCTGCGATCTTTCAGAGGCCCGGTCACTGCTCTTCCCCGCGAACTCTGCGGCGATGTTCACGGTCTCCTCGCGGGGGTGGAGAACGGGGCGGTGTCCTGGAGTAGTAACGGCAGCCATGGAGTTAGCAGCTGTTACAGACACTCTCTGAGATGTGATCAAATGTGACTTAATGCAGGTTTTCCTGTGATTCCCACTTGGCAGGTACGAAGGCCGAGACCCAGAGGACGGCAGCCTGTCTGTGCCCACAGAGCGGGCGAAGGGGAGCCCAGCTCTTCACCGCCACGCGATGCTCCCCCAGAGCCCACGCCTCTCTGTTACCACGTGCGGGCTGTGGGCGTGTGCGCGTGTGCACCTGGGTACGTGTGCTTGACTCACGTCACCAAGTGTGGTAAGTGCTGCTTTTTTTTTAATTTTAGGAGCTTTTCAGGTTTCATTAACTGTAATGGACTCGGAGATAAACACGCCCGCTGCCTATCACCCGTCGCCGAGGGTGGCTGGAACAGCCTGGGCCCCCCTGCCCACCGCAGACGCTGGTTGGCAGGTCCGGGGCTGTGCCGGGCCCGGGCACCTCTGCGCTGTAACAGCCGGAAAGCGGGCGAGGTTGGGGAGACAGTGGTCCAGTTAGCCGGGCTCTGCCTCAGCCTCTTTAATGACCAGCCGGAGATGAATCGGAGCCCGGCCTGGCTCCTCACGAGGCCGAGGGGCGCCGCCCCCATGGGCGTCGACAGTCCTGGGCACTGACAAGGCTCGCGGCCAATTACGCCTACAACCCGAACCGCCGGGGGAGGTTCTCTAAGGCGGGCGGCGAAGAGGGGTCGGGGCAGGCTCTTGTCTCTGAGGAAATGCTTTTGTGTCCCTCGAATTGCAGAGCCTCTGACAGACACAGAAAAGGCAGGAGACAAATAATGAAGTTAATGATCTCAGCCTGCGTTCCCATCTCGGCCGCCGCCTCCGGGTTTCATCTCCCTGGACAGACGGGCGGGAACGGGCCTGGGCTGTCGGAAAGGTTCACGAGGGTCTTTATTTCGGCTCTTTGTTTCCCTCTGAGTCCCCAAGGCCTGCGACAGTGCACGTGAGGGCCCTTTCATCCCTGGTTGGTGAGCAGAGACACAAATGGACAAAACCAATCGGACTCTATTATAATTAATGAATTTCCTGTAAAACCCATCAGCAAGGCTCTTGGCTGAGTATAAAGGGTTTAATCTGTGTTTGTCTTAGCTGTATCCCTTCAGATGAGTATTCGCGGAGCGCGAGCCCTGCCCGTGTGTAATGCGGGTTCACCCTCATCACGGGCCTTTGTTCAGTCACCAGCCGGCGTCCCCCGGGGGCCTCTCTGCGCCCGTCACTTTCAGAGGCAGGGGTACAGCAGAGAACCACACAGACAAAACCCTCCCTTCTCCTGGGTCTGAAAAGCAGAAGCGGCCTCCCTACCTCCCCGTCTGAGCGGAGCGGCCAGGCTGCTTGTCTGAGGCTCCGGTGAGCCAGGTGCCCGCCCGCCTGAGGGCAGAGCCCCCCTCTCGCCCAAGCCCACCTCCCCCGCCCGGCGCTGAGGGTGCCCCCGTGTCCCCCCCGGAGCACTCCCGCAGCGATCACAGTCATCTAAGGAGGGAGATGCATGCTCTCCGGGCGACTGTTCGACCCCAGTAAACGCCAAGCGCCATTAAGCGACGC
This sequence comes from Miniopterus natalensis, assembly GCF_054644295.1. Classification (NCBI taxonomy): domain Eukaryota; kingdom Metazoa; phylum Chordata; class Mammalia; order Chiroptera; family Miniopteridae; genus Miniopterus; species Miniopterus natalensis. Next base: position 875,870 of record NC_142095.1, on the reverse strand, counting down.
CCGTCTCTAGAACAGATTCTCCCGACTGAGTCGCCAAAGTCAAAGGAGGTATTTCCGTGACCACAAGCGAGTTAATTTGCAGTTTTGCATCAACAGTAATGAGCCGGGGCCATAAGAACCTAACCTTTCATTTGCCTTGTTGCTTGATGACCGTGAGCCAGGCTCCCGGGCGGGAGGAGAGGGGTTGTGGAGTGGGGCGCAAACCTTTAACGCTGCCTCGTGCAAAACAGTCTTCAGCGGCCGAGACAACCAGCAGGGCCTCCTGTGGCGCTTAGGAAGTTACAGGGACGGGTCCCCAACAACGGGAAGTGACATCACTCTAGAGGCGAGAATAGTGAGATCCAGCAAATAATGCGTGAAACCAAGCGCCTGTCAGAATAGCCCTGGTGTCTAGAAAAATGTGCCTGGAGAGGTCTGGTAACATGAGGGTCCTCGGGGGGACCCGGAAGGCAGAGCTGGGCGGGTCTAACCAAAGCTGTGAGTCTCTCTAGGCCCATGTTACCTTGAGTGACTCGAATGCCTGTGAACAGCATAGAGGCGTCTGCAGAGACACCGCGAAGGGCAGTAAATGGAGTAAGCACTGGACACTGCTTTTTAAAATATGTTTTTATTGACTTTTTAGAGAGGGAGAGAGAGAGAGATCAGCATCGATATGATAGAGACACACGGATCGGCTGCCTCCTGCACACCCGCTAGTGGGGATCAAGCCCGAAACTCAGGCATGTGCCCCGACCGAAAATCAAACCTGCGACCTTCTGGTGCCTGGTCGATGCTCGACCACTGAGCCGCGCCGGCCAGGCCTGGGCAGTGTTTTTAGGGTGCTCTGCAGGCTGGAGACATTCTAGCAGGACCACCGAAGCCGTAATTCTCACGCTTCTTGTGTGTTTAATGGTGTGGAACGGGCCTAAATGCTTCCTCAGTAAAGAACTGAACCAGCCCCAGGAAGGGCCGGACCTTTGCCTTAGGAGGTCACCTCTAAGCCCTGCAGAGTCCTACCTGGTAAGAGGTCAGTTTACTGGGGCCTGGGGCGGCCGGACGGGGCGATTCATGGTGCTGGGAGGAGAGGGGGCTGGGACCAAGGGGCGTCACATGGGCACTGACCAAGTCCCTGTGACTGAGCCCCAGTAACACTGGACGTGGAGCCTGGAGGGGGCCCCCCGCACGCTGTCCTCCCGGGTCCCTCCTGGGAGCGGTGGGCGCTGTCTGCCCAACGCCGTAGGACAGGACGGCTGGGTCTCCGCCCTGGGACTCCCGGATGCCACCCAGGGGCCTCTCCTCTCGGCTGAATCTGCGCCCGTTCATTGTAATCAACCGTAACTGCTGTGTGGGCACCACCGCGTCCCTAAGGGACTTTCTGCCGTCTCCTCCGAGTCGTCCACACAGTTAGAAGGCGCCTCACGACAGTCGGGGGGCCTTATCCTCCGGGGTCTGCGGATCTCAGACTGACTCAGTAGTCTCCCTGGATTAACCGTCCTCTGGGTTACGGCTTCCGCTGAGCCGAGGGAAGGAGGCGGGTGATGGAAACGCCGTGGGTGGAGCCCAGGTGGGCGCCGTGAAGCTCCGTGGTCCCCGCACAGAGAAGATTAGCGGGGCTTCCTGGTGAGCACGATTATTAAAACTCGTTGACGGAGGCCTGGAAATCGCTGCGTCTCACTGAAGGCTAGTCCCACGTTGGCTTTTTAACACGGGTGCCCTGGGAAGACTCTACAAGGATTTAAAGCCGGGGTTTGAGGGGCGGACAGGGCACTAGCCATACGTTTACCTAACAGATGACACCGCGCTGGGAAACCCCGTCTTTGTAAGTTAAACCATGGAGTTCTCGAGAAAATGGGCGTCGAGAGAGGAAACAGATTTTATAAATATGACCCAGCCCCGGCCGGGGTGGCTCAGGCGGTTGAGCATCTCCCCCCCCAGGAGGTGCAGGTCCAACCCCCCGTCAGGGCACAGGCCCGGGCTGCGGGCTCCATCCGCTGTAGGAGGCAGCCAGTCGATGACTCATCATCGATGTTTCTATCAATCTCCCTCTGCCTCCCTCTCTCTGAAAGCAATAAAAACATATTCTTAAATATGAACCAGAAGAAGGGAAACGCTAGAGAAATAACGACCCAGGCCACGCACCGACGGCCCGTCTCAGCATTCAGGCTCCTTCCCCCCGGTGGTTCCCCCAACCCTGTGACGAGGGCGCCGCGGTGATTCCGCGCTTACCTCCGAGCCAGGTGAGCGCTGACAGGTTAGGTGACAGAAAACGGCAGAGCCGAGCCTGAAACTCTCTTTCTGAGACCGGCGTCGACGTTTTTATTGAAGTACAGTTGACACACAGCGTGTATTAGCTTCAGGCGCACAGCCCGGTGGCCTGGCACCTGTGCGCCTCGTGATGTGATCACCGTGACAGGCCGAGAACCCATCTGTCACCCTGCAGAGCCATTACGACGTCACTGACTCCGTTCCCCAGGCTGTGCTTACATCCTGTGACATTTATTTTGTGACTGTGAGTTTGTGTCTCTCACGCTCCCTCTCCGGCCTCACCCGTCCCCTCCGCCTCCCCCCTCTGAACACCCCCGGCCTCGTCTCCGTATCCCTGAGTCTGTTTCTGTTTTGTTTATTTTTCTCTTTAGATTTCACGTATGAGACGAAATGCGCCACTCGTCCTCCTGCGTCTAACTCCTTTCCCCGAGCATGGCGCCCTCTGGGCCCATCCGCGTTGTCGGGAAGGGCGGGCGCCCGCCTTCTTTCCGGCTGAGCCCTGTTCCGTCGCGTGACCCACGGCGTCTTCTTTGCCCATCGGCGCTTGGCTTCCGCGTCTCGGTGTGTCAGCAAGGCTGTGATTATCACGGGGTGTGTGTATCTTCTTAAGTTAGCGGTTTTGTTCTCTCCGGTTAAGTACCCAGAACTGGAGCCGCTGGGTTGTGGGGCAGTTCTCGCTTTAGCTTTCGAGGGGCCTCCCTGCTGCTTGGTGGTGACTGAGGGGGGAGGTCCCTGGGCGGCAGAGGCGCCTCTTCCGGCCTGTTGCCCTGGCAGATACTATTCCTCAACCCCAGGATTCTTTCCCATGGAGCCCAGATGTCACCCCAAGAGGCTGTCACCGCCGTCGGTGCCTGAGGCAGGTGTGAGCCAACGCGGGGAGACGCTGATTCGCCAGCTACAGGAGGCGTCTCTGGCCCGTGCTGATCTCAAAGCATCTTCTCAGTGAAACATCACTAGGATTTTGGTACCAGCCAAGGCCAGTAATAACGACACTTGTTAATCTACCGTCTGAGCTTTACCTTCTCTGAAATTTCTGGGTGAGACCGAGATTCGGGGGCATAACTCTCTCTTCGGTGCTGCTTTCGTAATATTCATTTGGCAAAACTGCCAAACTTCCAGCTACCGAACAGAAAAAGTGCGGTGGGAAGACGCTAAGATGACCGCCCGTGACCCTTCCTTGGGCCCCTCAGACCCTGTGTAGTTTCCCGCCCGCAGTGTGGGTGAGGCCGGTGACGTGCCCTGAATCATAGGGCCTAGCAGAGGGGATGGGGTGTCACTCCCACGATCAGTTCCCTAGGACTGCAGCGTCAGTCTTGCTAGAAGAGCCTCTGCCGCCTGCCTGACCAGCGCACCGGCGGAGCGTGTGGCGAGGCCCCCGCGACAGCCGGCGGGAGCTGAGGCTCACCCCCCATCAGCGCTCGGGGGCTCGAAAGCAGGTCCTACCCCCCTTGAGTCTTCGGATAAAAACCCAGTGGTGCCGATACCTTGACCACGACTTTACATGAGACCTTGAGGAGACGAGACCAGGTGAGCTGTGCCCGGGAACTGTGACATAATAAATGCGAGTTGCTTTAAGCTGCAGAGTTTGTGCAGCGACATAAAATCAACATAGTGACTCAAACAACAGTTCTTCGTAAAAAGTAAGGAACAGTTATATAAAAATATGGTGTCTAAAGTGTCTAAAATACCCAGGACATAAGTAATACTGAGTCCTAAATAACACAAGCACAGTTGTATGATTAGTAGCATAATGGTCCTTGTGAAACAAAACAGCTTGGTGCTTAACTAAATACCGAAGAAAAATAGGATCATGGCCCACAGCCGGGCTACACCAGCCTCTGACCAGCCCACTTCCTTTTTAATTTAAATTTTTACATGTATTCTTCAGACATTTAAAATTACCAGTTGACCAATAATAGCTATTAGGCCCTGGCATCTTTCTGAATAAATGGAATTGTCTTTTCACGGAAGAGTTTGTCACCTTATAGCGTCAGACCCACAGTTCCTTGACTTTCCCTCCCCTGATTTTTACATCCCTACCTTCCTGTGTTTATGGTAATTTCACTGTTAGGATGAGCCTGTTTCTCTGAGGACCGTATATTTCAGTATGACGTTAGCAGCGTTGTACACGGCCTTTTAAAGCCCACGCTGATGTATACAGAATATTCCATGTTGGCCTTTTTAAAAATCACAGCTTTAGCTCACACGTGAAAGAAAAAAAGAGAGCTTGCCCGTGAAAATGACACTAACGATTTTCAGTAAGTTAAACAACAACGCAATTAAAGTAAAATAATTATTTGAGACAGTGCTTTTTACGCAACACAGTTGACTCCTGTCGAGTGGTTCTTTAGTTGTATCGTTTGAAAACTGTGGAGTGAATTTCTCCAGGGTCACTTTTAATGGAAGGAATTCCACTGTCCGAGCACGACCGTTACACACCAAGAAGGGATTTCCATAGATGCACGATGACCATTCCGCTCGGATTATGCTTTAGAGCTGGACCTGGGGGATAGTTTTATGCAACATGCGTTCAGGCGAAGTTCCCTAGTTTCCTGCCCTTTTATCCACGTGAGATGTGTGGTCGGTGATATAACTCTATGCACAGTTCACATGGGTTACGTTTGTGAGGTTAACAAAGGCAGCCGGGCAACCTGGCAACGGGAGATGAACGCGCTCTCGCTGTGTTTTAAACAGAGAATCCGCACCCCAACTGCGCGCGTTCCTGCTGGGCCCTGGCGGGGAGGCTGCTGCCATTTTGCATTAGTAAAAACTCGGCAAGACTTGCTCAGGACGAACCACTGAGTACAGTTTCCATGGCGACTTCAGAAAACAGCACCACCTGATCTCCACTCTTTCTTGCGCCAGGTCTCCGGGGACAAACCCAGTGCAGAGGCCTTGACCCCGAGGACAGCCGGGAAGACGGGAAGGAAGACGCTCACCGTCCGACTCCCACCTGATCGCTGCGAAGAGCACTAAGTGCTCACGGTGGGCATGCCAGGCGGCTCCACTTGTCCCCTGGGACATTGGGACAGAACAATGAGCGGATTCTTCTACCATTTCTGAACAGAAGTCTTGGAAGAATAGCCGGGAATAGATAAGGAGATGGTAATATAATGGATGAATATAAAACACCTTGAAATCGTTCAATGTATACGGAGTGTCTTGAAAGTATAAAGCCTTGAAACAGAGGAAAAGACCTTCTGGAGTGGTTGCTATGGTGATGGGAGCGATGCTGGTGGGGTTATCGGAGTGACGGCTGGTGGGCAGAAAGGGTGTTTGCTATGCAGTTTGTGCACAGGGCAGAAATGAATAGATAAGCATTGAATAGTCTATTGATAATCTTTTGCAAATGTTATTACTTTTTGGATCCTATATAAAGAGTAACTCTGACTGAGCAAATTAAAACGCTCTCAAATATCAATTTTCTACACCCATGAGTAGCCTGGATGCTTAAACCAAGAGTCATTAACAAGGCGCAAGTCACAAGGACAGAGCATCCTGTGTCCAAGTCCCCTAGCAGACACGCCTAGCTAGAAGGAAGCCACCTTCAGGCCAAAACGTAACACCTGAGACACGATGCACATGGGCCCTTAGACGTAAACACCACTTTGGGTCCCAATCAGAGGTAGCCCAGAGTGTAGGTGTATTATCAGAATGCCTTAAAAACACATAAGCAAAAATAGACTCTATATCTCTCGTTGTAAAAACATGTGTTATTCTGTTTTCTTTGTAAAACAAGATGGAATCTGAAAAAAGCCAAGACTTGGAATAAATACTGAAGCCGCTCGCATGACTGAGGAGGTTGATGCTATTTGAGAGGTTGGCTCCTCCTGGGAGAGCAGCTCCAAGCGCCCCGCCCCCTGGTGGTGCGGAGGAGTGAGCCAGCGCGGGAATGAGCTCCACTCGTCACCACCCCCAGGGGACACCAGGTCACCTTCAATGATCTTATCAGTCAACGGAAACAGGGCTGCTCGAGAGCCGTTAAAATGAGGAGAATTAGAATGTATAAAAAGCTCCCGGCTGCCGGATCAGAGGGAGAAAGGTCACGGACCGGGCAGGGAGGGAGCCGGTGCTGAAATCCGCCCTTTGATTCCCAGGAAGCTGTAAGTGGCTACAGCACCGTAAGCCGTTGTAATAAAGTAAAGTAAGAACAAAGGCCAAGGACACGTGGAGGGAAGAGTCAAAAATTAATTCTAACAAGTGGACGAAAATAGCCAACCGGACGTGATTATAATAACAGGCTTCGGGTAATTGTTTCCGATTCACGAAACGTTTAGCATATAGCAGGGAATTCAGCCCCGGTGAGTGAGGGGGGCGGTGTTATCTGAACTTCACCAGACGGAGACCAAGGTTAAAACGGCGTAACTTTGGGCAAGTTCAAAGAGCGAGAGGCAGTCGGGCTGCCGCTGTCTTCCAACCCCTAAAACCATCGCCAGGGCGTGGTGGGGCCTCCATCACTATTTGTTAAGGGCACAGGCCTGCCCTTCAGCCTGTTTTTCCAGTTCCAAGTCTGATGTTCTTTCCACTCAGCTGACTCTCTCAGTAAGTAAACTGTTCTCTCCCCAGCCCTGCAGTTGCCACCTCGGTCATCGGCTCCAGCGGACGGGACGAAAGCTGGACGTGGGGAAGACCGGACAAGCTCTCGGCTCACCTGTGTCTCTCTCTCCACAGATGTTTGCATGGAGCTTTCAGAGATCAGGGGCTTTTGTCCTGAGTCTCACCCTTCTTTTTGGTGAATTTGAACCCAGAACCGGACAGAGAAGGGAAATGTGGGGATGTAGCTTTCGCTAGGCCAAGTTCGCTGGTCCCCCAGTCGTCACTCGGCCTCCCCTGGAAATCGGCCGCAGTGTCGATCGAGAAGCCTGGAGCGATTGTAGACGGCTGTTTACCTTCTCGGCACGCTGGCTGCTGGATATTGGATTCAGGCTGTCGCCCCACATTAGCAGTTTGTTTGGAGTGTCTGAGTGACTCACTGAATTAGCTGATTGACCATTTGGACGACAGGCGGACTAATCAATGAGCTCTGAAGGCTGGGACGCAGCCCAGCGCTGGCCCCGCAGTGGTGGCCTGCAAGGACTCCGCACGTAAGCTTGCCCTTCGGCTTATTTTTCCAGTTCTGGGGGTTTCCATTCCCCGCGTGTGACCTCGCTCCCTCGTGACGCTCTTGGAAAGAATTTCAGAAAACGATGAGAAAACAGCACAGAGCAGTTTCCTGGTAACTCCCCCGGGGACGGCGCAGGAGGGGTGAGGGGCTCGCAGGCGAGCCCCAGAGCGTCCGCGGCTGGAGGCGGCTGTGGTGCCTCCTGGGCTCTCTCATCGGCACCCTTTAGAAGTAGCAAGACCGTGTGATGCTTCCCCCTGAAAACCACCGACCCTCAGGGCTGGAAAGGCCGGGTCAGCTCCTGGTGCGGGGATCCCGAGCGCGAACGTCGCCAGGGGCCGCGGGCCGTCCCTGTCTTGGCTGCTCCTGCTTCTCTCTGCTGTGATTTTTAAGGCTGTGAAAATACAGGCCCGGGCAGGTGCTGGGGGGCGGTGCCCAGTGAGGGGCGAGTGGGAGACCCCCAGGACCCACTCGTCTCATCGCTGGAGTCCCTGCCCCTGACTGCGCGGGGTGACGGCGTCCTAACGGGCTCGGGGCCGTCCCTTCACGGCGCCTGAGAACATGGAGTCCTCACGCCCTGTGCCTGAGACACCTACCCTTCTGCTGGCCCGTCGCGCCTCAATACAGCGGAAGGAGATATTAAAAAATCAGACACATAAACCCGAAGGCCCATCTCGAGCAGAAAGAAAAGATAAAACATGAAAGATGACTCCTTTGCAGGAATCAGACGGAAGGACCCCGGCTGTGAACGACCCGGGTGCATCTCACAACCTGACGCTGAATGAAAGAGGTCAGATGGGGAAGAGCGCCCAGCGCAAGACTGTACGTAGCCAATAGTCGTGTGCAATGATCACGGCTATTCCTACGGTCACAGGATACGGGACATTGGTAAGTTTGTATTCACATAATTTGCATATAAAATGTAAACTGGTCTCAGTGCTCGGAAGGCAGATGGTGGTTCCCTTTGCGGCTCAGCTGTGACTGGAGGGCCCCTGGGATGGGGCAGGGCCTGCTTCCTGCACTGGGTGATGGTTTCGGGGGGTGGGTTCAACGTGTGACACTTAGACTCACTCCAGTGACCAAGCTGAACAGGATTAAATCTAATTGGGAGGGTGGGACGCTGTGCAGGAGTTTGAACGGCCGTCAGGTGATTCCAAAGTTAAGTTGAGAACTTGGCGATTCCCGCGTGGAGGAGCTGGTCTGTTAATCGCCCTAGTTTCATGTATACTGAAGTGCTTCTTGTTTAAAAAGACAAAAGAAAATAAATAAATGACAAGGTAGCTGCAAAACATTCATATAACTGGGAGGGATTGGAACCAACCCCTCTCCTTGTCAGGACTCAGGAGGCCTGGGAACCCAGCCTCCCTCTCCCGTCGTTCCAGCCTCCTGGTTTCGTTTGGTTCCAACTCAGTGAAACCACATGAGAGAGACAAAGTGAAACGAGCAGAGAAAACATCCAGACAACCTGCAGAATCATCAAGAACAGTGAACTGCTTTAAAGCACTCACTGGGGGGGTTAGTCACACAGCCGTCGGCGGCTGATGCATCTGCCTCCCGTGTCCAGCGACGTCTGCAGAACTGTGAGCATGTTTAAAGGTTTGCATAATATTTTAATGAATGAGGGGCATGGAATCTGTGCTCTCCCGCCCGGCCGGCGTGGCTCAGCGGCTGAGCGTCGACCTAGGATCCAGGAGATCGCGGTTTGATTCCCGGTCGGGGCACAGGCCCGGGTTTCGGGCTCGATCCCCAGTGGGGGGCTGCAGGAGGCAGCCGACCAGTGACTCTCATCACTGACGTTTCCGTCTCTCTCTCCCTCCCTTCCTCTCCCTGAAATCCATAACAATATATTTTTTAAAAATCTGTGTTCTCCCAGTTCCCCTGCATTTGCCTTTATCGTGATGTGGTGAACGTGGCTGCATTTCTACCCCGACTTCCCCCGGTACTCTGGGAGTTGAGAGTGGCTGTAAGTGCCGGTGGTGCTGTTTCCAGGTCGTCTCCCCACAAAGGCGGATACCCAGGCTCCAAAGGGAGGCCGCTTGCTCCTGGGGAGCAGGCCGCCGACTGTCCATGGCGAGGAGAGACAGTGTTAGGAACCCCACTCCTGTCTGTCTGTCTGTCTGTCTGACGTGTTTCTAGGGTACACGGCTTGTATTTTATACCTTACATGACATAAACGTAAACACGTTGGGTTTACGTGCCCGTAGCTATTACTCCCCGTTGGTGGTTATGAAGTTTTGGAGACTCTCTCTTTAAATCCCACTTCCCTCTGAGCAGAAGCGCGTCTCGGGGCACAGTCAACGCCAACTTTAAAAAGCCAACTGTTAACAGAAGCCTGATCTGCGTCAAGCTGCGATGTCTCGAATAAACGCTGACGGAAGCTGCCATCCGAGCTTGGGAACCTCACCGCGACCTCTGCCGTTTCCCCGCCCCGTGGACCTGGCCGTTCCTGTCCCCCGGCCGTCCGGCGTCTCGGCTACAGAAGGACACAGTCGCCCGGCCCTGCCCCTCCGCGCAGACGGAACTGCACAGAAAACTCTGTAACTGCGCAGCACCAGCTGCGGGGCAGAACTAACCAACTCGCAAAGGTTAGTCTTTCCTTTCCTTTCAGAATGGAGCTTTCTGTGAGTATAAACTTAGTTAATCGTCACTGAGGATATTTTTTCCGCTGAATTTTAGAGAGTGGAAGGGAGGGGGAGAGAAACATGGATGTGAGAGACACACCCACCGGTGCCTCCCGCACTTGCAGCAGCTGGGGCCAGGGATCAGGCCTGCAGCCCGGGTTCGTGTCCTTGACCGGGACTCGAGCCCGCGGCCCTCAGGTGCTCAGGCGGATGCTCTAACCACTGAGCACACCCACCAGGGCCCGACTTATTTCCAACAGGAATACATACTGTGTAGTTCCCAGACTGAGAGTGTATTTGAGAAAAGTGACCTCTTTTTAAGCAAAGCTGTGCGAGGGATTAACTGCTTCGTGGGCTAGGGTGAAGGGAAGGGGCACTGGTTTGACGCTTGGAGGCTTGTTGAGGGTGCAGGTCCCAGGCGAACGCGGCTGAGAAGGTTGGGCTTTGGCTCAGGAGGGGACGGCGGACCCGGAGGTGGGCAGAGCAGGCGCAGACAGAGCCTCGGGGAGGGGACCGACCGTGCGGAGGCCTCGCCAGGAGGACAGCGGACGCGAGGGGCCCAGGAAGGGAGGAAGGGAAGCCGTGGCTCCTGGCACGGGCCGGGCTGGGTTAATGGAGAACTTTCAGTGTTGGTTGAAGGAAATGGCATCTGAATGCTCGACCGGACAGTCAGCTTCCCAGGAAACGGGCCTGGAAGGCTCCGCACAGAGTGAAGACCCGTCAGTGTCCTCAGGAGGGTCTCCCGGGCCCTGCGCAGGGAGCGGCGGGATTTCTCCGAGCGCGAGAGGAAGTGTGGCTGCCGAGCAGCGAGCAAGGGGACTCCGTGCGCCGGGGTGGGCGAGGCTGACGAGGGTCACGCTGTCCGGTGTCTTGCTGGCCACGCCACGTAGTTGATTCTCAATCTCAGGACAGTTTTAAGTGGAAGAAGAGAAGCTTGTCGTCCATCCCCTTGGCAGCGCCACTCACAGCCCTTTAAAATGAAAATACGACCTGTGGTACCACCTCCCGGACGACGTGGCCTCTCCTTCGAAGATTCAAGAGGAGAGCAGTGCCCCGCACCCCCTTCCCCAAGGGCCGCGTCCTCACGGGGGGCCTGGTCCGAGTGCCCAGCGCCCCCTTTGGATGCTGACCCAACAGGAAGGTTTTCCACGTTGTTATCGGCCCTAGAAAACAATCCCATGTAGGGTTTCGGAGTCACTGCCTCCGGAGGGAGATCGGATCACCCATCACCACCCTCGTCAGGAGGCATCGTGGGAAAACGGTGCTCTCAGCATTTCCAAACCAGGCCGTCTCCACTAGAAACCGCGGAGATGCCGCTGGACTTGAAAATACAGCCCGGCGCTCGGCTCCTGAAGGCCCCGTTGTGCTGACCATGGACGCGCGGGAGGCCGGAGGGAGCCGAGCGCCGGCCGAGTGGGATCCGCTCCGTCTGCCCTGTGAGTCATCACCACCTTCGAAGAAATCTCGGTCCTTCCGCGTGGCTTTCTCACAGGGACTTCATGCACTTTGGTCCTCAGTTCAGTGCAAGGTTATGTTGGAAACGGGAAGTGTAGACACTTCCATGGCCCTGGTCCCTGCGCTCTGACAGCGAGGACGCCGGGCCAGCGTCTGTCCGAGCCCCTGGCTGCCTGGTCCATGCGTAAAACTGGCAGCCGTGTCAAAGGGCTGACAAACAGGGACTTTTCTTTATTGGTTAAGCCCCTAAACGACTTCATTCAAGTTTAAGAATCAGTGACTTTGGGAGAAGTTCCAAAAAGAATGGAAGCACGTTTTTCAATGGGTGGGATGTGCAGATGGCGCGGGAAAGACGTCTCACGGTTTCCAGCCTCAGCTTCGTCCCGAGAGTAATTAATGGGGTGGGGGGAGCGGGCTCGCGGCGCCCCGAGGACGCCCCACGTCCCGCACTGGCCAGGATGCCCGACGGAGGCCCGGGACTGTGACTCGGGCCATGGCCGCTTCCTCGAGCCCGTCTCTCCCGGGAAAAGCCGAGCCTCGCCCCAGCGGCCGGCGCTTCCTCAGGACGGGCCAGGTGCGGTCAGGTGTAGTTTCACAGGTTCCTGTGGAGGCCCTCGCCCCACGGCCAACAAACGCTGACACCCGCTTACATTCAAGGGCCAAAGGGTTGCTTAAAAACAGCCGTTTAAACAATACGGTTTTGCTAAAATAACCAAGTTAAAAGAGAATATGTTCGGCAGGAATTCTTGAGACGATGTGAATACCGAATGTCACGGAAATAAATTCCTTGACACTGGGACGTTTACTCTCCCCCACTATGTCCGAGCCTGTGACACCAGCCGGTGGCCTTCAGGATGCTGTTTGAGGCCACGGGGCTTCCCTTAGGCCCCGGGTTTGAAACTGTACCACCTCTGAGCCCGGATGACTGGTAACATGCATAGCACCCAGCGTAACATACGGAGCCTGAGGTCTAGCTGATCATCACTGTACCTTAGTGGTCAACTTATTTAATATTTAAAACCTCAAATTTTTAAAGATTTGGACTTGAATTTTGAAATCTGCCTGTAATGTCCCAAATTTTACATAAAAAGTCAAAAATTTAAAGGTAGAACGACATCTGGGCTATTCTGAGCCTTTTTCCACGAGAGGGAAATTTAACAGTTGAGCACATCGGTGAGGCTGGGTTTCCACCCGTGGGACTTTCTACATCAGCAGAATCCGATCCCACGGGTTCCCGGCTCCTGCTTCAGACCCGCGACAAACCTTTTCCAGGCTCTCTCACGAGGAGAGTGTACACCAAGGATATACGATTACTTTTCCCTTTAGAACAAAGCAGAAGGACACGTTGAATCCCATCCAACTTAAATAAGTTAACAGAAGAACTGGAGGATGCCTGGGATCTGATCTGTGTTCTGAGAACAATAATTTATCTTAATGGAACACAAAAGGTCTTTCCGAGATACTGTGCTGATTCAAATACATATTTAAAGGGCAAAATGATAATATTAAATTTTCACAGAAGCTGGAACTTGAGAGTAGGAACAGAATTCTTATTCACACGTGGACAGTTTGGGCCCCTTGATGACTCGGTCTTTTTAAATCTATTAATAAAAAAAGGCTATTATTCTTTGACTTGGAATCTTGGTTACAGAGTTGGAAGTGACACAATCACTTTGAATAAATATGACGGTGGCACTTCTAGCCAGTGGTAAAAATATCTTTATTTATATGGGTTTCTGATTCCAATGATTGATTTCTGCATATTTTAGCTTTCTCGGAGCTTTTAAGATCAGTATATCTTTCTATTCCTTGGAAATGCTATTAATGTATGGCTCTTACAATGACTGTGCCTCTGGCTTCTAAGTTATTGTTTGTTCCCGTGTTTCCCCCAGGATATTACTGCTCTGTTACGAACACGTGGAAGTGAACAGCGCCCGCGTCACAGCTGGCGGGAAGCGGCCTGGTGTGACACTCGGATGACCCAGTCGGCGTCCAGGCTCGTCGACCGCTCACACAGGTAAGCTCGACAGCTGAGAGCAGAAAGCGGTGACGCTCAGACTGCGGCTGGTTCTGGGAAAGGCAGACACTCCCCTTCCCTCCGCTGTTCCACACCCTTCGTGGTGCAGCTTTGCAGCGTCTGTCCTGAGCTGGGACCTAATCCCACACCCTCGACTGGCCACGTGACTTTCACTGGTTAAAAGAGCAAGACAGAAATGACGCTGTCTCAGCGACAAGCCTGCCCACGTCTGAGTTCTGCTGGAACCCGAGCGGGCCCCGTGGGAAAGAGCCCAGACCACAGGGGACGGGAGACACTGGGACCAGGGCAACACCGGCCCAGTGGCCTCAGCTGAGAGTGTCCTAGACTAGCCAGGCCCTCGGTGGCCCCGTCGCTGCCCGCAGAAGTGACGCGCCCAGGCAAAACCGAGAGAAGAGCCCAGTTAAGCCCATTCTGAATGATCAATTCACAGGCTTGTAAACTAAATACGCAGTTATTTGTTATTTCAACCCATGCAGATTTGGGGACGGCTTGTTACAAAGCAAAAGCTAACTGATACAGACAATATATTCAGCCTCAATAAACCAATGTATCGTTGAAATGGAAAGAAAAAATCGAAAGTTAATTTAGTTCTGGTGGAACGTTCTAGGCCACTTTTTCTTCTATAATAATATAACTTTTTTACACATCAAGTTCTAAATGTGATGGAAAATGTATATTTCCATTTTACCTTCTTAAAGAATTCACTATAAAGGAAATAAAAAGGAACTATTCTTATTATTTATTGATGACAGAACCACTTAATCACATTCCTCTCTGTAAAAATTTAATATTTGACAATTTATAATTAAAATAATCTTAGTTTTGCCTGAAAATAGCCCTTGATACTTTTTTAAAGGATTAAACTCTCTGGATTAGCCACAGAGATCACCTTCAAAATGAAGACGACTTCAGTCATTCAGACGACTTAGTATTTATTACACATTTGAAAGTTGTGTCACCTGAGAGAAAACTAGAACTCCAATAGTTTATCGATCAAAATTTATAAAAACAGAACACGTTACCTGCACAAGCTTGTATGAGAGGTAGCAGAATTACCAGTTTCCATAGCAACCTCATTTCCACTTTCCAAAGTCAGAATTTCTCCATACAGTCAGCGGGAAATAAAGCCTGTCTCCCCGGCAGCGTCCCCAAAGCCTGGAAGGAACAAAATTGTCGTGAAAAGGCAAATATACAAACGTGCGTATTTTCAAATGTATACAGATTGTTGCATTTTAATTTTAAGATATCACTACTCAAAAAAAACAACAATGAAAGTTCTATTTTTATAAATAATGTATATTTTGCAAAGTTTCATAATTCTGGTTCACCCCCTGGTTACACGGTTCGTTTGCCATGACCTTTGCTGCTGCAGTTCATGGATTGGAATGAAGTTTGTTGAACGTATTCCATGTGCATTAAAACTTTCATTAGTATAGTTTTAAGTCCGGTGTTTTGGAAATGTTAAAGAAAATTGAAACCAACTCCTGAAATTCTGTTGTTGGCTTTTATTTTTGATTTTACACCATTAGGAATAAAGGAATGATATAAAATATTGCATGTATATATATGGATGGATACACACACACATATATAGTGATTTTATATGTTTCATAGGTTTTTCAATATTTTTATCAACATAATTGAAAACAACATCAATAGTGTTTTTATCAAAGTTGTTGAGAATATGTTCATTAGGAAACATTAAACCTATTAACAATGTTACCCCAGTAAATTTAATAAACAAAAAACATTAAAATAAAAACACCCCTTTAATTTAAAAAAAAAGAGAAGACAATACCTTTCCTAATACATTATATAATTTATTATATTAGAATGTTATACGGTATATCATGGCTCTATAATATGCTCATTAGGAAACGTTATTTTTCCTAATGTTATAGAAGTGAAGTTAATATCGTGCCACGAAATGTCTGCAGGACGTCAGTTTCTGGATGTGTTATCTTTCGAGGGCGGGCACGCTTCTCTTACGGGATTACATCATAATTTCCTCTAATTCATTTTGACATCTATACTTTCCAATGATAAATGAATTCGAGATAAAGTGTTTGCTTGGCCTTTACTCCCAACGAGAAATCTAATAAGAGGCTCATAATCTCAAAAAAAGTACAGAATAAACTCATGTAGGTCACACTTGATAGGCCTGTTACATAGCAAACGATAGGGCCCTTTGGGAACTTTTGATTGAGTGGAAATATATATATTAATTTATCTTTATTGTTGAGAATATTACAGATGCCCCCCTTTCCCCATGGACTCCCTCCACCCCCACCCCTCTGGGCCTTCGCCGTCACTGCACTATAAGCATCTAGGTTCTTTGGTTAATCTCTTTAGTATTTTCTTGCAATTTCAAATACGTTTTGGAAGTATGTGGATTTTAATCACAAAACTAATAAGTAATGACATTTTGATCATTTCCTGATATATTTAAATTCTAAAAACCTTTCTTTTTTTCTGGTACTAGCTACTCCAACTTAAACAACAAACAAACAAACAATGACCCTACTCAGGTTTAAGTTTTATGATGTGTAAGTTTAATGCTTTCAAATTTAAACAGGGAATAGAAATCGAAGGCAAAATGAACAATATCCGGGTCCACGTGTTACGTGAGTTAATACTGTCCCTTCCCAAGTTCTCTCACATCCTCCATCACTTTTCCATTTCGTTGGACATTGAACATTTCAACTCATTACACGTAAATGAAGTCACATTCTATATAGCCATTCGTTTATAATTTTTTCAACAAATATCGATGTATATGTGTATATATGTATTTATATCCATTCTCTGCAAGACAATAGCTATGTAGGTGTTAGAGGCGACCCCAGAACCCTTCAGTCCTACCCCTGAGGTCTTGCTCTTTTATGAGGGACACAGACATTTAACAAAACAGCCAAACCCAACACAGAGACACGCACACGCACACGCACACACGGTAACGCACTGAAGAAAAAAGTGACGTCTATGAACCTATGTGATGTGTGGTGTGGGGTTCAAGAGCCTGTTGAGCTGAGGCTGGAAGGATGAGCCGCTCGTGGCCGGGGGGCCCGTCCTGGCCGGACCTCTGACCGCGGGGGCTCTGGGAGGGGCCGTCACACTCCCTGCGCTCTGCCCAGCGACACGGACACGGGCGCAGTGGGAGGGGCCAGGAGGCAGAGGGCGTCTGTGTTCATTTTCTTTTATAAGGAAGCTTTCCGGCTCTCCTGGGCCATTTGCTTGAATAAAAAGGCAGGTGGGTGGGCAGGAGCGGCTCTGGCTCAAGCCTTTGGAAGGGGCTCCCAAAGAGGCCCAGCGGGTCGCCAGCCACACCCCCACGGAGAATGCCCCGGGGACGGGCTCGTCACCTAGTGACCAGGGCGGGGGGAGCTGTGCTGTCCACCCTCGCCACCTGAGGCTCTTTGACGTCTGCAGGCGCATCTGTGGGACACCAGTCCGGGTGGTGTGACCCGGAGCGATGCTCATGGATTCCCACCGTTCACAGAAACCCTCAGGCCAGTTGCAAACGACGCCTGTTTCTTGCCCCCTTTGTTGTCTGAAACGATTGTCTCGCTTTGGGTGTCGGAACAAGAAACGACTACGAATGGCCTTGGCCATACAGGGTGATTTCGGAGGAACAGCGCCTAGAATAGCGGCAGCTTCTCTCTCGAGCATCTTGCTTGCGCGGCCCCTTGACGGCCGCCACTCCTCCCCTACCCAGAGCCGCTTTGTCCAACGTGGGCTTCGCAGCCCGGTCCAGGCCTGTTTCCCAACGGCGCGTTCATCATCAGGACCGATGTGCTCGGCACTAATGGTCCTTTTATTTTCAAATGGCCAGTTAATTAACTACATCAGATAAATTAAAAATCCCAAATCCATTTTCTCCAGGTAGCCTCACTGTTTTACATCCATGTGATAAACACCCAGAGCCAGACAGAGGAGGCGAGGCGCAGTAATATTTACAACAGATTTCCAGCCTCAGCATTCACGGAGTTATCTACTATCAACACAAATCAATAATAAATTAAAAAATGAAATATGTATGACCCGAAAAAGCCTGGGTCAGGCTAGAAAAGGCCAGCTGCCACTGAGTCAGGCGGAGTCGCGAGACGAATGGAGCCATCGGTCTCCTTGTCTTCGGAATGTGATGCGGGCGCCTCGGAGAACTGCTCGGCCAGCTCTGCAGACAGGCCGTCCCCAGGAGGACGGGTCGGCGGGGAGACAGGAGCAGCGCGCTCAGTGCAATCACAGAAGGTCCCACGGCGAGTCTGCAGCCGGAGCCTGCGGAATACGTGACCCTCCCCCCGGGAATGACAGAAGGCGAGGGGCCGCGGGGTGTCGGGCTGCAGACTCCGGACACCGGGGTTAAGAGGATCCAGTAGATGCCCAGATGCCCGGAGTGTGTGTGAAACAGCAAGGAGCAGATTCGTCGTCTTCCCACTGTTTTGACTTTTCCATGTGTTTCAAATTGAAAAACACACACACGAGAAACAAGGCAAGGAGAGCCACAGGAAGATCCTATTAAAACACGCGTGCATCTGAAACGGTTACTTGTTTTGTTTGGGGGAAAGATACGCAGACTTATCTGGGGAGCATTAGAGCAGGAGAGGGAAGAAAACACCTTTATTTCTTTATACGCTTAATAAAGAGTCAGGCCGGGGAACCTGTCTTTTTTCCTGCTTTGCTACGTTGGTCAAATTAGAGCAAAGCAATCGATCTGGTCAAAGCTCACCCAAATCTAGTCGCCTGGCCTTTAACGAGCGTGCTCGGGGTTGTGCGTAGGCTCCCACGATTGATCTGCGTAAATTACTCAGACCGGGAGAGGATCGGGCACAGGGGCTGGACATTAATTCCAGTTAGAGAAAGAAACAGTAACTGGGCGATGCATTCGCCTGTCTTTTGACAGAGTCGCCGAAACTTCGGCGTGGCCGTGGCTACGTGAACCCGAGATCGTGGCCGGGACAGGGAGGAGCTGCTCCCGCCCCCCGGTCTGCTCCGCGGGGCACGTTCCCCGATAGATAAACCGAACGCTCGGAGCAGGGCCCGCGCATCTGTTCCTCCCAAACCGCTTCCCCTCGCTCGGCCTGACATCGGCTGCCCGCCGGCCAGGGCGGAGCTCTATCTGAGGCCCAGTATTGCTCCGATTCCTCCGCTGCCTCCTGGGGACCTGCCTCTCAAACGTCTAATGTGGGTTTTCTCGTGAATGCCCACGATACACGGCTGCATCCTTCCCACGAACTCTCCACCCCCGGGCGCTGCGCGAGCGCCCTGTGACCACCTCCCGGGCGTCCATGCGCCTGAAGAGCAATTGCGTGCGATGGAGGGGAGGGGAGGTGAAGGGCGTTGTTACCGGTTCTGGGAAGATTTAGCTGCGTTGCTACAGCATTTACTGAAATTCCCCATCACCCCAGAGAGTGATGAATGGCCGCCTCCAACACTTCAGTCCCCGGGGGGCTCTGGGGTGCAGAGTGCCCCCCGGTCCTCCGCACGGGGGGAGAAGTTGGCCCCCAATCATTGTCGCCTGCCAGCTTCCCTTCAGCGTAGTGAGCGGCGAGCACCATGTTCGCTCCCGATTCCAGTCAAAACAAAGGCTGGACTTGCTTCCCCGAGCCCGGGGGCCGGCCTTCCTCACTGAGCGCTCGCTCCCGTGAGCTCGGGGAACAGCCCTGCGCAGCCTCCGTCAGACTGAGGTCAGATTGTCCCCTTGGAAGCTTGCACCCCACCCTGGCAGCCTCACAAGGCCTCCCTCTGTGCTCTGCGTCCCAGGGCAGGACCGGGCACGAGACGGGACCGTCAGACTCTACGTGACTAGTGCCCTCCCTCCTTCTGAGCTCAAATGCTGAATTTCGAGGACATGTGTCCTAGTGCCCCACCTCCCCTGTGCGCCTGCTGCCATTTGCAGGTAGGACACCCAGACAGCACCTCCTGAAGTGACAGGCGCTTCATCACACAGGAGACCTCAGAGCGGGACTCAGCAGAAAGCAGCCCTCGAGGCGCCCAGCGTCCGCCCCGCCGCTCGATGGGTCCGCCTCCGGGTGAGACCGGGAAAGGGCCCTCGGTCCCTTTGCTGTTCTTTACATCCTGGGATTTCAACTCTCGTTCACATTCAGAGACTCTCTGCAGACAAAGTGAAGGGCAGGTTCCACCTTCACTGAGAAAGGCCTCACTCCCCCATCTCAGCCGAGCTCCGTGTGCAGCCGCCGCTAGAAACCAGCCTGGGGGAAGACGACACAGTTTGCATGTTGACAGAGAGAGGCGGAGGCTCCCCTGCATGCAAGTCTGCACCTGTTCACACAGGTGGGCTCGTTTACGCAGCAAACATTCTCTGGTCCTGAGTTGCCCCCTAAGCAGACTGTGAGTCAAGGACTCGAATGCAAGAAGTTTAGTTGGGAGGTGATCCCAGGAGACGCGGGAAGGGAGGGCGGTTACTCAGACCGAGAAGGAAGCCAGCGAAGCCTTGTCGTCAGGCCCGTTATCGGTGAGGCCGCGTGGCGCTCAGCCTCTCCGGGGAGTCTGGGAACCAAGCAGCCCTCAGTTTTTCCAACTGAAGATGGGGCTCCATTTACCAATTCTCCATCCGCGGTTGACTGAGGGTGGTTTCCTGGAGCATTAAACAGTCAGGCAACTCAAGTTTGTCCCACATGGAGGAAGGCACGTTTCCTAGGCCAGAAAACACTCGGAGGTCGTCAGGATTTCCCAGCATCAGTGGCGGGGACCCTTCCATCACGACTATTAAACCTCCCGTCTGTTAGGCAGAGGCCTGTACATTCGCCTTGAAATACAGTCGGTGCCTCCCATAAAGATCGGACTTCGGCAAAGATTTTTATTACTGGAACACCGAGGTTATTGCTGCTAATCAGTCTTCCTGTTGTGCGATTGGCTTTTTCATTAAGTAAGGGGAAGATGGAGGGGACAGGACTTCTACCGGAGAAGTCGCACTAAAAATTAACGTTGGCCCCTCAAGCCCGTTTTTCATTTGCACATTCGGGAAACACGTCTCTACTGTGCATGGAAGGAGACATGTCTGTATTCAAAAGGATTTATTATGTCATATCAGAAAAGATAAAAAGATAAAGAAAGAAAACAAAATGTATTCTGTACAAATGAACATTTCCTGATGTAAGCAGATTTCAAAGGCCTGACCTGGGACTTCCAGTGAACCACTAGCGATACATTCACAGAAACTCCTGCTTAAACCAGTCCACCTGCCCTTTGCCCTCAAGGAGAGCACAGGTGCCTCCGCATTGTCGAGTAGAAAGTGTTACATGTATCAAGCTCGCTGGGGTTAAGAGACACATTGTATACTTGTACAGCATTGTGAATATTAGAATCGTTCCCCACTCACTGTTTTACCTAAACGTTATAAATACAGCTAAGAAACATATTATGCACAGGTTACAAAACTGGAAAGTGTAATAGTCGGGTGACTGGCTGTAGGTCACGAACCTGGGAAAGTCTGAGGCCAAATATCAGCGTCAATCTTTCTGAGCTGCCTAATGCATGAAGATGACACAATTCTTTTTTAAAAATATGTTTTTATTGATTTTTTTTTTTTTTTTTAGAAAGGGGAAAGAAGAGGGAGAGAGAGAAAGAAACATCGATGAGAAAGAAGCCTCCATTGGCTGCCTCCTGCAGGCCCCCGACTGGGGACGGAGCCCACAACCCAGGCATGTGCCCTGACTGGGAACCGGACCCACGACCCCCTGGCGCCTGGGAGGACCCCCAACCAACTGAGCCACACTGGCCAGGGCAAGGTGACACAATCGGAGCTTTTGGTTAGACCAAGGAGACCAAACTTCTTGAATTGCATGTTTCCTGGGACGCGATGCTTGGACTCTATGATCGGGACCATCCCAGGCAAACGGGAGGGTGGGAAATGTGCACGTGGTTTCAGAGGCACACGGCGAAGCCTTCAGAGCTTCTGCTCAGGGGCTCGGCTCTAACGTTAGCTCCACAGGAGCACACTGCTCGTCCCCAAGATGGATAATGTTCTGTAACTTTCCTTCCTAAACAAATCCATTCCCCCCTAAGTGGTTCCCAGGAATAGCACCATCGACATTAGTATTCTAATATCCCTCCTGGAACAGGTTTTACTCCCTTCCACTCGTATCCATTTACATAAATACTAAAAGGAAATCCAAGCAAATAAAAGGAGGCGTATCCCCAGTTGTTCCAATATTGAAATAAGTGTTCGACGAGATCAGAAATGAAAAAGCTACCTATGCAAATCAGCTTCACGGAACTTATGGCGCTCAGAAGGCTCGAAACAATAAAAGCCCAATATCTTTCTGTTTGTAATTTGAATGCATTTGGGTTGCTACAGGGAAAATCAGAGGCCCTGATGTTGTCATTTGTTTGACCTAAAACTTCAGAGACAAGCAGGTTCCCTGAGCAGGTGTCTCTGGTAACAGGTGTGTCTGGGAGGCTGCTGACCTGCAGAAGGAAACGGGATCAGGTGAGGGGCTCGTGACTTTTCCTCCCTGGAACCAGCGCTAACTTCCTCTCTTCTAAACTCCATGACCCGACCCCCAGAGGCCCCGCCAGACCGGCGTCGGTCAGCACACCTGAGCTTGGGCGTGGGCGGGAAGGAGTCAGGGCATCAAACATATCTCAGCCAGCATCAATAATTAACACACGTTTGTCCACCCGTATAGGCTTATTTTTTTTTAATGCCAAGCACTGATTTAACTTTCTCTGCAATGAGAAAGCCTACAAGCAAAGGAAGCGAATGAAATCTGAAACTTTCCCAAACAATTATCTGTTTAAATATTTAGAGAAGCATAGGAGGGATCTAGAAATATTCTGAGGAACAAGACGTTGATGAGGCAGACAGCAGGCCTCGGAGCACTGCCACGATTCCAGAGGTTTGGCAGTGCAGCGACTGGTAAGAGGAGAGGCTGGAATCTGAAAAATGCGATGAAACGTAAGAGCGAACAAACTGAAATCTACAATCCCCCGGGCGCAGGACGCACGCGGCTCCCGTGCTGACACGACTCGACTTTGTCTCACCTCTTTCCTCCCGGGACGGTGTCGCCTCAGCGCCTGGGGCTCGTCCAGGCACCGAGAAGACGCGGCGTCAGGGCTCTGATTAGATTAGATGCAAGAGTGGGCTTTGGTTTACAGACATTCGCACCGCAGCCAACTCTCCCTTAAAACACTCTGGTCCACGAAGCAACGCTGAGGCTGGAGGCACCTGCTGACACTGTGACTTATTTGCGAATATTTGTAAAGGGCAGCGAGGAAGAATGCGTCCTTGTATCCTGTTACAGGCCGGCGGCTGGTGAGCGGTCCTTCCCATCCTGACCCGGGGACCCGCCCTGTTCCCACGCCGCCTCTGGCATTCAACCGGCCGCGGAGCGCGTTCTGTTCCCCTCCCGGGAAGCGGGACGCCGCCCGGGAACGCCGGAGACGCCTAAGAAACCCTGCTCCGCGCCTGTCGGTTTAAAAGGCTGAGGTGAACTACTTTCTTTGGCCGGATCCCACTCTCAGATCCTGCTTGGGGCTCTGATAATTTATTCAAGAACCGATCTGAAAATTGGGGCCCTGAAACTCAGGGCCTGGGTTCCAGGCATTGCACAGATACTGGACCAATCATTTGATTCTTTAAAAATATCAGACATATTAATAGATACAAATCGGGCAGGTGAGTAAAAGTTTGCATAACTGAAATAAAAATATTTAAATTTGTTATTTCTGTTCCACAGAATATTACAGGTACACCCACAAGACATCAGCTTGCATTTCTTAGCGACTACATTTCCTGGCTGTTACGGAGGAACAGGAAGGACTTCAGGTTGAGTCAAGCGTTTATCCTTGTGACAGTTGTTATTCTTCCGTATCCGTTTGATCTTACACACACGTGCTGCATAAACGGCCAAGACCCAGGTTCTGAGGACATAAAATGGGTAAATAGGATGGATGGGGTCTGATCCTCTAAGGCCTCATAGGAGTTAACATGTGATTTTAATAAATTCGGATACATGCTCTGACATGATCAGTGTTGGTATTGGGGGGAAATCTGCAGAAGTGCCTCTCTCAGAAGCAGGAGCAGAAGCAAAAAACCTTCCCGGAGGAAGTAGCTGCAAACCGAGGGATGAAAAATGTCAAACCTGGAGAGGTCGAACCTAAAGGCAAGGATGGCTCAGCGTGAGATAATCAGAGAAGTTCACCACGTTAGGGAGGAAGGGACAACACCCACGACGTTCTGACAAAGCCTAGCGCTATTTCATGGTAAAACACTCATAAAAATAGAACTAGAAAGGAACTTCCTCAAGATGACAAAGAGCACTTAGGAAAAGCCCACAGCTAAGATCATACTCAATAGAAGTTACTAAAACCTTCCACCCCAGGAGCAGAAATGCAACACTGGTGCCCTTTTCACCATCGCCGTTCGATGTACCAAAGGCCTGACCAGAGCAATTAGGCAAGAAAGCAAAATAAATGACATCAAAACTGAGAAGGAAAAAGTCTCTGTTTGCAGATCCTAGATACAGGAAACCCCAAAGAACCCTCAAAACTAAGCTACTAGAGCTAAGAAATTAATTCATCGAAGTTGCAGGGTATAAGATCAATACACAAAAATAAGTCGTGTTCCTAATACACCAGCAATAAATGATCTGAAAAGCAAATTAAGAAAACTATTCCAATTAAAGCAGTCTTCATAGGAAGCATTCCGTTTAGTCACAGGAAAATACCTATGAATAAATTTGCTAAAGAGGTGAAATTGGGCACCGAGAAAGGCAACATATTGCTGAAAGAAATTAAAGACCGAAATAAATGAGAAAACAGCCCATGTTTATGGATTGGAAGACTTAACATCGGTAAGATGCCCATGTCAACTGCCCAGTGCAACCTACGGGTTCAAAGCAATCTCCCCAGACTCCAGCGACCTCCGAGCAGCGACGGGAGCTCTCACACACCGCTGGCAGGAATACAAATGGCACGACTGCTTTGGGAAATTGTTAGAAAAAGTTAATTAAGTTCAACATAAATATAGCTCTTCATTTCCACTCTTACGTATTATTTAAAAACATGTATCTTCCCAAATTATTGCCCACCATTGTTAATAACAATTTTTTAATAATAGGAGGAAATACGCTTTGCAACGCTTGCCGTGCACGTGTTTACTCACATTCACAGTTCTTTTTAAGGCTTGCCGTTGGTTTTTGACCTTTTGCTACAAGCCTAATATTTTTCATGCACTGCATTCAACTGATGCTTTTTTCAAAGTTTCTCAGAACCTGGTACTAAGATAAGTCAGTCTGACCATTTCACAGAACTTATAAGGAATGATACAAATATCTGAACATGTATTAATACATACTGTGATCATAAAGTTAAGTTGAAAGTATTCTAAGAGTTGAGCTTAGCCAAGGGTGTGTATCCTTGGCTTTAACAATTTCCTACCACACATACATACATGTACATGTAAAGACACACATGCACACACATGCAGACACAGGCACATATACACATGCACACACAGGCACATGTACACACAGGCACACACAGGCACATGCACACGCAAGCACATGTACACACAGGCACACACAGGCACACGTACACACATGCACACACAGGCACATGTACACACAGGCAGACACAGACACATGTACACATGCACACACAGGCACAGGCACACACATGCACACACAGGCACACGTACACACATGCACACACAGGCACATGTACACACAGGCAGACACAGACACATGTACACATGCACACACAGGCACATGTACACACATGCACACACAGGCACACGTACACACATGCACACACAGGCAGACACAGACACATGTACACATGCACACACAGGCACATGTACACACAGGCACACCGTTTTCTGATGTTACTCTCCCTCTTTCTGCGATGTGCGCAGACATTAATGTTCTAAGGGCTACAATCAAAACATCAACAAATAAGTGAAATAACATCCGCATTACAACCTCCATCTACTGACTTACACAGGCCTGGAGTCATCACTTCCTCACGGTTCGGCTTTAAGACTCGTATCACCAGCGTTCCGCAGGGGGACCCTGAGAGCCTGCGACACCGTCCAGCGGCCCGGCCCCCGTCCCGAAGGCTGACTGCTCCGCGTGGTCCCCCCGCGTGGTCGGGACCACGTGGGGTGGGTCAGCGATTGGACCCTTTCCCTGCGGCCCTCTAAAGAGCTTGCCGCTCGCCGCCCTCGCTTCATGAATTTACGGGTCACAGACAACATTTGTAAACGGCAGGGAAAGGAACCAGCAAAATGGCATTTTCTGCGGAGAAACTGGAGAGCAGCCATCGTATTAACACGAGGTCGCCAGGCCCGCAGAAAACATTAACGGACGCTAAGTGTCCCCCTCGGCTGTCTCCCGGAGACGCCGAATCATTCCCATTAAGTCACGAGTTGCAGAGATAGGGCTGTGCGGGCCGAGGGCCCGGGCATGAGCTGAGGGCGGCCACGCGGGTTGGACGGGTCGGCAGAGAAACAAGTGCCATCCTCTGGGGGACCACGCGACCCGCATCGCCCGCCTTCCACTGCCCACCACCTCGGAGAGAGCGAGCGAGCGAGGGCGTGAACAGAGGAAAGGACCTGAGCGTCCATCCTTGGGGGTGTAAGGACTTCGGGCCAGTAGCCCGTGGCGCTGGGCGAGTCACCCACCTGGAAGCTGTGTCCTGCCCTGATGACAACGGGACTTCACCCGAAGGCCCCGCTCTCTTGGTTTGGGGTCAGTTTCACCCTGACACCCGATTTTGACCAAATCGTCCCACTTTTCTTCATCAAGTTAATATTTAAGTATCTCAAGGACCTCGTCCTCAATACCTTTTTCAAGTGTTTGCCTCTTTCAGAGGCAGTTTTCCCTGGAACGGAAGGACGATTCCTCCCCTCTTTCCTCTCATTAATCAGGCACATCGGGTGCTTGGGAGCCATTCAAAGCCGCCCGTCCCGCCCCCAGCCACCCACGTACTCAGTGAGTCATCAGGTCCTGTGGGTTTAACTCCTACCCCGGCGGCTTTGGGAGAGAGTGTGAGCTGGGAATGAGGTTCTCCCTGGGAGCCTGGCTCGCCCTGGGGAACACGAACGAAGAGCCTTCCGTTAACTCGCCCCCCCCGACTTTCCTCCCCTCCTGTCCCGCAAAACCTGTGAGGCTGAGGGGGTGCCCCAAACCTCACCCAACACAAGGGCCTGTTCTTTGTCCATGGGTTGTATGCCACCCCCCCGGAAGGCCCCCCTGGTTTCCCAGCGGGAAATCCCCTCCTGCCCGTTGACGGTCCTGCTCCCGCCATGGAGGTCGGCACACAGGAGGGGGCGGGCGGGCGGGCAGACTTCTAGCTGTGCCCGGGAGGCAGTCGAGGGGACGCGTCTCAGGAAGACGGCTGCCCTGCCCCCGGGGCAGGTGGGGCTTTGGCTCCTGAGCGTTAGCAGGGGGGTCCCTCAGGCGTGGCTGTTCCTGGGACACTGTGCAGCTAAGCAGGTCTCCAGGCCGCACCAGGGTTTGATCCAGGACGGTCGAGGTGACCAGGTGACCGCTGCATTCCAGCCGCCCGGGCCCACCCCCAGGCCGCACCGGGCGAAACGCAGCCAACCGTCGTCCTGTGCGGGAGTCCGGGGTTTCTCTACTGAATTTGAATATTGTACCCTGCAAATATCTTAATTGGCTCTTAATTTATCCTGAGATTTTTTTGGATGTTGTTATATTTTTTCAGAAACCAAGCCCTTTCTCTAGAATGTACGGATTCGCCCCATATGAAGCCATCCCTTTTATTTCATTAATTACTCCCAGGCTCGAATTTTTCATAGGATAATTTGTTATTTACTTAATCTTCTCAACCAATAATTAAACCATAAACTGAAAAAGCCATGATTCTGGAAAAACACACATGTGCCTCTCATTTACTCGTTAGGGGGCCACAAACCGCATCCCTTTCGGTGGGACGGAGCTAATTAGAGTAACGTCAGTATTTGTGCACGCGTCTGGCTACTCGTCCATCTGGAGCAGTCGGGCCGCGTATTTATTATTCTGGGCGTCCCGGGCTCCTTAGAGGCAAAGGCGGGACAGCGATCCCACCGCCTCCTTCCTTTCCCGCCTCATCTCACAAACCCCGAACTCGGTCCCTGTGGGGGCCCAGGGGTGTCGCAGCCCGAGGACGGGCTCTGACCGGCATCCCTCCGCCCAGGGCCTGGCGCAGGGCCCGACCGAGGGCTCGGAAGATGACGGTGTAACTGGTGACCCCCCTTTCCTACAAGTGGGGAAATGAAGGCTACAGCAGCCAGTCTGACTGGCAGACAGGCCCCTGCTGACCGGGACTCAGTTCCCGCTGCTCCTGACCGCACCCCGAGCCTCAGGGTGCCCCCAACCGGCCTCTGAGAAAGGCAGGCCCAGCGGGGCTGAGTCTCCCGTCCTCCCCGGGCCCAGCAGGGCTGAGTCGCCGATCCTCCCCGGGCCCAGCAGGGCTGAGTCTCCCGTCCTCCCCGGGCCCAGCAGGGCTGAGTCTCCCGTCCTCCCCGGGCCCAGCAGGGCTGACTCTCTCGTCCTCCCCGGGCCCAGCAGGGCTGAGTCCCCGATCCTCCCCGTGGACGGGCCCGGGCGTGGCAGGCCCAGGGCCCCCGCTTCCTGCCGCTCTTGCTCACAGCTGCGGCTTCCTCTCCATCACAGTCCCCGCACAGCCGAGGGGACCCGCTCATCACTGTCTCCCGCAACACTAATTTAGGGTAGGAGCCGCGGAGCCGAATATTAAATGGGAACCTTAACAGACATTATAAGATGTCACCTTGCTGCAGGATTCATCCATAAAAGGAATTTATTTTTCTCGAATTTTCAGCTTAGAGAGAGACGGTGCGAGACATGTTCGGAGGCCAGAACCTGTGCAGAGCCAACTGTCCAAGGAACAAGGGGTGAACATCGGCCGTTCACACTTCTCCTGGGTTTGCCGGATCCTAAACCAAGGAGCATTTTGTGTTTTTTGACAATAATACAGAAAGTAACTATGTCCCACGATGGTATACCTGCTGTATGTGGTATCTTCAATAATTTTTAGGTGTTTTTTTTTTTTTTTTATGGTTGTGTTGTTTAAAGGAGCTGGATATGCTTCAAAGTCAATGCAAGAGTTTTACCATCTCGAATGAGTTAAAACTTTCGGGGACAGACTTTGAGGACAGGCTGCTGCTGGCCCCAGGTAAATTCTCTGGGTAACACAGAGACACACCGGACCTGAATTATAATCATATTTCTACCACAAGGGGAGACTCCGAGTCTCAGCCCCCACACGCACGTGGACTCCGACACTCGGGTCCCTTCGCGGAATTCGATTCTACGACCTGGGGCCCAGGTGCCAGCTCATTTCTTCCAGGTAACCGCCTCTCGGTCATCTCCACGCCCGCTTCCTGTGGTTCTCAGGCGGCTGGACCGTACCCTGCAGAGACCTCGGTCTGTCTCTAGGGTCACACGCCTCTGAAATCCTGCTAATTACACACATCAGCACCTAACAAAAAAAACCAACCTGAAAATCCATAGAACGGGGCAATACATCATCTTCAGAAACCCACGGCACACCTGGCCCGGTGTCTATCACCCTGGAGGATTTAAAATTCCGGGCCACTTCACTTTGATCTTTTGGAGTCTACAATGTGATTAATGACACATTTGAAAAGCAATTTCGTTTTAAGCAGGAAGGTTATTTATTTTGCCCTGGCACAATAGGCACAGCAAGAAGTGGCGTTTTTGACATCGACATGAATGGCAACTTCCGACGAATGTTCTTGAAAGTGCTTTGAATGAATGTGCAGGCCCGTCATAATCACATAGAGAATGGAGTCGGGGCTGCATTCAGTCCTCAACGCACAATGGGCCTGTTAGGGAAACGCGTATGCGGTAATTATAATTTACACGTGGAAGGTATTTGACGGTCATTTCCCCGGCTGTCTCGTGAAAAGTACCTGTCAGCTGAGTTTCTTCACCCACTGATATTATAACGCCCAAGAAACTCACTGTGGTTTTATTATTACTGTTCCCGTTAGTGACCAGGAGGATACATGGGAGCAAAACCAAAGAACCTCGCCACAAACAGAAACCATGTGGTAACACTCGTTGCAACAGTGAAGTTGTGCTTAAAAACATATAAATCTCCTTAGTTACATCTTTACCTCTAAATTGTTCTGGCTAACCACGAGCTCATAAAAATAAATAGCGCTGGCTGGATAGACTGCTGACCAGCAGCATTTATAACCTGATATAAAAACAACACTCAAGCCCACAGTGTATTAAAAATTCACTTAAGAAATTTATGACGAATTTCAAGATTGAAAAGAAGTCGTCTACATTCTCGACTCTAGGTTTATGGGTGGCCGTGAACCTGCTTCACTCTTCTCTCCCCCACAAAGGCCGAAACCGGCCGGCGGCCTGGTGCCCTGGTCTCGGTTCCGGCCTAACCAGCTCCGCGTGAGTGAGACACATCGGGGGAGGTGAACTGGACAGACTTCCTCTCACTTTTCATTTCCCTGGTCCGATCTAGAAGTTTCTAATTCCAAGACTTGAAAGTCCAAAGCGAAGCACACGCAACCTTCAGAGACACGTCTGTGCTGTGCGAGTCTTGCTGTATTTTACATAGAAAGGCATCGATTAGGGGCGCCCTGCGCGGTGTGAACAGGAATGTGAGGGCCGGTCAGAGAATTGCATCTCTGTGGCAATGGGCAGGTGGCTGCGATTGTTTCATTTCTGTGATACTTTGTAGCAAACCACCGAGAAAGTGGGGGTGGAGCCAGTTTTCAAAGGCCCGAGAGCTGCCTGGACTGTCCCCTGGTCTGTGTGGTGGCTCCAGGGTCCCTCACGTCGCAGGGGGACTGGGAGATCCCAGAGGACCTCCCTTGGGCGGAGGCCTGGACCCTCCTCTGGGGACCCCGTTTCTCTCCCGGCTGCCGAACGCTGAGGGTTGTGTCTCAGGGACTCGAGGGACCTCTGTCTGCAGCAGGCACCCCGACTTCCAGTCAGCATGGTGTCCGGGTCCCAAGACAATGAAAGCAGATGCTCCTGCCTCTTCAGGACGGACACTTGGCCCAGCGTCACTTCCACTTTTGGTCCAAACAACACATGAGCCCAGAGCAGAGTCGGGGGAAGGCCTTGGACAGCACTTTTCAGGGGAGGGGGGCCCGTACACCCGGGGGCAGAGGGCAGCGGGTGCCCCCGGGAGATTGTCTGCCCCACGGAGGGTCTTGCGTGCCTATATAATTTTTATAGTTACAGGTTAGAGCGAAAATATGAGAATTCTTGTTAGCCTTAAATGATAAAGATTTAGGGAGAAATTTAGGGAAGGCTGTGTTCTTCGTGATTTCATTTTTCTATGTTGTTATTTTATATACTTTCCGAACTGTCCACTTTGGACCTGCGCTTTAAAAATTGGTAAGCCGTGGTTTTCTGTGTCTTTACGTTTTTTCAAAGGTTTCAGATGACCGTTGTGTGGGAAAGTTACCACATGGAACAAACAACAGAACTTCAGAATTGGTGAGATTTAGAACCAGTTCCGCCTCGTCGTCGAAGGAGAGGAGCCCCGGACAGGTGGCTGCTCCCCGTCTTCAGTGCATCCCCCCAGATTTCCACACCTGCCTGAGGCAAGTGCCCGAATAAAGAAACGTGACGGGCCGTACGTTGAAGACAGGAGGAGTAGTTCATCACCTGCATCTGCGTCTCAGTCACCTTCAACAGCTCTTCCATTTTCTTAGGAAGAAAATTCAAAGCCTTCGCAAAGCTGCAAAACCTCTCGCCCAGGCTCCAGTCCACCCTCTCGGCTCCCCTGGCACCTGGGCCTCCGCCCCCTGACCCTCTGACCCCTGGCCCTCCGACCCCTGACCCTCTGACCCCTGGCCCTTCGCCCCCCTGACCCTCTGACCCCTGGTCCTCTGACCCATTGCCCTCTGCCCTCCTGCCCTCCGACCTCCGGCCCTTCGCCCCCCTGACCCTCCCACCCCTGGCCCTCTGACCCCTGGCCCTCCGACCCCTGGCCCTCTGACCCCTGGCCCTCCGACCCCCTGACCCTCTGCCCCCTGACCCTCGGACCCCCGGCCCTCTGACCCCCTGGCCCTCCGACCCCCTGGCCCTCCGACCCCTGGCCCTCTGACCCCTGGCCCTCCGACCCCCTGACCCTCTGCCCCCTGACCCTCGGACCCCCGGCCCTCTGACCCCCTGGCCCTCCGACCCCCTGGCCCTCCGACCCCTGGCCCTCTGATCCCCTGACCTCCGACCCCTGGCCCTCCGACCCCTGGCCCTCCGACCCCGGCCCTCCACCCGGCCTCTCGGTCCCGCGTTCCCGCCGCGCCCTGCCTCAGCTGCTCTTCTTTCTAACCCGGGAACACACCTTATACGCTAATAATTCTGTAATCGTCACGCGCATCAAATCCTTGCGTCATGCGCCTTAAACTAGCATCACGTAACCCGTCAATTACATTTAAAGAAAGTTCGGACACAAAAAACGCGTGGCGGGAACCCTCGGGAGCTCGGGCAGAGCGACGCTTGGCGTCTCCCTGGTGTCTGTGTGGCCTCCCCTTAGATGTATTGACGTTTCCTGAGTATAAATCACTGACTGAATCGAGAGGAGCGCGTCTGAAGAACGACGTCGGGGCTGCCGTGGCCTGTAACCGTCGACTCTGATCGAGGAGTTAAGGGGCTGCTCGCTGGCCTCTGGTGGCTCCGTCCTCACTGTCGAACCTGCCAGAGCTGACCACAGATCTCGGGCGGGGCCCAGTGCACGTCTCCTAAACTGCTGGTTCGCAAAACCAAGCGGCCCCCTTCGGGATCTTCCTCCGGGACAGAATCGGCCTCCCGGGCGCACGTCGTCGCCGCCACGGTAAAGGCGGGTTAACGCGGGAGCGGGCGGCTCCCCCGACGCCAGACTGCAGATCCCAGGCGCAGGCTGTGCCTCTCCCATCCTTGAGGTTCCCTAACAGGGATTTTCACGCCCCCCCCACGTGCTCCGTCTGTGATTTACACTCGTTTCCGAGTCCAGAGGCGTTTACAATGGCGGGTTCTACCCCCGGCCTGTTCCTGTGCCCTGCGAGCCCCTGACCGGCCTAGGGCGCCGCGTCTCCGGAAAGCCCGCAGCGCAGACCTGCAGAGCCCGTCGGCTCCGCTCTGCGGCGATGTATAAACAAACACCTTCGTAAATGTCCCGCTTGCCTCGCCAGGGAGAGGATTCCCGGGGCTGCCGAGGGCTGGGCCGTAAATCTAAGCTCCACCTTAATTGTCCTAATATATGCGATTTTCACGCCCATTAGACCACGAGGATGCTCTAATAGCCCACTTGGAACGAGCGCAGACGGACGTAGATTTACGCTTCTCTCGTATATTTACCACGAGGCTCATGAAGCCGGCGCACGCGGCGAGGGCTCCGAGGGAAGCTGCTCCTGTTCTCAGGACACGTCTTCCCTGAGCCTCGTTTTTGGCTGGTGCACGATCCAGGCCAAGTGCTGAGGGAGCCGCAGGAAGCCCGAGGACGACACCTGTGCGGGAGTCCCCTGCAGGCATGAGAGCCCCTGGAGGCACCCACTCGCCCGTTCCCTGCCGTCCTCTGGTTGGTGGGAGCCGAGCGGGGTGTCCCTGGCTCCACTGTCCACACGTGGAAACTGAGGTTCAGGCAGACCTCACTCATTTTACAAGTTTCTTGCTTACATGCAATATGATAAATATATTATAAACTAGGGGAAAAGCTTAGGCATATAAAAATTAAGGATTATTATTATTTTTTTTTGATGTATGGAGAACTTCTTGAGCATAAAAACCCCTAAAATCCCAGTGGAAAATGGACAGAGGATGTGGGGGGATCTTCACAAAAGGAGCAGATACGAATGTTCCGAACACCCACGAAACGCCCTGTTCGTATTTATGGGGATGAAGGCGATTTAGAGCAATATTGAAATAGAGCCGGCGTGTTTGTTTTACTGATTCAAGGAGGGAGCACCTGCAATAAATAACATGGTGTTTACAAGCGCGTGGGCCGCGGGCCTCCGCCTGCCAGGACGCATGGGGGAGCCCCTTCCGAAGGGATCGTTCCGTCACACGCCCGCTGGCGCCTTTAACACCGTGACCCTGTTAGACGAAACTGCGATACGAGGGGTTTCTGTTTAAGAAACAGTCAGACACGTGCAAAAGATTCGGGTTCAGGGATGTACACATCCTGGCACTTTTCATGGGTAGTAAATAGTGGGAAAAGCTAATAACTGGTTATAGGTTGTTGGTTTGAGTAAATTTATGGCACAGCCATGTGGTGGAATATCTTTCAGTTTTAGGAGAATATTTATGATATTTGAAAATGTTCTCAGTCTGTTAGCAAAACCAGGTTATAAAACATAACATATATTCGCCCCAAAGTTGTATTTTACACACACACACCGACTGAAAGGGGCCCTATGGCGAGGGGCAGGATAACCCGTATATTTTTCTGCAATTTCCAAATTTTGTTTAATAAATGTGCCTAACTTTATCATCAGAAAAAGAGGGTTAAAATAAATAATATTTTATTTGTTTTTTCTTTATTCCACTTGCTCCATAGAGTACGTTATGAAAGCTGTTTAAGAATTTGGTGCAGTTTGCAAATTTTGAACAGATTTCATCACCTGAGCAAGTCCACAGGTGGTGTGAGTAACACTCAGGTAAAGGAGCTGGGACGTGTGATTAGAAAACTGCTGAACATGGCTATCCTACGAGATGCTCGGTTCTGTTAATCCCTCTTTTGCAGGCGGATCCTGGACAAGAGTGAAGTCAGCAGAGAGGAAGCTGTGCCCACAGACGGGCCCGAGTCCCGCAGGGAGCAGCAGCCGAGGCCGAGCCCCTTTCACCCAAACAAGCTGTGGACGCACTTCGCACGAAACGACGACTTCAGGTAAAGCTGGAACCTCTGACTGATGCCCAGGCTGTAACCCCGGGTGACCTGGGGGCGACTCCGGAACACGCAGTCCTGCGTAGCCTGCGCGTAGTAGGTCGGAATTCGCCACCTGTCAGCACCGTGGTTCCCCATGAAGCGTGGTGAGAATTTGCTGACAGCTTTCAATGCCTAGAAAACACCTTCCTGCGACACATTAAAAAATTATACCTTACGTCCGCCTTTCAGCAGCTGTACCCCTTTCACCCCAACGGCATGTCAAGGCCTTACTTTAACTTCCTCTTACGTCAGCCGATGGGAAATTAGCGGCCCATCCGGCGTCTGACCTCCTTCATCTCTTGCTCTTTGCTGGCAAATTATGTTCATTTGCTAAGAGCCGGGTCCCAGCAGGTGTTGATATCTACAGAGACGCTGACCCGTCTCCACCTGCAGCCCCTCGCACGTCTGTTCAGTCAGACGAATGTAAGACAACCCAAGAGGTTCAGCTGTGAAGTGACAGGCAAATACAGGCCTGAGGAATAAAATACACGCAAGGGTGATGAATGACTAGGAACCTTGGAAAACGCATCTGGTCTGAGTCCCTTCGTCCGGCCTTAAAAGGGGACTTTAAAAAAAGCTTTTTAAATTTCCACCTGAAGGAGCGCGGCCGGGTCAGCACCGGGCTTCCCTGTGCCATCAGGAACCACACGGCTAACAAACGTGTTCAGCAAGTGCCTCTGCGTTTTCAGAATTTTTACACCATTAAATTTAAAGAATTAAATACCTACTGCTCCCCAAGAAAGTATAAACTGCTGACGCTCACCAGCCAGCTGTTTAACTTAATTCCAGAGTGTTCCCCGGTTTGTTCTTTCACTGGGTGAACTGCCCTTTTGGACCCAATCAGGTGCGTTAGGAAGTTTTATCGGTGTTTGGGGAGCCGGTGGAGAGGCAGGTGCAACTGGTTTCAGCCATTTCTCATTAGCTAATGTGATGATCGAGTGAATTACTTAAAAATTAAGAAAAGTAACCATCTTCAATGTCTGTAAAAACGTCTGTTTTTAGACATTTAAATTAACTTCTGGTTCAGGGATTTAGGATGAGCGTTTGTTGTTTCCCCAAAGCACCCGGAAAAAACGCCAGCGAGCCGGGAGGTTTGGCGGCGTCCCAGACGGCAAGGAGACGCGAGATCCAGGCAACGCCGAAGCTTCCGGCAGCGCGCAGCTCAGAGAAAGGCAGACACCGCGAAATACAGAGTAAGTCGAGGCAGAGACTGGGACACGACCAAGGTCTTAGCAGCCTCCTGGGGGTCGGTGGGGAGGTGGGGAGGCCGCGGGACGCGGGGCACAGGCGCCGGGCTTCCGGCCCTGAAGGGGACTTGGGAGCCTGTTTGGGACAAACGGGCAAACTTCAAACCCGCCCCTGCCTGCGCCCGGTGCCGGGAACCCGAGGACGCAGTTCCCGGGGAATCCGAGCGTCCGCGGGATGAAAGACGCTCATCTTCCGAGGCCGGATCCCAGGCCAGGGGCCGTGTCCTCGGGGCCAAAGCTGCATCCCCGGGGATCGCGGATCAGAACACGCAAAACGCGCTGAAGGGAAAACGTCCGTCAGCACCCAGGCCCGTAACCAGCGCGCTATTATTGTAGAATGGAAGTAAAAGAAGTATTTTTAGGCAAATTTTAAAAGCGTTTCGTAGCATTTCTGGAATGACCTTTAAAGGCCCTTCAGGACTCAAGAAGGAAACCCAGAAGGTACACTTATGTGGCAAGAAAAAGCGGTGTATACGGAACTCAGGGAAACGTCTTATCGCTCTAACTAAACGGTGAGAAAACTACTGGGCGCAGCTCGGAAATGAAGTGAGAATTAAGCAGCAGAGGCACCGACACTGGGAGCAGAGCCTGGAGAACATTGAAACCGCCACCGTCCTATTTGCGAAGAGGGTAGGCCCGTTACCGTTGGCTTTGTGAAACTATAAAAGGGGGTTTCATTTAAAAATATTTCTGTTCACTACAATGTAAAAGAGAGAGTTCATCATTTTTAATCCCGTAAAAGTTGGAAAAGTGAATAAATAGTGCTTGACGCACCCCGTAAAGTCAGTAAACAGAAAACACTGATGAGACTGCGTCTGGGCCGCGGCCCGAACACCTGCGGGAAGACACGTATTTTAGTGTCTTTCCCACCGTTTCAAATTTTATTATTGTTTCCAGGTGCATGCATTACTTTTTTAGGACATTCAAATTTTAATTTAGAAAATAGAAACAAAAACTTAACAGGAAAGAAACCCAAAATTGTTTTGTGGCCACTTTCTTCGGTCTAAGGAATGGCGGTTTATTTTCCTTGTGAGCTGCTTTTGTAATTACAAAGTTGCATTAACCCCTTTTCTTTTTTTAAATATGTTTTCATTGGTTTCAGAGAGAGGAAGGGAGAGGGAGAGAGAGAGAGAGAAACATCAGCGATGAGAGTCGTGGATCGGCCGCCTCCTGCGTGCCCCCGACCGGGAACCGAGCCCGAAACCCAGGCACATGCCTGACCGGGCATCGAACCCTGACCTCCCGGTGCACGGGGACCCTGACCTGGTGCATGGGGACCCTGACCTGGTGCACGGGGACCCTGACCTGGTGCACGGGGACCCCGACCTCCCGGTGCACGGGGACCCTGACCTGGTGCACGGGGACCCCAACCTCCTGGTGCACGGGGACCCTGACCTGGTGCACGGGGACCCCGACCTCCCGGTGCACGGGGACCCTGACCTCCCAGTGCACGGGGACCCTGACCTGGTGCACGGGGACCCTGACCTCCTGGTGCAGGCAGGGGGACAGAGCTCAACCGCTGAGCCACACCAGCCGGGCTAAGCCCCTTTCCTTGAGCAGGTCCGATCGCCTGGTGCTGCAGCGACACCGCGTCTGTTTCATCTCCGTGGACCCAGCACCAGCACCTCTAAGTCACCTCACGGTGTCCTCTGAGCTCTGTTACCCCACCAGTCATGACTCACACGTCCAAATTTAATTCTCTACTGGACCCCAATGTCATTAATTATATGAGGACGATCATTTTCATTTTTTCCATTGTTTTCTGTTCGTTTTTTCCCAGTGGATCCCCAGGCTCGTAGACCAACCCGGCACCAGTCACAAGCAGCAACACTAAAGGTGATTTAACTGCTAATACAAAGGGGCTTGTTCACCGCCAGGCTTTCTTCCCAGGTGTTGTCACCTGTTAACCCATTGAGTCCTGTTGCTGATACGAGAAGTCGGCGCTGTTCCTCTCTCCACTGTGAAGGGGAAACTGAGGCCCGGCGAGGCCACGCCACGTGCTTCAGGCCACAGGGCGAGTCTGCGCCTGACAGGAGGAGCCGCCTGGCCCAGACCTGGACCTCTGGCCTCATTCGCACTCAGGGCGCAGAACCGGTTCTCACGGCAGGGCCATGTTCTGAGCGTCACAGGGCACAGAACCCTTCTATTTATTTAATTAGAAACCCACTGGGCATCCGCTTCATACCCACCCGACTGCTGTAAAACCTTCGAGGCTGCTGAATTCGATTTATGCTCCCAGGGCCCAATTTCATTGTAAATTCCCTGAGGGTTTATTGTGACAGAATTAATTAGACTCCATCCTACAGGCTCATCAGAGACCCGAAGGACGTCCCGTGACCGTCCTCTCCCCATGTCCCGTCGCGCGTCCCCCACAAACACGTATTGCTGGAATTCCGAGCGCACAAACTCACGCTCCGCCTCCTGCCGCTGCTCTTGTCCACGCAAACAGGGAGGAAAATTTAATTTTCAAGTGAAACGTCCGTTGAAAAGAATTCTGCCAACCTGAAAGGTTTTTACTTGAAGCTCATTAAATAAAAAGATTTTAATTCCTCTCTTGTTCCGTAGAAATGGCGGAGAAAGGAAAAGGTGGTGGAGAGTGGGTACCGAGCAGAGCGAAACCTCCGACTTCAACGGAACGTGTGAGTGGCCCCCCCAAGCGCCCCCACAGCCCCGAGTTCGAGACACAGCCCCTGTCCGGGCAGAGGGACCAGGGACGCAGTCAGGGTCTCGGTCTTTCTCTCGCCGCCGGGAGGGCACAGCGCAGCCCACCTGCCGGCTCCGGGACGGCGCAGCTCCGCCACCGGCAGCGCCCCCGAGGGCGCGTCGCTGTCACCCCAGGCCCCTCGTTTACAGCGAGGTTCACTCCGGTGCTGTCCCGGCGAACGTGCACTGACAGGCGCCGGCGTCACAGCATCGCACAAAGCCCTTTCCGTGCCCCCGCGTGTGCTGCGCTGGCCCTACACCCCTTACATTTATCTGGAGAGAAAAGTGAAATGAAAGGGGCACTAAAGCAAAGAAAAATGCAGTTAAAAAACGAATCTCGAGAAGAATGAGCCCCAAGTGGGGGGAGAGCTTAGGTAACCGCTCTCTCGGAGATTCACTGTCCCCGAAACACCCGCTTCCCGGGCATGTTTCTGAGAGAATCAAGAGCTGGAGATGCTGGGAGAGGGGAGGAGAGGACTTAAGGTTGGGAGTCACCGCTGGGGATGTGGGGGTCAGCCTCGGGGACCGACCAGGATGAACTGGGAAGCGTAGGCCCAACAATAGAGCCGCAGCCGGGAAGGATGCGGCGACAGACCGCCGGGGCCCAGCGCGCCCATCGCGGGGGGCCCAGCGCGCCCATCGCGGGCGGCCCCGCAGCGTAGAGACAGCCCCCCCGCCCCCAGGGGACTCAGCCCTGCGGCTAACCACACGCTTTGGAAATACAAGGGTCAGCGGGCTGTTCCCTCTTCAGGAAACGCTGGTGAGGCCCGACTCACTCCACGGCGTATTCCGGCAAAACTCCAACACAGAGCCGTCAGGGGAAAAGCAAGTTTCGTCCGAGGAAGGGGATTCTAGACGCGACTGGACCCCCGCACGGTAACATTCATCGTGGGAGGGCCCGTCGCCGCCCACAGGCATTCGCTCATTCCTGAAGGAAACAGGTTTGACTCGAGAAAGATTACTCGCCCCCCACACGGAAGGAAAAGCAGGAAAGTGCTCTGCCCGCAGCCGGAAACCGCGCCAAGGCTGTTCCCTCGGCGGTGGGACACGACGCGGTGGAAACACCTCAAACAGAGACCTAGGGGTGCGAGCTGAGCAGCGAAAGCCTGTGGGTAAGGCCTGAATCCTTTAAAATTTGAAATAAGTAGAAACCAAGACTCTGGGGATTAAGCCGCAAGGTAAACGCTGCAGATCCCAACGGTGTAAAGCCCATGATCAACGTCAGGCGCTGGGGGGACCCTGCGGGAGGCGACCGCGTCCCCTGCACCCACTCACTCACCCTTCGTCGCCAGGACTCTGAGAGACTGTTCAATACTCAAACGTGCATCCTGAAGTTGGCTCCTAACTATGAACGTTTTTATAGGTGTTCTTGACGCTCGCGCTATTTTCTGAAAGTAACATCCTTGCGAGAAACAAACACCTGAAACCCAGCAATTTCTTCAGTTTTATGTCAGACCTTCTTTCCCTGTTTCACCCAAATCAAAAAGTAAATTCAACATTTTTTTTTAAAAAGCAGGGAAGGTTTTCATTCATTTGAAAGGACATCTGTCTGCCTATCCGTCACTGATCATATCATCTAAATACTTATTTGGAAGAAAAAAAAAAAAAAAACCTGCATGGTAGGAAACCGCTCTTCCTAAAGATTCGCTCTCGGTCTCTTTCATACAAACACACCCGCACTTTTCATATTTTGAATCTGGCCGCAGGATGTCTCCCACGACAGTCTCCAAACGTCCTGCTTGTTGCTTACGGGTGACGAGATTTTTTTTGAACTTCTGTGTTTAGTCTGAGTTGCTATTAATGAGCACACCTTACGCTACTGCACCTCTGATTCATGTGACGTTAGAAGAAATACATCGGTGACCAACAAATACCGTATAACCTCCTCCTACAAAGGGAACTAAAAGGGGACAAATTTACTTTTATACCAGAGACTTTCCATTTGTCCATAAAAACAAAAACTATGCAAACAACTTCACATTGTTTTCACAAGATAATTGATTTTTTTTTTTTTTTTTTTTTTTTACCAAGCTTAGAGCAAAAATGCAATAATTTTCTAAATGACAAAGTGGATTTGTTCCTGTGAAGGAAAGTTCCGCGGAGAATTCTCAGACCGCGGTCCAGGCTGTTCCTTCGAAACCAGCAGAGGGAGGAGCCGGTGCGGCAGTTTACAGGCCCCGGCTTTGTGCTGAGAGGTGGAGACGCACCCTAGAGCCCCCCAGGGAGCCCTGGGCACAAACGGGCGGGTTCCCGCATTTGAAATCTCTGGGCTGCACAGACCCGGCTCCTGCTCTGAAAAGTCGCTGAAGCCCCAGCCATGAAATGACTCCGTGTTTCTGTTCCGAACCCTGCCGGCGCTTGGCCTGTGGGTGTCTGCTTTGTAAATCTGTGCGTTTACCCCTGGGGGGCACCGAGGGGTGGGGCGCAGTGGCTTGAATATCCTGTTTGTTATAAAACACATGCATGCAAGCGGTGAGCCTTCAACAGCCACAGTAAAAGAGATGATGAGCGGGCCCATCCGATACATGAAAATTGCTCGGAAGAAGCCGTTCCAGATTCAACATACGGCCGGCCCTTTGAAGAAGACCTTGGCCCCGGCGCCACCGGCGATGAAAGTACGAAGACCTCGTCTCCCCGGTCGAGCCTGTGCAGTTCTCCCGCTCCCCCTGGTTTTCCCTCCAAATAACGTCTATTTTAGTCGTTTGGTGGATGTTTCTGGAAGGACCCAGTCAGGATGCCGATGATTTAAACATAAGTGGTTTTCTATGGAGAGGCAGGAGCGAGGAATCCCAGGCCCCCCAGGCCCCGGGTGCGGACAAGATCCTATTAGCACAACGGCCTGAACGTGGCTCGTCTCGGGCTCTTCAAAGTTTTTATTCCAAGTCACCGACTTCCGAAACTTTCCATAAAGTATCTGAGGTGCCTGCACGCTGACAAGCTGAACCGTTGCCATGGGAACTCCAGGAGCTCTTATTTAGAAGATGGGCGAGGAGCGCTGTGCCCGGTGAAATTCGGGGGCCGCGCGTGAACCTCCGGCCTTGCCTT
This sequence comes from Miniopterus natalensis, assembly GCF_054644295.1. Taxonomy (NCBI): domain Eukaryota; kingdom Metazoa; phylum Chordata; class Mammalia; order Chiroptera; family Miniopteridae; genus Miniopterus; species Miniopterus natalensis. The sequence goes on along the minus strand of NC_142095.1, from coordinate 834,527 downwards.
GCTGCCCTCAGCAAAACTCCCCCAGGAAACTTTTCGCCACCTTTCCTATCGGCCGCCCCTGGGACACGGCGGACCCCACCCCTCAACCCTTCTCCGAAAAAATAAACAGACAGCGAACCCGGTTTCCCATCCGCCCTTACCGGGAGGGCTGGGGCCGCCTGAAACTCCGAATTAGCAATGTCACCGCCGTGCCCGTCGGCTCTGCGGCAGCAAAGACCAGTGAGACCGAGAATTGTACCTGTTGTCTGCTGCCCTGGTTTGATCCCAGCCCCCCCATACGGACTCGGAGCGTTTTCTCCCACGAGGAACACATGCATTTCAACGGTCAGCACCGCAGACGCCGAAAACAGACCAGGCAGCCCCGTCTCCGAACCCCACCTTCACCTGCTATGCTAATACAAAGGCCGGGGGGGGGCTGCGGTCGCCGGCGCCTCCCGCCACTGCAGCAAACGGCAGGCTTTTGTACTTACAGAGCCCCCCGGGACGCGCCTCCGGACGCTGATGCTGACGAGTCCTCTGCGGAGCCGGGTCTCCCGCTCAGCCGGGCGTGCGGAACGGAGCCTCCCGCAGCCCGGAGATAATGGGACTGGCTCCCCGCGGGACCGCGGCCGGATCCGCCGAGCGCTGCGTCGCTCTGCCCCGGTCTCAAGCGCCAAGCAGGCTCCCCTCCCGCCGCATTCCTGCCGGCACCCGGACAATGGGCTCGGGGGGCGCACGTGCGGGGCTCCCGTGGGGAAGAGCTCGAGGGGAAATCCTCCCTGCGCCCAGGCGCCGGCCGGGCTCCAGCATCCTCCCCGAGCCGGGCAGGGCCGGGAGCGGCTGCCTTCCCAGTGGCAGGAACGATCCGACTCCCCTCCCCTCGCTGACTGGAGCCCGGCGCTTCTGTGGGGTCATCAGAAAAATCTCTCTATTGAAAACTGGGTCAGCTAAGGACTTCTTAGGCTGCGGCAGGAAGGGGGCATTTCGGTCTGGCTCCCGTCTCGCTGCGTTTTCATTTGCAGGCAGCGAGTAAGCCGGTCAAGGGTCCACGCTGATTCCACGGGACTCAGACATGAGCTTTCTGGAGACGCCAGCAACTCGGCTGCTCGTGGGGAGAGAGGAAGGGGGGCGCCAGCCAGGGACCCCAGGCACTGCCCGTCTCCATCGCGGTGTAAGACAGGCGCCCGGGGCTCCGGGGGCAGCTAAGTGAAGGAGGGAGCAGAGCCCAGCGAGCCCCGGCGGGTGGCGCTCGGCCCAGGTACTGCTCCTGTCTCCGGAGGCCCCGGGCGGGCGTGTGTGTCTGCAGACAGCCCTGGAAAACACTGATGCTGCTGGGGGTAAACACCAGCCCAGCCAAACTTTTCAGTATGTCTGGGTCTTGTCGCTGTTTTGGAAGAGACGAACTGCGTGTTGAATAAAAGCTAAGAATCAGGAACGGTCCTGGCTGCCCACAGGCAGGGGCCCATCCAAACGCGGCTCCAATAGAAGACTCGCGTGAACGTAACTTCACAGTGCAATGAAAAGAAATTGCGCTCAGCACCTAGAGCACCTAGAGCACACGGTCCTGGGAAGTGAGACCCTCCCGTGGAACGTGGACAAGTCAGGAGACGTGGTCAGGGCTCAGTTTGCTGTATCGATGAGCCAGGGGTTTCCCGCGGCTGCGTTTGCTGAGCACCGGTGGTTGGTCTGATGGCTCCTTGGGAGGCCACAGCCACGCACCGCGTTTCCCCATCGGCTCCCCCGCGTCCTCGGGGGGTTTCACCCAGGGAGGAGTCGATGCTTCTTGACACTAGTTAACTCGAAACGGGCTAAAACCTTCCTCCCTCCAATTCAAGAATTAATCCGTAAACCAGATGCGTTAGGTTATAGGAGGGATGTTTGTCTTACTTGAACCTCTAAATATTTAACTGAAGGGTTTCTCTCCCTCTTTGAAGTCAGGCTATAATTTATTCATAAAAATACCAACATGGTGAATTTCCCCGCAGAAGTCTGAGAAAAACCATCACAGCGCAGCCCGGGGTCAGGGCACATGCCTGGGTTGCGGGGTTTCGGGCTCGATCCCCAGAAGGGGGCCTGCAGGAGGCCGCCGATCGGTGGTTCTCTCTCATCATTGATGTTTCTCTCTCTCCCCCTCTCCCTTCCTCTCTCTGAAATTAAAAATATATATATTAATGTCTCCGCCATCACACCTTCCTCCCGCTCCTGCTCCGCCTGCTGCGTCTTTGTAAGCAAACACGTTGCGAGAATCGCCTGCACCCTCCCTCACTCTGTCTCGAACTCAGTTGGACTGGCCTCTGTCCCCACTTGTCCCCTGTTCACTTCTCTTTCCATGGCTAAGGCTGAATTCCCCCCGAGAAGCTCAGTGCTGCACCCTCAGTCCTCATTCGACTTCGCCTATTAGGAGCATTTAACTGAGTTAATTGCCCCCCTTTAAACGCCGCCTTCCCTCGGCTCCTGGGTTTTTTCTCTCTCACTGGCGTCTCCTTTTCAGGTCCTTTTGCTGGTATCTTCTCCGTTTCTTAACCTTTAATCACGGAGGAGCACAAAGGATCTAAAATAGGGTCTGGACCCTAAAATCTACAGTGGGTTAATGAGAAATATACCACGTCCACGCACCAGAAAACTCAATATTTCTAAGAGGTCACTGATCTCCAAACAGGTCTGTAGATTTGAAATGATTCCAATCAGTGTCTCAGCAGGTCTCATACAGCATTTTTCAAGGGACGCTAAAGTGTATGTGGAAATAAAAAATAACCAGGAAAAGTAGAATCAAAATGATCAAAACCAAAGTCCTGCTTAAGGAGGCGGCCCAGGTGGACGCGGTGCTCAAGCCCTCCCGGGACCACATCAAAATTTCAACCGGACTTCGGAACGACCGCCCCTCAGAACCGCCCGGCATCTCGCTGAACGGAGGTTAAAGGAGCCACAGGGAAGCAAGGGACAGAAAAAGAGCTTCCCCGACAAGAAAAGCTACAGGAGCTCATCACCCCCGGTGTTACAGGAAATGTTAAAGGGTCTTTTTTACGAAGGAAAAAATACCAAAAATATGAGTAATAGCCCGGCCGGGCGTGGCTCAACGGTTGAGCGCCGACCTAGGATCCCGGAGATCCCGGTTCGATTCCCGGTCAGGACACAGGCCCGGGTTCTGGGCTCGATCCCCAGTCGGGCGCCTGCAGGAAGCAGCTGATCGATGACTCTCATTATTGATGTTTCTCTCTCCTCCTCCCTTCCTCTCTCTGAAATCAATAAAGACATATTTAAAATATATATGAAAATAAATACACATGTATCATCCATATGTTCACTGCAGCTTGTTTATTACAGCCCAGATATGGAAGCAGCCCGCCAGCCCCCCGACAGAGGAGGGATGAAGAAGTGGTGCATGTTCACACGGGATACGCCTCAGCCATAAAAATGAACGAAGCCTTGCCATCTGCAAAAGCAAGGATTAGCCGAGAGGGTATTGTGCTGAGTGAAATAGGTGAGACAGAGAAAGACAAACACCACAGGATTCCACTTACATGTGGGATCTAAGCCAGGAGACAAAGGAACAAGCAGAACAGAAACAGACCCACAGACAGGTAATATTTTGACGGTTGCCACGTGGGAGGGGGTGGGTGGGGTGGGGATAAAAGGCGAAGGAATTGAGAAGTACAGATCGGTCGTCAGTCACGGGGATGTGAGAAGTACGGCCGATAATATTGTAACGACTGCCTGTGGTGTCAGATGGGCACTAGGTCTATCAGGGTGGTCACTTCATAAGTTATATGGATGTCTGACCGCTGGGTAGTACATCTGAAACTGATATAATATTTTATACCAACTGTAACTGAAAATTAAAAAAAGTATTTTTAGAAATGACAAAAAAACACAAAGTTTGAGGGATTATACTCTCATTTTATCATTTACTACTAACTTAAAGTGATCAGGTCGGTTTGGTATTTGCAGGATACCCTTCTGACAGCCTATGAGGCGGGTGCTATCGCCTTTATCACCTGAGGTTTGGAAAAATTAAATACAGCGACAGGTGACACACACAGGAAAAGGCAAAGGGATTTGGACGTAGGCCCCTGACCCCGACGCCCATCTCCAGGGCCCCCCTGCCCCCCTCCCCATTGGTTGGTCAAATCCAAGGCAAAAATAGCCGCCCTGAACCCTGTGGTCATTTCCTCTCTTGCAGACACATGAAAGGCTTCTCCCGGATACAGCGTCTTAAGCTGCGATGACACAGAGTCTGACAGTTAACCAGCTGGTTAAGCCCTGTATTGTTGAAAGAGCTGTTTGTTTTTCACGAAAAGGGCCCGACGCTAAACGTTTGGCCCAGCTCTCCAAGGTGCTTCGCGGAAAATACTATTGCATGGTCCTCGGATGCCTGACTCACTCCTCCTTCCCTTCCCTTCCCCTTCCCCGTGAGAGTGTCACCTGGGGAAACGGCACATTTACTGCCCCTCAGGAAAAAGCACGTGGAAGGGGGGGGCAACAATTTCCTTAGTCTTTTGCCCCAACGCAAAAATGTGGGTTTTTTCCCACTTTATACCGCATATGTGTAACTTTACAGATGCTCACGAACGGACTTCCCTCAGGAAAAAGACGGTCAGCCCTTGGCCACGGGAGGCGGTGCCCCGGGGCGGGGAGGGGCAGCTACGCTCTTTCTGCCCCCAGGAGGCAAGGCCTGTTCCAGAAACTGTCCAGAGGACTCTGTTCAGATCCCCCGAGGCCGTTCATGCAAAACAGGTGCTGCGGGCGGATGACTGACAACCCGGCCGGGGCAGGCCGGCCTCTGTGACAGGAATTGTCTGCTTCCACCGCAGGACGCTGCGAAATTGTTGCAGGAGGTGCCCACCCCCTGCTGCTCCCAACACTGAATTTTAACGAGCAGGGAAGGCTCCGCGGGACTCTCGCTATTTTAGGAGTGTTATTTACCACCAGGTCCCCGCTAATCTTTCTAAATTATACCGCAAATGGCTTGGGCCCCTGCGAAAATAAACGCGTGCCATTAATGCAGCCCTTCTTCTTTCCTAGTCTTTTTAACCCCGAAGACGGACAGGCTTTTCCATGCGTCGTAACTGTGATCCACCCCATCTCCTCGACGCCAGGAAGCGGTCCAGGTGCCGACGCTAAAACCTGGACGTTGGTCCTCGGTTGAGCTGCGCGGACGAGGGTTCTGCGGCCCCACCTTTGCCCTTCGGTGAGAAGATGCATTAGCCGCATTTTGACTAAATGGGATTCATTTTCTCCCTCCGGTTCTACTGCCCACTACCTCCCGGCCATGGCTTCTGGGGTCAGAGCAGATAAATCCCCTTTTCTTCCAAACTCAGCCATTGCTCAGGGTCCAGCTACGTTTTATTTTACTTGACATTTGAACCTTGGATGCCCTTAAGTGTTTCTGTGGTTTTCTCAAGGCTTTTAGTATCTTCTTCTTTAGAGAAGAAACCAAAATATTTTCTCAAATATAAGCTACCATATGACTATCATTTTCTAGCCTCTTATTTACTCTTTCACTTGAGGGACTCGAATCAATTTTTTAAAGACATTCAACTTAGACTTTTCAGAATTTCCTTGCGTAGATTGGACCCTTCCCGGCCACCATCCTGCAGCTTATTTTCATCTAACTTGTTACTTTTTTTCTGTTCTTATATCAAATCTTCCCCTCTCCCGGTTTTCACCTTGATTTTTTCTGGCACATGCCCACATATATTCTGTGAGTCGTCTTGTCTGAGAAATATTTATTGTGACATTGGTTTTTTTGCCTGGCATAGGATTTATAGTCAAAGTAATTTCCCCACAAACTCTCAGAGCATCATCTCCTAGGAACCGGTTTTACTGATGCGACATCTGAGGCCAGATAGAGTTTCAATTTTCATGGGTTATTTTTTTCCCCCTGTAACTTTTAGCAGTTTCTCTGGCGTTTTGAGATTTCACGATGGCATGTTAAGGCATTTTGGTCTTAAAAATCCCCCTCACTTGTCAGTTTAGATTTTTTTTAAAAATCTCTAAATGTGTGTTTCTGATGGGCCTGGGAATGTTATTGTATTATTTCTGGTGAACTTCTTCCCCTCCCTTTAGTCTGCTCTTTTTGCCCCCAAAAGTAGATGTGTTTTTATGTCTAAGTTATTCCATTTGTGTTTTTGTGTGTATATCTAATTGTGTGTTTTTTAATATTTTTTATTTTAATAACTTATGTTTTATAGTGTAGCTCAAAATTTGACTTGGCTGAGAAACCCACCTCCTCTCTGGAAGCATTTTATGATTCTAGAAACAGGACTTATTCCTAATTCTAGGAAAATACTGCTATAGACTGAATTCCACCCCCCACCCCCCGCATATGTTGAAGTGCCAGCCCCAGTGTGGAAGTATCTGAAGACAGGGCAGTTAGGAGGTAATTACGTGAAATGAGGTAGTAAAGATCGACCTCTCTCTGTCTCTCTGTCTCTCTGACTCTCTGTCTCTCTCTCACACACACACACACGAGGACACAGCGAGAGAGCAGCTGTTTGAAAGCCAGGAGGAGAGCCTTCACCCAAACCCAACCCTGCTGGCTCCGTGATCTCGGCCTTCCAACCTCCAAAGACGTGAGAACATACAATCCTGTTATTTGAGTCGCCTGTGTGTGGTATTTTCTTATGACATCCTGAGCGGGCTAACACAATACTTGTTTATTTTTTAATTTTTTATGCTATAGTCAGGGAGGCGAGGCTATGCTGTGGTCAGAAATGAGCCAGCCCCACGCAGGTGGGGCAGCGGGTGACTTTCTTCCGACAGGAAAGTCAGAGACTGGGCTACTTCATCTGTCTCTCTGCCGCCTCCCAGGCCTTTGCTTATACTGGTGCTGAGGACGCAGGAAGCTGGGGGAAGGTACATCCACTCTTGTAAGTCGAGACCCAAAGGCAGATCTGCCCACCGCCCCCAAGGGAATAATCGGTCACTTGCCTCCACCTGGCTTCCTGGGCCAGGAAGTGGACGTTGGGAGGACGGTGACACTGCAGCCAGATGCTCCCACAGTGTCCAGAGAGCTGGGTTTAATAGCCTCAGAGCCTCATGTCTACTTTCCAAAGAACCACCACCAAGGCGGGTTCACCTGCAGGCAGCAGGGTCTGTTGTTTTACTTCCCTCGAAGTCAGTTCTTGCATGAGCTTTAGTATAAAATACAGTCTGCAAAATTCTGTACATATTTTCTCTCATTTAATTAAAGTGTTTTTCAATCAAATCTAAAAATAGCAGAAATAGAGAAGTAGCTATAAATGTCTAAGTCATTGAACAGGAAAAACAAAATACATTTCAAATACCTCATGAAGTTAATACCTTGCTTCTCCGGTAGAGATATTACAAAAAAAACTATGATATATGATCACTCAGTATAGCCAATATTATTCTTTTTATCTTAGATAGGTGAAGGGAGTGGAGTCATTTGCAGAAATTTGACATAAGTTAAAAGAATTTAGAGTAAAAATACAAATTACTTCAAGGTGGTTTATCTCGTTAGCAGTTCACACTGTTGAAATTCATTAAACAATAATTCTGTGTTTACTTCATCAGTCATAATACTATTTAATTAATGATAAAAACTGAAGTTTTCAAATCGGTCTCTTATCAGGTAAAAAATGCCTAAAATCAAATTAAAATAATTGGTAGAAAATAAACAAAATGATTATGGAAACTGGAGTTCAGGGAAAACTCCCCTAAGAACAAAATGTTGGAGCCGAGGTCTAAAGAACCGGTAAGAATTAATTTCCATAAAGGGAAAGAAAACTACAACCCATCCTGGGACCAGTAGGGCCAAAGGGCCTGGGTCGGAAAGACAGCAAATGTTCACAGCGGTCAAAGGAGCCAGACGGGGTGAGGGCGGGAGGCTGGCTGCCTTCCCGGCAATCGCCACCCGCCCACGACGCCGAATAAATACGTTGCGATTATTCCCAATGTCTCACTCTCTCGTTCAATGAGCATTTTTCTCGATTTCATTACGATATAGATTTCTGAGGGTGCAGAGACACATAGGGATGAGTTTTCCTTGACGTGTTTGTTTTACCCCCAGGAGCTCACATTCAATCTTCCCCACATCAAATTCATCCGTCTCCCCGCCTAACCGCGGCTGGGCGAATGCTGCCCCCCGACGGCCCTCGGGTCAGGGGGGCTCCGGGACCTCTCTCCAGAGACCGGGCTTCACTGTCCCCTCCAGGCGTGTCCGCTGAGTGCCGAGGGCCCCGGCTGGGCTCCTGCCCACACCTGTGACTCCTCCCTGGACCAGCAGAGGCCCGGCCTGCAGGACGCCTCTGGGAAATGGAATCCGTGTGCGTCTGAGACCCGCCTTCCCCCCCGGGCCCTTCCTTTTCTCTCTTGACTGGTTGTGTCACCGCATCTCACACCCAGAGAACCGAGGATACAAAACTGTGTGGAGGGATCTGTAAGGGAGCTGCAAGCTCTCTAACGAGACAACGGGCCGCAGGACTGATGGCCGGTAATTGGACAAGTTTGGAGGATAGCTGGGGGTGTCATTTAAGCAGCTACACTCTTCTGGGTAGTTTCCAATGAATAACCCTGTGTTAATTATAACTCGCCTTGGAGCTGGGCCATCGTCAGCTCTCCTCGTATCTTAGAGAAGGCTTGTCCCCGCTGGTTCCCAATTTATTCTCAGCAGGGATTTCACAACTTTTCTCTTAACGATCCGCGGGCTCCAGCAGGTTGGTTGCTAACGTCCGGCCACGTTTTTTCTTTTCTTCTGTTTTTGGTGACGGCTGTTACTGCTTGACTGGGTCTGGGAGTGGGTGCCGGTTACCTCTGAAGCTGACTTTCTCGAATGGAGGAAAACCTGAGAAAACACCGTGGACGTGCAACCTCCTGCTTCGTGAGTCCCCTAAACGGTCGTTGAAACTATTTCTTTCTGAACGTTGTGGTCTAAAGAGGTCTGACCAGCAATTAACCAGGAGGCCTGTTGTCCCTTCACGGCTCACACGTCATCAGGTGGAGTCGGAACGTGACGGGTACTGGGCCAGGTAGAGGAACAGAGACCCACCGATGTAGCGGGGTCCCTAGGAGCAAGTGTGAGGTGGGGGCTCTGTGTGAGTGGTTTGTGGGCTAAGTGGTGCCTGGGAAAGGGGGTGAGGGAGGCAGGTGGGTGGGGAGCTATGAGCTGTGAGCTGACGGCAGCCTGTCTCGGGGAGAAGCTCTGGAGCGTGGGCTGACCACAGAGCTGGTTCTACATGGTGGCCCCGCAGCCTCTGTGCCCCCGGTCAGCTGGCATGGGCAGGGCTGCGGGCTTTGCAGCAGGGAGGTGAGAGGGGTGTTCTCTGACCGCAGGGCCCCTGGGGGAATCTTCTCAGGAAAGGCCACCGGGAGCCCTGGCCGCCCCTCCTCGCGGCAGCCGGCGGTGCATCTCCGGCCTGGAATGGGACCTGCGTGGGACAACAGCAACGTCCACCACGGCGGCTGTGCCCGGGTGACCATGTGACAGCAGAAGACAGGACCCAACCACACAGGTGACCAGTGTTGTAACATCATCAGAGCAGGAAAAACCCTCAGGAAGAAGACCTGATAGAAACAAGCAAACAATACACACTGAAAAGAAAACCGACGTGCCCGTTAGTAGTTTTCAGGGCTGCTTCTGAGAACAGCTCCTTGGAGCGCTGGTCCAGTCTCAGCTTGTTTCACTATGTGAACTGTCAGTTCTTTTCTGCTGTTGCTGTTCGCCCTCAAAGGGGACATTTTCCCCGTTAATTTAGAGAGAGTGGCGGGCGGGAGGCAGGGAGAGAGAAACGCGGAGGTGAGAGCGACACAGGCATTGTCGCCTCCTGCACAGGCCGGGTCGCCCAGGGGTGATCGCAGCCCAAGTTCTGCCCTTGACTGGGAACGTGATTCCCAGTGCACAACCCTTAGTTGAAAAAAAGAAAAAAAAATACAAAGTAAAACACATCTACATGTGAAAATACACATTTGCTTTTCCTTAAAATACGCTAGTAAATGCGTCACTTCCCAATTTATTGTCTAATTTGCATAACCCGACTCCCACTGATACTGTAGCAGCGGCGAGTGAGCAGCAAACCTCCGCCAAGTGTGGAGCGAAGGCTGTTTCAAGGCCCCCGGCGGGCTGGGCTCGGGCGTGAAACCGCCGCTGAGACCACGCCCAGCCGCCTGGCCCCGCCCACATCCCTGGCTCCGCCCACAGCCCCGCCCCTGGTCCTGCCCATAGCCACGCCCAGGGCGGGCGGGGCTTAGCGCGTGGCGATTGGCCAACAGGCAGTGACGTCACACGCAGCGTCCTGCTCACCTGGAGCCCGCCGGAGGGCAGGTGCCCTTGACGCGCCCGTGAGCCGCGGGGGAGGCGCGCGGGGCTTTTCGTGACGTGTGTCCGCGAGCCTGGCCCTCGCCCACGGGCCAGCACCTCCGCGTGCTCCTCAGGCCCCTTCCTTGGGGACGGCGGTGACTGTCGCCACTTACCTGACAGCCGCCTACACGGGTGCGTTTGAGTCTCGCCCGTGGCCGGGAATCCCGAGTCCGCCTTCGCGCAGCCTGGCACAGGCTTCGGCGGCTGGCATCGCCGTTTCTGCTGTGGTCGCGCCCACTGCCTCCGTCCGACGGGTAAGAGAACAGGGGCGCGTCCCATCCCTTAGTTAATTTGTGCGAGCGAAGCGCACCAGTTATGCAATCTCAGTGCCCTTTCCTAAGGCAATATAATTGGCTCATCAACTTTTTAAAAATGCATCCCCCACTATTATTATTAAAACTCCCAAATCCCCGATTTCACTTATATGTGGAATCTTAAAAACACCAAAAAAGAAAAAAGGAAAAAAAAGCCGAAACAAAACAGAAACTCATAGATATAGAGAACAGACAGATGGTCCCCAGAAAAAAGAGGGTTGCAGGGCTGGGTGGAAAGAGGAAGGGATTGAGAACTACACGTGGGCAGTTACAGAATCATCCTGGGGATATAAATTATAGGAATTATAATCAATAATATTGTAATAAGTAGGGACGGTGCCAGGCGGGTACTGGAAATATCAGGGCGATCACTTTGTAAGTTATATAAACGTCCAACCGCTACATTGTGCACCTAAAACTAATATAATATTGAATGTCAACTGTAATTGAAAAATAATTAAGATGAAAAGCCACCTTCCAAACCCCCTGACGTCTTTTCTCCCACACACTGTCCCCGTCGTGGGAAGGGCCAGGACTCGGTGTCCCTCGGACTTTGCCTCCCGGTCGCAGCCACGAGCCACAGCTTGGAAGCCAGAGGAGCCTGCCCCCCTCTCGCAGCCTCCGGGGACCTGCTTCTCTGGGCGACAGCCAGGCTGTGATCACAGGAGGGCCTCCCGCCGTAATTACTCAAACGGCATAAAGCTGTGGCCCTGACGGAGGGGACGCCGTAATGACCAGGCAGCCTCTCGCCTCCTCGCGCAGAACCGTCCGAAAGCCAGCCATGGATGAGGGCGGGATCCGGGGCGGGGAGGGGAAGTGTTGATTACTAGGTTTTGGAGGTTTCAATTTGCTGAAAAAGTAAATCTCGGGCGTAATAATATGCGAGAGTGGGGAAGAAAAGGCTGCATCGCCACTCGGGCGGCTGTTTACGTTTCCTTCCATCTGGCGCAGGAGGGGAAAGAATGAAGTGCTGTTTGATTGGAGCCACCCAGGTCAGGGAATCCAGAAGGCAGCGGATTCCCCTAAAGCAGGACGGCCCAGCGCCGGCGTCCCCTAAGCAGGACGGCCCAGCGCCCGCGTCCCCTAAGCAGGACGGCCCAGCGCCGGCGTCCCCTAAGCAGAGCACCCACTGCTTCCCAGAGCAGCCAGCACCCGGACAGCGAGGAGGACAGAGGCCATCCAGAAGCCGCATCTCCTCTCCCAGCCGCTCTGTCCTCACTGCTTCCCTCTGAGGTCCCACGTCACCCGCACGTCCCTTCCCATGCGGTGGGATCGGACCTTCTTGGTCATAGGAACAACACCATGTGCGTTTGGGGGAATTTTAACAGATTTTCTTTGTCTAATCGCACACAGTTAGACAATGATTCCTGGTGAACCGCTTGAAACAAAATTACGTTGACGAGATATGTAACCACATGAGGGGAAATTGCTCTACAGCGAAATCAACGTGACTGTGACTTGGGAAACAAATGGAGGCCTCTGCAAGCTTACGCGCCCTGCTAACCCTGACGGCATTAACACCCACGCGCAATTCCAAAGCGGCCTACGGAACAGAGTTAACTTCTAGATGAGCTGAAATTCTGACCAGGAGGCGACTTTACCCACAAACAAAATGACAATAAGCTTCCGACTGGGGACTGCGGCGTCTCTATGATGGTTCCTATTATATTACAGATGTCTCGGCATATCTGTGCACACATCACTCTAGGCTCATCTCTTACTGCTGGAAAATGTGTCCACTGGAGTTTAGAAAAGTATATAGTAATTGTGTAGATGTAAAGAGCTAATTGTGTTACTTTCGCAATGAAAAATAGAAACATATAACACATTCTGGCTTTCAACCTCCTTTGTCTACTGAATCCAATTGTTGTATCAGTCGTTTTCACTCTTTTCTCTTTATCTGATTTTTCAAACCCTGGCTATGTGTCACCTACAGCTGTTTTCTACTGCGGCTGTAACAAATCGCCACAATCTCAATAGTTTAAAGCAGTGGTTTTCAACCTGTGTGTCACAAGAATTTTTAAAACATGCAATAGCTGACGATGTAGTCAGGGGCAATGACCTCTTTTCCCTTCGACTGTCAAATAAACAAATGACAGCAGCCAACACAGCAATAGCCATCTGCTCTGAGTGAATCAAAAGTGTACCTGCTTTTTTGGTCATATTGGCAAAGTATATTTTTTGGTGTGCTGCAGAATTTTAGTAATTAGTCCATGTTGCCATGAGATGGAAAGGGCTGAACATCACTAGTTTAAGGTAACATGGATTTATTGGAGGTCAGAAGTCCAAAATCAAGGTGTTGGCAAGACTGCCTTCCTCCCAGAAGCTCTGAGGGAGAACCCGTTTCCTGGCGGTTTCAGGTCCTGCTCTCCTTGGCTCTGGGTCCTCCCCCTGCACCTCTGCCCTCCTGTTCCCATAGTCACGCCTCCTACCACCCGCTCGCGGCTTCCCGCCAACCCCTTAACGGGACCCCGGGATTGACTACCTTGGGTTCACCCAGATAATCCAGGATAATCACCCGTCTCCCGATTCTGCCAGGACACCTCGGAGGGCCGGTTAAACCCGAACAACAGGATGCGCAGAACTCTCCTCTCGACATCTCCTCCAACCTCCACTCTCTGCCGATGGCGTAAGTTCTGCCCTTTCTCCTCTCCAGGCCTAACATAAATTTATCATATTTAATTGGGATTCTCCCCAATTTGCGTGTTTTCGGGGAGGGGTTGCTTCAGAACCTAGTCCACCTGTGTCTCTCTCCCAGTAGCCTACAGGCTCCTCAATGGTGAGAAACGGGTCTTGTTCATCCCATTACCCCCCCTCCCCCGCGCGTTGACTGGCACATTATAGACTCAACACGCACTGGGCGGATAGAAACGAGGTCAGAAACGAGAACTGGTAACTCCCAGACCAGGGTCTTTCCAGGCCCCAAACTGACCTTCTCCGCAGCACACAGGGCGGATATTATGTGATGAGCCACCTACAACCGTGTGATTTCCTTTCATTCCAAATATGTTCATGAGTCACCTGTGTAAGATCAGAAAGACGGAGCGTGCGCAGTTATTCTGATGGCTTAGGCTCTGCGTTTTCTAATTCAAACCTCTCTCTGTTTCAGAGCACACAGGTTGGGTAGAAAAACCGGTTAATTATTTCAGGCCTTCCCTTTGTGTTGGGTAATGTGTGAGCCTCAAGCCCGTCTTCATATCGTGGTTTACATTCACGCAGTCCCAGTTATAAATGGAATCCAAACGGAATAAGTGAACGGAGCTTAACCCTCCCGCTACGCTCAGATTGAGTCATATGAAATAAGCACAGTTCCTAAGCCCCGTGGATGGGATGCCGGGTGCCCTGCAGGCCTGGCCTGTGCTCGCTGGCCGGCGTACCCCCGTCCTCAAGCCACGGTCTCTATCAGACCTAATTACGCTCCCTGCTGCTTCAGCTCGAGGGCATCCTCGTGATGAGGGTTACGTTATTAAAGTTAATTACTTCCCTCCGTGGATCGAGGGCCTAAGACGCCGCTATTCAGAGGAGGTGGTTGTTCGCAGAGGCGGCCTCTGAACTGGAACCTACACTTATTAAACTAGCGCCAGCTTCTCGGCGTCACGGTCCCCACCAGCCGTGTGCAGCGCCTGCGGAGGTCGCTCTTTCGTGGTAAACGTGGCTGATGGAGTAGGACGCCTACGTGACTCTGCGCACGGCTCTCCCTCCCCTGCACACCCCTGGACGCGGCCACTTGCTCCCACCTGGGTGGCCTCTCAGCAGGGACGCCGCCCCTCTTCCGGCTCATCGTGGGACATGAACCCTGAGTCTGTGGATGCTTTTGCAATAATTAAGGTATTAGGAAGGTCTCAGAGGCCGTTGTAACAGAAACCGAAGGGTGATGGAGAAACGAGAAACAGAACAGAGAACTGTGCCGGCTGAGTGTCACCATCTGACCCCTAAACGCTTCCCTCTCAGATCACTGGGCCCCAGGGGACCTCGGCGCCTGAGTGTTCATTGTAGAATCGTTTCAACTTAATTCCGTTGATCTTTCGATGCATTTAAGAGCAACCTTGGCACTGCTGCTGTGTCTAAAGAATCTCAAGCAACATCAGAAAAACAGAACAAATACACTGCACGGTGTTTTCCACCAGGGAGGACACTTCCTCGGAGTTTTCAGACCTGTGGGCAAGGCTCTGCCTACCGCGTGCTGGCCGGCGATACCGAGGGCATTCCTGCAGCGAAATGGAAGTGAGAGTTACACTTCTTGCCTCACCTATCCTTCAAGGTTGTAAGGATAACGAATCTCCATGTTAAATTCCCATGTTAAAATGAATTTAAGACACTGTTATTCGCATAAGAGTATAAACTCAAGGCAGAAAACAAAGAGCAGCGGAGATGTAGGCGTCTATTTGGCACATTTGGTGAGAAATGCCTGTCCCGTGAACACATTTTATTTCCATCACTCCGAACCGGTTGGACTGAATTTTTGACCCAACGGATGGCGTGTCTCAGCATCCTGAAGACATCCTTGAAAACAGCAATTATTTTCTCACCTGCTATTACCTTCTCCCAGGCAGTCGCAGATGCTATAAAACTAATTATCAAAAGCAGTTTTCATCATGAGAAACAAGGTGACGGGATTACTCGGGTCAGTTCCCAAATCAGCGCTGTCCTTTCCCGTGACCCCTTACACCTGCGAACTGCCGGTGCCCAGCTGCCTCCCCGCGCCCGGCCTCCCCGCGCCCGGCCTCCCCGCGCCTGACGCCGCCACTCGTGAGCTTTCGCTGTGTTGTGATACCTCTGGGCTATAAACTATTCAAAGGGCAATACAAATGACAGGAGTTCACGCTTCTCCTTGAGCTCCTGGAGAAGGCGCCTTCTCCAGCCCCTAAGGAGGTGCCCGGGGCCTCGTTGCTAAAGACCAGAGCAACTACGCGGAGCCGGACAGGTATGAACAAAAGTGATCCTTAAGGAAGCAGATTCTCTTACTCTGTCTGGCTCTTGAGAGCAGGACTAACATCCGTCTTTGGAAATTAAAAAGAAAAATGAAACCAGTAATAACTATGAGAGCAATGGCTGTATTTTCCCAGCGCGCGTGTGACTGGGCACCTTGCCAAACATTTTGTGTACGTTTCCTAATTAAATCCTTTCACCAGCCTGACCCGGCAGCACCATTATCACCCCGGCTTTACAAATGAGGAGACAGAGACCTGTTTAATGCTCAGATCCACGCACAGGATTTCCGCTCAGGCCTGGATGACGCCGGAGCACGGCCTTCATTTCCACCCTGCGTCGTAAGGGCGGCGAGACCCAGCTCCGCGTGACTCACCTGAGTCCTGGACGGCGGCGGGAGCTGGTCGGGGGTGGCAGTTCCTCCTCATGGAAACTGAACTTGATAGAGGAACAAGCTTGAAGTCACCCTGTGCCTGACGACGGGGGGCCCAGAGCTGCCAGGTGGCTTCTGCGTCAGCGCCAGGCCGGTTAGGAGCAGAGGGGGTGGGCCCAGGCCCCCCGGTCCCCAGCCCAGCGGGCTCCTCTCACCCCCGTGTTTCTCAGCCTGACTCTGGAGGGGCAGCTACGGCGATAATGCAGAGGAGCTTCGGCGAGGACCGCTGTGGACTGAGTCAGCTACTCTTCCGTCTGTCCGGCTAGCTTTCCAGGCCTGACTCCGACCACTGACCCTAGCCCCTGGGTGCGGGGTGAGCACTGGGACCTGACAACCGTTGTGACCTGTTTCCCAAACAACGGTGATTGGCCCGAAGGATGGACAAAGCAGGGTCCTTCCTTGGCATTAACAGAAGGATATTTAGAGACACCACGTGCTTTTCCATTGGAGTTGCTCACAGGTGGTTGCTGAAAACTCAGGTTCAGCAGAAGGAAACGGGGCCAGCACACAAAACAAACCAGAAACGAGGTCCGAGAGAGCCCGAGCCCTGAAACCCTGGGTTCTAAGCGAATCTACGAACTCAGTCCTTTGTTCAGTTCTCTGAACTACCCCGTCTCCCTCCTGGACCACGTGAGTCCATTTTAATGTCTCTTTTCTGAGTCAGTTAGAGTTGGGTTTAAGTTTCCTGCAGCTGACAGACAGACACCTCACTACTCAGGGACCTTGAACGCAGTTTCCCTTAAGGTGTCTCCCGGAAGCCACGTCCCTGTGGGCCACTAACGCCCCTGTCTACTAAACTCAGTCATGTGACATCGCTGACTGTTCACCACCAGTTATTGACAGCACCCAGGCAGTCCCCCGAGTCGCTCACTGTGACGTCAGGTGAAAAGCTCGCCAACACATCGCCCTGTTTCCAAATGGACAAACTAAGAGAGTCAAGAAGTAAATTCCCATTTTCAAAGCTTTGTTCTGGGGGATTAAAGACACTGTAGATGGAAATCTTCCTTCAGCATCACTGAAAGGAGGCATTTCATGAGAAGGGCCTTGTTTTGCAGAGACTCCTTCGTGACCCTCTGCGCTGGGCCACTAGCTCCCGAGCACCTGCTGTTATCATGTGGACACGGGAGCTGACGGGGCTGTTTGCTGAGCCCGAAATGCACTCATAATCAATCCCCCTGCTGCTCAGAAGCAAGTCTTTAAAATTCAGAAGCCAGTGGTCAACACAGTCAAAAGGAACGTGAGCCTTCCGAAATCTGCAAAATTTCCTGCTCAAAACACTCGGGTTACTTTGGAGAACAGGTTGATGACCAGTGACTGATGCGAACACAGCAATACCGACAAAAAGCAGGGATCACAGACGACAGTGCCCTTAAAAAATCACTGTGCTGCCTCTTTTTAGGTATAAAACTATTAGACGTTTCATATTGGCCGTGAATTCAAGCATCCCAAATCGCTGTGGCTAGTTCCACGAGATTTTTAGCACTGAGCTGAACAGAGAGACTTTATGGAGCGAAGGCCGCCGTCCCCAGGGGCAGGAAAACCAGCTGAGGCGGCGGGGTCAGGACAGAGACCGTGTTATTAGTCTTTGCGTCGACTGTGGTCGGAGCCACGCACACGTTTAAAAGGGATTCCGAGTCCTTTATCTCTAATCCTCCCTGGAGAGGGGCCAGGGCGACAGGGCCCCGGGTGCTGTCAGACGCTCAAGGGGGGCGTCTCTGACACAGTCGGGGAGTCGGGAGTTTTTCAAGGTCAGAGTATCGAACAAGTGTCTGCTGCGCAGATCCGTCCCCTCCAGGGGCTTAGCCAGCTGTCTGTCACCCCGAATCACAAGCTTCGCGCCGAGACGTGTCAACAGTGGAGCCACCTTGGAGAGGTCACGGCAGGGAGAGAATCCCTGAACGTGCTCATTACGATTCGAGTGCAGTGCGGGATTATGTTTAATTTCCTTGAGTGCCACTTAGACAGTAAATGGGCCCGGAAGAGGCTCCCGGCAGGCTGAATGCCTGATCGCCTCCACGCGGAGCTCAAACCCTAGGCCGTCGCGTCAAAAACGCCAGCCGCCGTGACCGGGATGGGGGCAGGCACTTCTGCCCGCGGTTGGTTTGTGCACCAATGTGCTGCTTTTTTTTTTTTTTTTTTGCCCTCTGTAAATAATTTAAACTTATTCTTTAAAATCGATAAACCAGAAAGAAAAATTAAAACCTGCTCTGTCTCTCATCCCTCCCCTGCCGTTTAGTAATTAAAAACAAGCTTCAGCACCGGGATGTCAGCTGTGCTTTCTCTGTGAATTTACGGGTTTAGAAGAGCGGCTGTCCCTTCGAGGAAACGTTACTCACAATGACAAGGACAGGATAGCACTAGGCCAAGAGCCATTAGCTCTCAACCTCTCCCGCTTTCTCTGATGTTTCCTGAAAGTACGGCAGCCACAGATAATAACTGGTCGGCGGGTCTGAGGACCTCCTCACGGGCAGTCGCCCCCGGGCACCCTCCTCCCCCGCCCCACGCGCGCATACTGTTCCTGCCTGGAGCTTCCTTCAGCTTTAAATACAGAAACACATTTTTTTAATTGCTTTTTTTTTTTTTTTAGAGAGAAACACGGATGAGACAGAGAAACATTGACCAGCCGCCTCCTGCGCGCCCCCTGCTGGGGCTCAAACCCACGACCTGGGCCCGCGCCCGGACCAGGCATCCAGCTGGCGACCCCTCGGTGCACAGGTCAGTGCCAACCGACTGCGCGGTCAGGGCTGGAGGCACGGTTTTCATGGAACAGTCCAAGGCAATGGAGACCAGGGACTTAGATAGGAACAGAGGTCAACAGAAAATCTAGTCAACATTAAGGAAGAAGAGATTAAAATATACACGCCTGAATAACATCCGTTTCCATTTTGAGGATGATCCCATTTTTTTTGTCCTTATGAGGTTGTTTCTCAACGTATCATTCATTCTAATGACAACCAACATTATCAGGTAATGTGCCCGGCATTGTCGGGGATAATTTTATGCAAGATTGAGGGATAAATTAAGCAATTACATATTGGAATTTTGTTAACCTTTGAGAAGGTTGAGAAGGAAGGAATGTTTTCCTTGGCACACAGGTGGACGGACGGGGTCACATCTTTCTCATGGGCACCACCACCACCCGTTAGCCCCTTTCAACAGAACCTCTGTTGCTCTCAGAGGTTCCATTATAAGATCTGTGTATTCACGTTAGATACGAAATAAGTGGAGAAAGCTGTTTTTCATGGCATTCTATCTTTAGTTGCTTATATTTCAGCATTTAATTATTTTTAATTAAAATCCAAACATTTCGAACAACCTAATAGCGTTAAGAAAATTCACAATCTCATCGAAGGGTCCGTAATTCTTTTTGTTTCATTACGTAATGTGTTTCCTTGTCAAATGTGATTTACTGCATAATTGAATAGATTTTCATTTCGACACGAAGCACTTTCTGAGAGTCATCCCCCTGTGGAAATGGCAACAACTCCCCTCAAGCTCTGAAAACAATTATGTTAAAGGACCGATGTTGATTGACTTTCAGAAGTTCAAGTGTTTAGTAAATAAAGTAGGTCAAGTGTTAGTCGCATTTTAATGCCAAAGCGAGTGTGAGTGGCACTTGGACACATTAATATTTCACCGAGTTCGATGCCCTCGATCGTTACCTTCGGGCGTCTGATTAATAAATACCTGCCCTTCAGAACTTTGCTTAAACGTCACTTCTTACAGAAAAAGCTCCCGTGACCGCCTGAACCGGGTCGTATGATAGACGGTAAAGATGCCCGACCCGCCGCGCATCGCGCTTCCCCGCCGTTGGGCGCTGGGCACCTGCCGTGTCTCCACCTCCCCGTGCGCCCTCCGAGGGCAGCGCCTGGGCCCCCCGCTTTCTCACGGTCCGCAGGCTGCGACCGGGGCAGGGGCAGGACACGGGCCTTGAGTGCGGGAATGAGGGAACAAGCGGACATACGTCACCGCTCTTCCTGACCCTAATTTCAAGGCTCATCACGTTAAAGGGTTTTGGGGGAAGCGATGTGAGCAATGACGTCAGGGTAACCGCTGCTCCCTCCTGTCGGCCAGACACGCTCCCTGGGGCCGTGAGCGTGACGGACAGTCGAGGCCGTAACTCCCCTGGGAGTCCCTTCCTGACCCCGTCCTACTGTTCCCGGGGTTGAGACGACGGGTCTGCACGGAGCCCGCCGCTCACGCTCGCCTCCCCCTGCGTTGGCCTTGAGGCTCGTGTCTCGGTTTCCGTCTGAAACTAGGACAAGGCACTGGACAGGTGGCCTCTAGGGAACGTTTTGCAATTAAGAAGCCGACTCAGCTTTTTCCTGTTTGCGTTTTCTGTTTCCCACGGTCCATCTGTCACGTTCTTTCCGACACCCAGGGGGAGGCTTGGTGCTTCCTCGGGGATTCCTACACCCCAAACACCTGCTGAAAAACGACCACCGAAGAAAGAGCTGCCGGTATTGGTTTTCTATGTCCCTCTTTTGGCCATTTCCTTCCAGGGAAAATCATTGCGCTCGCGAGGATTTCCGTGCGCGTTGGCCACGCGGCCTCTCTCAGGGCCTCTGGAGGGGCCGTGCCTGGGAGAGAGAAAAGGAGCCCTGAACGCATGCTAATCGCTGCTCCCGTCTTCACGATACTGATTTGATAAACCAGAGGCCCAGACGTCGTTCATGCTCGACTCTGCCCTGCAGGGTTCCCGAGGGAGACCCTGAGTTCCGTCCGCTCCCGCAGGCCTGTTCCCCAGCCCGCCCCTGGGAGACGGTCCCCCCTCGCTGTGCGTCACCCCCATTGTCCGCAGTCTGCAGCAGACCAAGTTCTAGGCTCTTTATCTCAAGACCACTTCCGGATGCCGCTGGAAGAAATAGGATGCGGTGACCTATAAATTAGAAGTCAGGTAGAAAATACCTGTTCCAGGGAGGATCCTGTGGGTGCGTCAGTTCCCGCTGTGGTCTCAGGTAGTTGGGTAGACGTCGGCGCTTCTCCTAAACCATTCAAGCGCCCCCAAGTTTAGGGCTACTTTCGACAGCTTCCTCAGGCCTGCTTCACGCATTTGGTCAAATGAATCTGTAACGTGCCGCTGGGAACCACCGACGAATCTCCGCTATTACATTAAAAGGCAAAAGAGCGGAGAATTTCTCCTTGCGCCCCCGGAACCAGCGTGTTACCTGTGTAAGACGCCGTGTGGCTGAAATTAATACGTGGACACTTCAGAGTTATTTACTGCTGCACGAATCAGCCTTTGAACCCTTAGCGATTTTCTCCACGCCTCTTTTTAAAAAATTACAGTTGTTTCAGCCTGATACAAAACACTTCACGTTTAATTTGAATATTAAAGGGGCTTCCGGCCACGTTTTGGCTGCTCCTGGTAGTGAGATCTTCCACGGGAGGTTCCCGGCTTCCGTGTCACGGGGCTCCTTAGGGGGGCAATTAACTGCTCGGCTGTGGTGGTTTACGGTGTGTGGGCCTGATGACCTCAGCGGTGCACCGGCTCTGGTGCTGAATATGGTCTTTCTTATTGCGTGTGAGGCTCTCTCCGCTGTGCTGTTTCCCAAACACGCACACACACGAAGGCATGTATGAAGCTTGAGGCCACATATGGATCCAAGAACTGGAAGCTGAACTTTTTAACTCTGAGATATAGAGAGGAAACCCACGGGTACAACGAATCTTAACATTTTAAAGTTCAAAGGTACTTTAAAAATCCACTTGTTCAGAATGTACTAATACTGGAATCACTATGCATGGTGCCAGGTGGGTACTGGACGTATTGGGGGATCACTTTGTAAATTATGTAAGCGTCTAACCACCATGCTGTACACCTGAAACCAATATAATAGTGAGTGTCAACTACAATTAAAAAATTAAATCACCTTGTTCCGTTATAATACAATTCCACTATGGTTTCCACGTTTTGCTATATCCTGTCTACCATATAAACTGTAATTTATAATTATTAATATATTTCCTATATTTTTTTTATCAGAGTCATGTGTAACTAAACTAAGAAATTCTGATCAGTATATAATAATTGTTAGAACATAAAGGAATTAATTTCACCCCAAAGCATGGACGCTTGATAATATGGGTACAGTTTCTGCTTTGTTATTAAAAGGTAAATTTTTTTGAAATAATGCAAATAGCCTGCACCAGCCCCAATGCTATTATCAGGAATTTCATTTCATAAGGAACCAAGGGCCGGAGTACGCGGCCTGAATTGCCCTGCATGAGCCATCCAGGTCATTCGTTGTTACCTTAGAGAGCAGGGCCCAGGGGCTGCACAGAGCAAAGGCTGTCAGGGATTCAGAGCTGGGGGCACTGCTGGTACTGAGGCTGCTTAACACCGTGGACTATTGTTTTTCCTTCAAATCTTGCATACGGTTAAGTGTCCAATGCAAGCTTCTCTCTTTTTCCCCCCACTGCTTTTCAGAGAGAGTGGAAAGGGGGAAACATCGATGCGAGAGAGACACATCGACTGGTTGCCTCCCGCACGTGCCCCAACCAGGGCTGGGGAGCCAACCTGCAACCCAGGTAGGTGCCCTTGACCAGGAATCGAACCCAAGACCCTTCAGCCCACGGGCTGACCCTCTAACCACAGAGCCAGACCGGCCAGGGCCAGTGCAAGTTTCGTAAATGACTAAACTAAACCAACTAAATAAAGCAGAGCAACTTTCGCGCTGTGTTGTGAGTGGAAACGTGAGGAGCCTGTGCTCCACACTGGGGTGCACACAGCTCGCTCGCCGGGGGCAGAGCCGGGGGTTAAGCTTGCCTCCCAGGGGCTATGAACGTGAGTTTGCTCACCTCATTCCTCACCTGCAGCCGGGGGTTAGCCTGTGTCTGCAGGACGGTGAACCCCGCCCCGGGCGCCGGCCCTGAAGACCCCGGTTTCATACTTTCTGCTTCTGTCCGGTTTGGCTTCCGGCCAGGAGAGAGGTCGTTAGCGAGCCTGACAGAGGGGCTGCCGTCGAATTTCTCGATCGCGACGTTTGTAATGCTCCAAGCAGTATCATTTGGTCGGCAGCTCCGTTGATATTGATTTTGCTAAAGAGAAAAATTTCTCCGTGTAGCCTCCCCGAGTCGTGTGCTGCAGACGGGCAGTCAGTCCTGGTCGGCTCCCGTTAGATTTGCCCCTGGCCGCGTGGCCATGCAGGTGCCACTCCTGGGTCCCATCTATCGAGGGTGACTGGGGATATTTTATAAGGGAGCAAACGCACCGAGTTGGAACCACACATTGAAGGTCGGCCGTCTCCAGCTGGTGTGGCTCAGCTGTTGGGCACCGTCGCTGCTGGTACCAGGAGCTGCAGGTTCGATTCCCGGTCGGGGCACATGCCCGGGTCGTGGGCTCAGCCCCCAGGCGGGGCCGCGCAGGAGGCAGCCGACCATGCTTCTCTCATCGATGTTTCTCTCTCTCTCTCTCCCCTTCTCCCTTCCTCTCTTTGAAATCAATAAACAAACATTAAATAATAAAATTTTAAAAAGGCAATCTATGCACCACACTGAGGCTTCTGGCTGTGAAGAGGTCTCTTTGGTGGGAGTTTGAAGCCAAGAACTATCCGGGCAGGTTGTTCCGCCAACTGCCGCTGGGTGTGGCTTGTGCCACTGTGGCCACAAAGGGACTGTAATTAGGTACTTTCAGCAGCTACCTGGGCAGGGGCCGCTCGATCCGAGTGAACTCACCAGGAAACTTTACCTGCCTCACGTCTCCATGGGTCACTCATCCACGTGCCTAGAAATACATTTTAGATTGTGTTCACCACCGGCGATGTTTCTCTAAAGTTATAAAGGCCCAGACTTCAGCCGGCCAGGCCTACGGAACGGCCTTAAGATTAAGCAGATTCTCAGTCATAGAGTCTCGTTTCTAATCAGGTTCTTACCGATATGCCAGCCAGATGGATGTCCCTTCTATAGCACCCAGGAGCGACGCTGGACTCGCTGAACACGCCGCAATATGATTAATCTCCGGATTGACTGGGCTGAAAGATCGAACTGGAAAGTATTTTCAGAATCAGGCAAATGTTGGCACGTCTGGAACTTACATGCCTCTGAACAGGCTCTTTCCCAGCGATATTTCTTCCTTTGTTTGGACACACAAGTGAGAGGAGACAGAGTGCGAATCGACGCCCCGCCCCATCCCGGAGCGTGTCCCGGCTGTGAGCCTGCAGGGCGCAGGTGGGGAAGGTTTGCCGTCATCCTCGGAAACCTGTGTGACATTCAGAGCACAGCAAGTTAGGAAAAAACAGTGAATTTAAGACAACATTAAAAATGAGTAAGACACGTTGGTGGTTTCTTTCAATTACGGAGCCTCTTTTTCCAATAATAACCACAGACAAAGGAAAGGAGAACTATCCCGCCAAGAATGCCGCTTTCGCCTAAACGGGGACACAGCCAGGCCTGCGACTGGAGGTGGGCAGAAGTCAGGACGTGAAAAAGCCCGATCTACTTTTGCTATTTCCATCAATTTCACACTCTTTTGGCACAAAAATCTCCATTTCTTTTTAAGCAACTGCTTTTATCCATCAAAAATATATCTAATGGAACTATAAAATCGGGGTCCTTTCAGTGGTCCCCCTTTAGAAGAAGTGTATTGTGGGCCCTGGCCAGCGCGGTTCAGCGGTTAGAGCGTCAGCCTGCACACCGAAGGGTCACGGGTTCGATTTCCGGTCAAGGGCACGTACCCGGGTTGCAGGTCCCCCCCCCCAGTCGGGGCGCATGCAGGAGGCAACAGGTGATGCGTGTCCATGTCCCTCACGTGGGTGTTTCTCTCCCCTCCCTCCCTCCCTCCCTCTCCCTGAAAAGCGGTGAAAGCGACACCCTCAGCTGAGGATCAGCAACAACAGCAAAGCACATTGTGGACGTGACACGGCAGGAAAATGGGATGAAGTCAAACTATCCTTCGTTTGAAAATAACTCCATTCCCTGAGGAACACATATCAAGCAGCCAGTTATTTCTGGAAGAATCGATGGCCTGAGCGTATCCATTTAGATTAAACATTAAATTACACAACCTGCACATTTAGGAAGAGCGCAGGGTCCCTTCTCTGGAGTGGGACAGGACTGTCTGCTCTCACAGCTTCTCATCGGGAAGGAAATGCATCGGCTGCCCAAGTTCACGTAATAGATCCACTCAGTCATCCTTCTGTGATGTTTACAAATATACTGATTGTGGTAATTTTTTAATTAGCTTCCCCGTAGGAGAAACAGGTTCACAATGAAAGTGATTAGTATCCAAATTCTCTGCTACTAGAAATAATTGGAAAGTGCCCATCGTGACTGAAGCCTGTTGGGTAGAAACGTGGCTCATCATATGAGACGTAAGTGGCTGGAAACATTAGCGCCTGCGTCCTGAAGGGTTCGTGGGAGCTGGGTTATTTTTGTCTCTATTGAAATACATCGGGGAAGATAGGGTTAGAGACATACTTCGCCTTTAAATAGTGCTCAATATGTCGCAAAGCATTTTATACGTATGAGCCTTTTGACGCAATGCTGGCGTTCTGTGCACCCTTTTATGGACGGAGAAACTGAGGCTCGGAGAATTTACTTGCCGGAGGTTAAAAGTATATGTTACAGGAACATTTGAGTTAAAACCACCAAGCTTTTAATTCTCCGTCTCGCTCTCTTCTGCACCTTACTAAACATATTCTGCAGACCGTCACCACGAGAGATTGAAGAGTAAGCGTGTTTTCAAAGGCTCTGCAGCGAATAAACTTGAAAAATGCCAACGAGTGCTTCCCAAGGTCTGTGGGCCTGTTGAAAACTCCTAGAGGCCCACTGCTCCTGCCTAACTGATCCGGCCCGCATCTCGTCAGTGTGCCTGGAATTCTCTTCTTATGAGGCACATTTTCATATTCTGTGGTGTGTTCTGTAAAATTATTACCCAAAGAGCAATGCTGTGCTACGTGCTATGGCTGGCCCCATTTTTCAGCCATTGTTTGTTTTTTGTAGACGAAAAGCACTTTAGGGGCCTCCGAAGGATGGGCATGGAGCTTCTATCCTCAAATTGCTTTCCAGCCCCCTAACAGGTAGATAACCTCACGGGCCTGACGCGTCCCAGTGGACACGGCCAGTGGGGGATGCGGTGGCCGAGAAGGTGGAAAGACAGAACGACCGACCCGCGGAGCTTCCCAGGCGCGACTTCCGGGGAGGCCGGGCGCCGAGCTGATGTCTGCGCTAACTGCCGCCTTCACCTCTGTGATGTGGGTGATTCCGTCCACTGAACGTCCCTCCGGATGATGCTTCGCCCTCCTGTAAACCGTCTTACCTAGACCGTTAGTCTTCAAACTGTACCCGGCCGAAGTCTCAGAGAACATGGAGAGAGGACACTGGGAGAAGTCTGGTGGCAGCCACGTAGTCCCTTCGGATGCTGCTTTTCATAGTGGCCTTCACCAGATTTCACGTCAACAGCGGGTTCACAGGGTGAAATCAAACTTGGGGACCGGCTCCCCCGAAAGACCATCTTCTTGTTTCGATATCCTAAGAACCTCAATGTGTGGAAGCTGAGACTGGAAAACCTGACCTGTCTTATGTTTTATAACATGTAACAGGCCCGTACACAGTATTTACGTAGCCACGCTTTTCTAGAAATGTTTACATGAATGGTGCTAATTGATAAACGGTTTTCTTAGCTGATTAGTTTAAAACTCTATCGGGCTCTCGGAAACTGAATCTTGATTTTTGTCAGTGTTTTGCAGAAATCTGCGGTTCTCAACAGAGCAAAACTGCTGAGCATTGATTGCTCACTGCAGAGGTCATGGTCTCAACCAAAGGTGTAGGTTACGATATTTCAAGCAGTTTCAGAATCACCGTCGACAAAAATGAGAACCCTTAAGGAGAGTCTCGGGAATAAAAATGACTTCTTTTGACATGTTTGCATTCAGCACTTTACCAAGTCCATCCCCCTAATTTTTCAGAATTTGGTTCAAGGTGGAACACTCTTTTAAGTTTTGCCTTTTAAACACACCATGTAGGTCACCTCCTGGGTGTGTAACTCTCTCCATAATTTACTTACACTGGGAGATAAAAGTTCCATTGCACTACAAGGCTGATTACCCAGGGTTTTTTTTCATTAAACGAAGTTAAAAGCCCAGAATATTTATCCAAAGACCATCTGAAGGGAACTGGGCTGACGCGATACTTTCATTTCTGGTTGGCACCACAGGGTAAATTTTCGTTACTTAGCAATTCCTTGCAAATGTTGCTCAGGTTATGCTAGGGTGGGCCGCAAGTCCTCTGAAGGAGCGGACAAGATGAAACAGCTGTTTCCAACTATTTCCCTCTCAATCGTACATGTAAGCGATCGGAAGTCTTTATCATCTCTCTCTGGGGCCCGCAGACCTCTGGTCCCGGCTCCTCCATCCCCCTGGGCCCACGTGACAGATCGAACGTGTCCTATCTCCTCTGTTGTCCTTCTCAGTCAACTTGCCATTTGGGTTGCAGGGTCCAACGGTGAATTATTCCCCAAAAAATATGACATGGAATTTCATTATCTGCTGGTAATGGGTGGGTTTTCTTAATGGGCAAGTCCAGCTGAGGGCTGTCCTCCTCTTCAGAGAGAAGGGCCTCGGACAGAGGTGCCAAAGACACAAAGAACGTCCTTGGGTGACCGGATCTTCACTGAGCTGAGCTGCAGGTCAAAGCTAGACGCCCCGTGCTCCCGAAAGAGACCTCAAGACTAAGTTTTAAGTAATTATAAAGAAATGATGACTCTCCTTTACGTTACTGCCTTGAAACACGTCTGAGCGATGGTGTGTGGGCCAGAGCTCGGGCCGGACAGTCCGTGTCCAGGTAAGGGGGCACCGAGCCGGGCTTCAGGGCTTCTGAACTGACTGGCGTTGGGTCTGAATTGTGTGTATTCACTCAGTGGGCTGCGCGAGCCGGTCCTTCTACATAGATTTACTTCAAAGTTTAGAAAAATGTGTTTGTAGATTTTTAAACATCTAATCGTCACACCTGGGTGATAATCGTGCCTCGTGGGAGCTTTTACTGATAAAACACACCCCCCGAGAGGAATCCCAAAGAAAGCCTTGTCCCCATAAAACTCTTAAAAACCTGGGTAAATGGAACGCCTCCTTCTGTGGGGCTCCGTAGGTGGGGCTTTCCGGGGTGCGCCCTTGGCGGACACGGCCTGCCCACACCCTCCTCCCGGGCCAGCGCCTCTTCCTTCCAGCGCGCACCTGCCGTTTTCGTCAGTTCTCCGCCGGCTGACGCCCGGCCGCCTCCCGCGTGGAGCCTCTGGGGGGAGGACCGCAGGGAGCGCCCCTGAGCCGCCAGCTGCCAGCCCGGCTCACAGCCGGCCGGGCGACGTCGGAACAGCCAGCAGGGAGGGGCGCAGGCGCAGAGCCGCGTAGGCGTCGGGGCCAGAGGGCGACGCCGGAGGACGGGTCCGGACGCTCTGACTTCACGGGCGAAGAAAGAAGCACCTGACTTTCACACCATGACCTATGTCCCTCGATGTCCCTGTTCTGCAAGGACCTGAGACGTTTCCTCATCTCGGATCGACTGCCCCAGTCGTGGGCGGTGGAAAATCGAGGCGTCGGGAACTTTGCGGCAAGAACAAGCTTTGACTACGCTTTTGTGGATAGTAGGAAAATAAAAACAAAAAACGATGCAGCTGTCTGAAACGATAACTTGGATATGCTAACATTTCAGAGTTAATCGTTTCTTTAGGTCGGGCTTTTATTGCCAGAACCGCAGCCTGGAAGATTTTCCTTGAAATGCTATTTTTTTAAAAAAATTAAGAGATTCCAGAAATCACTAGTGTCATCTGTTGGTGAAACTGGAAAATACAAGATGTCTTAGAATTGGGTTTCTCTAAAACCTGTTTCTCATCCTTACAGGACCCGTTGGAGGAGCGTCTGGGGGGCTCCGAGGCCAACAGAACCGCCTGGTGCCTCCGTCATTTCTTCTCATTAAGACAAAACAGAAACGGCGCTCTCCCAGCTCACGGCGAGGAACGGCAAAGCTGCTTTGCGACGTGGGTTAGAAATGTGGGGCTGTTTCCCGTAAACGGATGAATATTTCTCGAGTAAGTAGGGTGCTGCTCCGGGACAAGATGACCGCCGCCACCGGCCTGGGAACGCGGTGCTGCCGGCCAGGCGAAGGGCAGGAACGCAAAGCGGGGCTGCGGGAGGACGGGAGAAGCGTCTTCAAAATTTCCTTTCCATTGAGGACCAGTTCTTGTTACCCCAACAACCCACAACTTACCGCTTCCTTCTTCCCCCAAATCCAGAAATAAGTGGGAAGGCAGCGATTTAAAACTACAAAAAACAATTGAGTCCTAAGGAAACAGAGCCAATGCTTCTTGCTTCAGAAAGAGACAGAACTGGGGGTGGGGGGGGAGGCGGGGGGGGAAGGAAAGGGGAGCGGGGAGGGGAGAGAGGTGCCCCCAGAATGGCGCTTCCTTCTGATTTGCCAGGGGACTCACGCCCTTGCCACTCAAAGTGGGCTCCAACCTGAATCATTAGTAATTACCAGCGATTTTGTTAAAAATGCAGAATCTCAAGCCCCGCTGAGGCCTGCTGCATCAGAGTCAAGATTTAATCAGGCCCCCAGGTAATT